>NC_058194.1:7962829-8290355 GCF_907165205.1 Coccinella septempunctata | reverse complement strand
GGTTATCGTTGGTTATAGTTCTGATGTTCACAGGCAGACCGTTAACAACTTGCGCCACTCTATAGGAAAACGAACGTCTGAATAACTCAGTAGAGAAAACAGGTGGCGTCAAGGTGCCCTTAAAACGAATGTTCAAATTATGGACATCAGAACGAAAAGTAATCTTATTGTACAGGTATGGAGGGGTTCTAGTGTTGATTATTTTCATGAATAAGATTGCGGAATGGAGATGTCTTCTATTACTCATATTCAGCCAGTTGACAACACCAAGAGTGTGACTGATTCTTTCATATTTCCTTATCCCGAAAATGAGTCGTAGGCAAGAATTCTGTAGCTTTTGTATTCTATTTTTATCTAAGGCGCTCAAGCAGGGATTGTAGACGACATCTGCATAATTCAAATGTGAGAGGACAACTGAGTCACAAACTAATCTTCTCAATTTCGTGTTCAAAAATTCTCGATTCTGATAAACCAACCTTAACATCCCATACGCTTTCTGCAAGCAGGCAGAAACATGATCAGTAAATCTCAGGTCTTGATCTATCCAAACTCCCAAACTCTTGACTCTCGGTGACAAGCTTATATTCTCTCCGTCCATCACCACCGAATCGCCAACAGCCTCAAACCGCAGTCTATCATTACTCCTTCCGAACAGTATTGCTACCGTTTTAGTCGCATTGAGATGCAGACAGTGCCTTCTAGAGATTTCGTGTATTATACTCAAATCGAAGTTCAACGCAGCAACGGCCTGAGCGGCCTCATCAGGATAGAAAGACAAATAGAGCTTGCCGTCATCTGCATAGTAGTGTGACGAGCAGGAAACAAGGTACTTCGTGAACTGGGAGATGAAAACAATGAACAAAACTGGTCCCAAAATCGAACCCTGTGGCACACCCCTCAGAACCTCCAAAAATGTGGACAATTTATGGCCATAACAAACTGCCTGAAAACGTTCAGCGAGAAAAGAGTGGAGAAACAGTACTGCATCAGGTGAGAGTCCAATGTGATATGAAACAGCATCAAAAATTTCGTGATTAAGACTATCAAAAGCCTTAGAGTAATCCAATAATGTTAAAATAGTGAGTTTACCCTGATCTGTCGCTCTTATTATATCATCAGTGATGTGCAAGAGAGCAGTAACACAACTGTGATTCTCTCTATATCCGGACTGGACTGATGGAATAATACTGTTCCTAGTTAAATGTACCCATAGCTGTCTACTCATTATCCTCTCTAAAATCTTAGATAGAGTAGGTAATATGCTGATAGGTCGCAAATCATTAAAGCCCTTCGGATTCGTATTTTTCGGGACTGGATGGACAAGAGCTTTTTTCCATTGATTTGGAAAAATTGAATTTTTTATACAGGTGTTCACTATATGAGTAATGTGAGGAAGAATATGAGGAACACACAAGTGTAGAGTTAGTATATTGATACCATCATTACCCACTGCTTTACTCTTTATAGATCTTATTATCGAAAGCACCTCCATCTCGTCTACAGTTGTAAAGCTGAAGTCATCATTATTCACACGATTTTCACTATCACGGTAGAAACCCAGAAGATCCATATCAGGGAGGTGGTTAGGAATGGAGTTAAGAAAATGAATATTAATACTATCCACGTTATCAATGCTCTTAGGTAAACTCATATTTTTGCGCTTTTTGAAACCCATTCTACCAAGACCTGCCCAAGTGCCATTCCTATCAAGATATGTATTATAATAATTGATCTTTTCCCTTCTAACCGCTTTGGTAACCATATTCCTGAGAGTTTTATAACTATTCCAATCAACAACTTGTCTCGACTTCTTGAACCTGGACAAAGCCTGATTCCTTATTCGAATCATGTCTCTCAAGGTGTCTGTGAGCCATGGCGCATATTCCTTGGATACTCGATATGTTCTGATGGGGGCATGAATATCAAGCAATGTTATTATATTCGAGGTCAAGAAATCTACTTTCTCATCTACAGTCGGTCTATCATATATATTATTCCAAGGTATAGAAGTAAGATCTGACTTAAATTTAACATAATCCAAATGTTTGAAATCTCTAGAAGTCTTAAAAATAGGTCCAGTTTTTTCAACCTTTAAATTGATAGCGCAATAAACCAAATCATGATCACTGATCTCTGGAACCGCAGTCACCCCAAAGTTCACAACCAGGTTTGGACTACTGGTAATTATGTAATCAATCAAAGTCGATGAAGTTAAAGTTGTCCGCGTGGGCTGATCAATTATTTGTTCTAAGCCGAGGCCATCTAAAACGGCCGAGAATCTCCTTATATCCGCAGTAGTTTTTACAAGATAGTCCATATTAAAATCCCCAACACAGAAAATATGCTCAAACGTTGAAATCATTTCAACCATTGCAGCCTCAAACCCATCTATAAATGAGGTGTAACTACTTGAGGGCTGCCTATAAATGACCGAAAATACAGCCGAAACGCCGCCACTCAAACGCAATAGCAGCCAGACCTGATCACTTCCACTTTCATTTTTCAAAATATTGAATTCTATTGTATTCTTTATATAAACACCAACTCCACCACCTAGACTATCTCTATCCACTCGAACAAAACGATAACCATCTATTAGTAGTTTCTCGCTAGGTACTCGCTCACTCAACCAAGTCTCCGTCAACCCAAATACATCAAATCTCCGCTGTATCAACACATTCTTAATTTCCCCAAAATGAAGCATCAATGATCTAGCATTCACATGACCAAAATTAAATGTTTGACTCCTGGAATCTTGCATTTTACATTATCCGATCACGGCCAAAACGACAGAAAGATATATGATGAACGATAAATAGGCAGGGCATTGTATACCCATTAATAAAATAAAATTAAATATACCCACCCACTTTATGTAAGAACTACAAAGTATTCAATACAAAACACAGTATTACTGAACTAATCAAATATTTAAAAAAAAAAAAAATGGGCAACTCAAACCGCAATGAGGGCTTTAAATGGAAAGAGGAAAAAAAAATAGTTCAGTTTAAAATAGAAAAACAAAAATATAAGAGCAATAAACAAGTAATATAACCTAGAAGAAACAACAATGATAAAATTGTATAACATGGCGCGCAGCTCCGAACCACAATGACAGTCTAACAGTTAATTAACTTACATACTGTTCAAGTCAGTTTCGGCTACAATTTTCCGAATTGAATCGTCAACGGCAACAAAAATATTTCCTCTAGATGTCCAACAGGAACCAGCACTAAATTTTGCACGCACTTTTTTGAATAAATTCAACTTAAAAGGGGTCAACCTTTCACCAATAACAACACCAGATCCCTTCAAATTTCGCTTATTATTATAAACAATGTCGCGCTTCCATCGATGAATGAACTGGACACACACAGATCGGGGGTTCTGTTGTCGTTCTTTTTTCTTTCCTAGACGGTAACATAAGTGAAGGTCGTTCGCAGTTATCTTCTCAGATGTGTTTTTAAGAACTCGAGTATTTACAATTTCACATACCTTATCATAAAGAATTTCATTAATTGATTCGCCAACTCCGTGGAAAACTAATTGGCTATTGAAGTTTTCTTGATTTTCACTTTCTAGTCTTGATGTTATTCCCTCAATATTATCCTTAATATTCTTCAGGCTGTTCTTCATGGTTTCCTCGAAACGATTCAACTTTAGTACCACACTTTTAATAGCTTCAGGGGTGAAACTGGTATCACTTACACCGGGAGTATTGTAATTATTGATAATTTGGGATATCTGCTCCCTTAGTTCAGATAATCCCGACTGCAACATCTCCTCCATCTTGTCAACTCGTGAGTTAACGTCCGTAGTTTCGATTTTTTGTGTTCTCGTTCCTTTTATAGGCATCTTGACGGAATATATTAAATAAAATATTATACGTTGTAACAGTTAAATCGCTGAGATATTGTGAACAGTATTAAATATTATTAATTATTGCAATGCGGAGCCAACAGCACAAGCTACTCACACATCGACAGATGCTCGACGAATGATATTTCTTCTCTCTATGGAAATGATCCATATAGATAATACTACCTATTAGTATAACGAATAATCAGTATGGTATCATTGCATATAATAAAATAACCTGTTCAGAGAGAAACATTTTTTGGATAAGAAAATTCAGATGTTAATGGTGATGAATATTCAAGGACAATGAGCCAATCCGAAAATTTTCATTTCAGAATCAGGAGAAAAAAATGCTACAAATTTCACAATATCACAGAATTGAACAACGTCGGCTAAACCGAATGTTTGACATTGTGTTATTTCAAATGGAACGCTCTTTATATTTTTCTTGAATCAGATTTCTCAAAGATTTTGAGGAATCCTTTGCTCAGAAACATCTCTTTTATTATCGATTTTGTTTAAATATTGGATTTTCCCAAAAATTTTAAGAGCTTGTAGCATCTCTCTGGTTTAAATATTTCAGTGATGTATCATAAATAAAATTACCAATTATATCGAAACAAGTAAGATTTTATGAAGAATTCGCCAAAACAGATTTGCATTTTTCGATAGATCATACAGGGTGTAAGGGAAAAAATAAACAATATTGAAGTCTTTGGAAGGCCTCGAGTCAACAAATTTTGAAATTGCAACCATATTTTTGTCAAGATATAATGAATCTTCATAATGAAGTTAATAATATAGATACATACTCGGATACATATGATTGAGATACAGATGATTGATTAACTTCTACTATCTAGAATAAAAAGGTACATAGATAAAATATAGCTATATACAGGATATCAAATGCGAAGGAATAAGGGAGATGATTCCTTAATGAAAATAAGCGGGGGTATTTCCTGTAAATTTTCCAAATCGACAGACCTTCCAAGATACAGCCTTTGGAAGGCGATGACGAGTTTACAGTTTTTAATTTTTTTCACAGGTTCTAAAAAACACTGAGTCATAAAACTATACATATTATGAAGCACTGAGTAGATTGTTACCAGTTTCAACTTCGGCAAGCTCGTAGTTTAGGCGGTAAATTGCTATCGATTTTTTCAATGTGTCTCTCCCTTAAATTCAAAAATTTCTGTGAAAATGTTGAAATTTGAGTTATTATGCTATTGTCATAGAAGTATACGAAACTAGCAGGTCGGGGGATCCAAGATTTCGGGCCGATTCACCTTAAAAAAACATAATAAAATGAATTTCGTGAATACCTACCGAGGCTGAAAACCACTATTCTCCGCTATAAAAAATTAGTATTATTCCAATAATATACCGACTTAATGAATGCTACGTTGCTATTACTATAAGGCCCGGTTGTTCAGTTCAGGATGAGGCAGAGATTTAAGATGATCCTAGATAATCTGACAGAACTGAACTGAAATGTCAAAATCAATCTAGGATAAACTTTAATCCCGAACTGAACAACTGCTATACATGTAGAGTTTCGGATTTTGCGAGAATCTACTGCTTTTTCTTCAAAACAACAACTGCGCTGAAGGAAATGTGATTGACTGTTATCTATATCATTTACATCATTATTTGCCGAACTTCAAAGTTCTGAATGAATTAAAATCTAAACTTGAAAATATACGAGATAATTTTCGCAAGAATTTCAATGAAATCTGAAAATTTTCATCATTCTGGAGCATTCCGGACATCAATAATTCTCGAATCATCCATGCAATAAATTCAATTTTATCCAATATAACACGCAAAACGAAATGTTATTCGAACTCGGCATCTTGAGCAATTCGTTCCTAAAAAGCCCGAATCAGGTAGAAAATTTTGAACCCTTCATATCAGCGAACACGTGTTTTGCAGTAAACAGATGCCGATTTCGTTTTCAACGGGCCATGTAACTAGGGTCGGCGTTGGGTGAAAGGATGAACGGTTCTTACAACAAGAAGAATTTGAATTTTCATATGACGGTGAGGGCATTCGTTTTAAAATTTTCAGAGTACAAGGAGTATACAGGGTGTTTCACGAGTAAACAGACAAATGAAAACCGCGAATAGAGGGCATTGAGCTGAGTTCAGAATCATACCATATACAAGGTGTTCCAAAACTAGTGAATCAAACGTCACACCACGATAGAGTAAACCAAATATTATCGAATGACACCAACATTAGTTCGACGAAAATGTACCGTTTCCAAAATAATCAGAATTTTATTAAAATACATAAAGTTGCCGATTTTCGAACTATTTTTCTTAATAACAGGGCCAGTTTGTGAAAAAGGATATCGATTTTAAATTATATTGAAGTAATATTATTGTTTCATCTCCCCTAATTGAAATTATTTTAAGTAGTTAATCGATAACCATAACCTAAGTAAATGTAAATTAAAACAATTGTTTTTTCTACATGATTTTTAATACTCAGAATAAACAGGGGTGATAATATGGTAGAAAAACGCTATCCTTAATAACAAATTGGCCTTGTGACTGAAAAAATAGTTCGAAAATCGGCAACTTTAGGTTAGGTTTTTTTAGAAACGGTACATTTTCGCTCAACTAATGTTGGTGTCATTCGATAGTATTTGATCTACTCTATCGTGGTGTGACGTTTGATTCAATAGTTTTGGGGCACCCTATATATAGGTTTCTTCGGGGTTTTTTGAAATTTCTCGAATTTCCGTTTGGCTATAACTCCTGAAATTCTGATCAAGTCGACTGAAAATTTATAATTAGCTTTGAGTTGTTAATTTCATTGAAACAGAGCATTAAAATTCGACAAAAATCTGGACCGGGCTCAGTGAGGCTTTACTTAACTTCAAACTCATAAAAACACCGTGTATGTAGTTTTTTAATCATAATTTCAACTTTTTTGTTATCTGCATTATTATTGTCTCAAAATGAATTGATTTTTGGGTTGCCCCACCTGTTGATCATGTTCTAGAAATAATTGTTTTGGTCAGACGCCTCTAAGGAATAGAGCACTTCATGAAAATGTATTTAGAAATCCTTAATTGATTTTTTTTCGAAGAATATTCTGTTGAATGTGTTCAACAATTATACCATATTCGGTCTTCAAAATACTCTTTCACAAGGATTAAATGTTTCAAAATTGATGATACCCAAATATGGATCGAAAAACTACTCTATCTTGAAACTAAAAATTAAAACTTGATCTTCAGAATGAATCTATTTTTCTATGGACAACTAGTTGTGTGAATAAAAACAAAGAAAGAAATCGCGGGGTGTCAGATCTGGAGATCTAGCAGTCCAATATTGTGGTCCTACCCTTCTAATAAAATGACCTGAAATACTGATAATTACTTTTGCTGGTGCATGAATATCATCAATGTTTCAATAACAAATTGTAATAAGACCAGAACAATCCATAGATTTCCATAGATCCAATAATGACTATAACGGAATCAGTAAAGAATTCGAAAGTGCATTTATCACACTTATTCGAAGTGCCAATCATTACCTTCACTAAAAGACCAAATGAGGTGAAAATCAGTTCGGAAAATTACTTCAGTTCCACGTTGTCCATAAAAAGCGATTCATTCGGAAGATATCGAATTATAATTATTATTTTCATGATCATGATAGGGTAGTTTTTTCTATTTTTGTTTATTATCAATAATAAAGCTTATTATCACTGTTAATGTTCAATCAAATATAACTTAGATAGCTTGCACCATGAGAGCGTTAGGTCATTATTCAGAAAACGATTGGATGAAAAATTAGACACCATATGCTTCAACAACACTGAAGAACATTATGAACACATTAAGAATGCTATCCATGCGGCGGCGGCAGAGGCACTAGGAAAGTTGGAAACCAATCTAGAAAGATCAAAACCATACTGGTGGGATGAGCAGGTGGAAGAGGCAATCATTGATAAGAGACAGAACTATCACAAATTCTTGACATCTAGAGAAGAAAACGACAAAGTAATTTACAAAAGATCACAAGCTGTAGTAAGAAAATTGATTACCCAAAAAAAAAACGAAATGTGGGAAAAGAACTGCCAAAAAATAAACACCTACATCGGAGGAAGGAAAAGTACAGAGAGCTGGAGACTAATTAAAAATATGAGAACAAATAGGAAAAAAGACCTTATATCACCTATAACAACAGAACAGTGGGAAAAGTACTTCAAGGACCTATTAACCGAACAAAGACCGGAGTTTTCCAACGAGGATAACACAACAGAAATAAATATCATTTCATCACCCTTGAAAGTTACAATAACAGAAATTGAAGAAATAGTCAAGTCTCTGAAAAATGGAAAATCCCCTGGCCCAGGTGATATCTACGCCGAATTAGTCAAAGCTGGAACGAAAAAATTATATGAACACCTCAGAAAACTATTTACTGACTGCATAAATGGTGCACAGGTACCAAGTGAATGGAAGACCTCTATTATGTCAGCTATCCACAAGAAGGGCAGCAAGGATCTTTGCGAGAATTACAGAGGAATTGCTGTAACCAGTACAGTCAGCAGAATGTATGGTAAACTCCTGAGGAATAAAATAGATCAAGAATACCAAGACTATGAGGCAGAAGAACAAGCTGGCTTCAGAGTAGGACGATCCACAGTTGACCATTTATATTGCATAACGCAAGTTATTGAGAAGAAGACAGCAACCAACCAAGAAGTGCATTTACTTTATGTGGACCTACAGAAGGCATTCGATAGTGTCCCTCACAGTAAGCTATGGCCAACATTACAGCAAACAAATATTCGATATGGACTTATCAAAGCAGTTCAAAATTTATACACGGACGCAAAGACAAGGATCAAAGTGGGAAACAAAATTTCTCGGGGGTTTACTCCTACTAAGGGACTGAAACAGGGGTGCTGCCTGTCGCCGACGCTTTTTAGAATATACTTAGAGCAAGCTCTCAAAATGTGGAAGAAAAAATGTAGTGGCATGGGAATCCCTCTTAATGATGAAACAACATTATACACGCTCTGCTTTGCAGACGATCAAATCCTGATAGCACAAGATCAAGACGACCTGAACTATATGACGAGAAAATTAGTAGAGGAATACAAGAAATGGGGCCTCGAAGTGAACGTTAAAAAGACGGAATCTATGTGTATTGGAGGGACACCACAGAACATCACATTAGAGGATGGAACACAAATTTCTCATTGCACCGAATATAGATACCTTGGTATGAAGCTGACGCATGATGGGACACTGGACGCTGCTATAAAGGACAGAAATGTTCAAGGGAGAAAGGCGATATCCATGATGAATGGCATCCTGTGGGATCAATCAATATCCAAAAGCAACAAACATCGCATATACAATACCATACTAAAGAGCATAGTGACTTATGGAAGCGAGGTCTGGCAAATGAAACAAAGATCTGAAAAGATGTTGCTGGCAACAGAAATGGATTTCTGGCGACGATCTGCGGGCATATCTAGAAGGGATCGTGTGCGAAATGAAAGAGTTCGAGAGATAATGGGATCAAAACATACCATAACTGATGACATAAAGACGAAGCAATTGATATGGTATGGCCACGTACAGAGGATGCCTGATAACAGATTACCCAAACAGATTTTAACATGGACGCCACGAGGCAGAAGGAGAAGAGGTCGACCAAGGAAGAGCTGGAGAGAGGGGATCGAAAAGGAAATGGAGGAAAGAGAGCTCCCCGAAAACCTATGGTTGAATAGAGAGGAATGGCGGTTAGGAGTCGGAAAGCGTCGGAGAACGCTCTAAAACCGATATATATATATATATTATCACTGTTAATCACTTATCTGAATAACCAGATATGCTATAAATATCAAAAACAAATGCAAGACATATATTGAGAACGAAAAAATTCAGTTGAACATTTCCAATTCCATTTTTAGATTTCCTCAGTTGATTGGCGATCATATTCATCCCATTAATTAATGTGAAGTAAAAGTCAATATGCAGCGCTGTTTTTTCCAGACATTTCACGATCAAACAATTATTCATTAGAAATAATCTGAAAAGGCATACCAAAGTTTCATTGATTTTGAGAAAATCAATGAAGATACCGGAAAAATTCAAAATTATGACGAGAAAAACTACAAACAGAGTGTTTTGCATGAGTTTAAATTTGAATATATCCTCAATGAGTCCGGTCCTGTGTTCGTCAACTTTTAATGTTCTGTTTTATTGAAACTTAGAAGTTTAAGCGGATAATGAATTTTTAGCCGAATCCAACTAAAATATTTGGAGTTATGGCCGAACAAAAATTAGGGAAATTTGAATAAACTCCTCTCTATATCGGAAACGGAATGCCTAAGACACACATATGAGGTGTTTTTGAACTGAGCTCAATGCCCTCTATTCACGGTTTTCGTTTGTCCGTTTACTTGTGAAACACCCTGTGTACTGAAAAATTTCAAAAGACTCCTCGAGCAATTAAGAAATGCCATTAAATCAAGGAGTTTCTTTTGAACCGCTATGATGAAAAATGTCGATATCCAGTTATTATTATTATTTGGGGTGATTCATCGAAAATCCCCAATATCTCGAAAACCAAGGCACTTTTGCCAAACGTAAAATATATTTATTTGAACCCCCATAGAGTACTCTACCCGCAGGCTCCATATTATCCATTCATTACGCCACACCCTGTATAATTATTATTATTATATCAATGTACTGAAAATAAACAGACATGAATACTAGGCAGTTGTTTTGTTTGAAGGTGAAGCTCCTGTTGCTTCAAACTTCTTTCAATTATTTTGACTACCATTCACGCAAGATGATTTTTGTTGAGGAATTCAACATTCTCGTGATTATCCGTTCATTTCTTCAAGAGATACCCATTCCCTACCACCTATGAGTATTCAATTCAATGCTAACACTGCATCAAATGCATTTCATCCTCGGGTTGATTTTTTTGAATTCTACAACTGATGTAACGTCTTCAGCCTCCAGCCAAAGAAAATAAACAACAGTAACTCTCCTCAAGCTACTGATTACTTCTATTTTCCATGTAAATAAATAGATTTGGTATGTCTTCAATCAGTTTGTATAAATGTCAATTATGTTCGTTACATATTTTCGACGCAATATTTTCCGAAGTGATTTGACATTGTGATGAAATACGTAATTACTGAGAGTCTCACGTAGAACGGACTACGTAGCATTTATTTAAAACTCAAAAATGTTTTGACAAGCGTCTTAACCCAACATTTTCGTACCATACAGAGTGAAAGGTATTCAATTTCCATGGCCACTCCTGTGCTAAAATGAAAGTGAATGAAGTATAGAAGCTGAAAGTGAAACGTATATCTTTGTTGATTCATTCGGGAAAAACATTTCAATGGAGTTCCTCATGTCGTGAATATAATGCCCAAAATTTAGATAACTATTTCATACCAGAACAAATTCGGTAAAATTGTCTTTGGAATTAATCTCATATGTAACGAAAAATTTCATTGTCATGTATCATTCATTTTAGGACCTATACGGTATTAAACTCCCCTATCGGACGAAGTATCGTAGACATAGCATACTTATTCAAAACTGTTGATATTCATGAAGAAAAGATAATAATTTCTGTCCAAATTCATTTACTCCGAATCCTTATCAATCAATTATTAGCGTATGAAGTTTATTAATATCAGTATCGTTCTCGAACTATTTACAGGTTTCAGTATGTGTGAATGAATCGGAAGAGCAGCTGTATATGAGTAGAATTCAAGCTGCCCTACTTTCTGTCCTCCTCAAATCTGACAACGTTGCGGGAGGTGAGAGCGCACTACTAATAAAAAATATATGCGGAGGTAGTAAGGTCTGATTCGTTTAAAGAAAAATTTTTCAATGAAAATCTTTTCCCCTCTTTAGGTACCCCTGTTATTTACCTTCCCCTCTACATATATAAGCAAAAATTATTCCAATTAAAAACTCCTTCACCCGGAGGTCAGGTCGCCCAATGAACTTAACGGAGGTAACAACGAACTACGGGTTCATATATATATATATATATATATATATATATATATATATATATATATATATATATATATATATATATATATATATATATATATATATATATATATATATATATATATATATATATATATATATATAGTTATAAAGTGTTAATACCACCTCCAAAATAGTAACTCGTTTAACGCTCTCACCTCATATATATCGCTGTCACCTCCGAAATCGGAGGTGACAACGTTTTGCCTTGTTTTTTAGCTTGTTAGATTCAGGAGGCTTCAGGGACCAACATATCAAAAAATCGTTTTGAGGTCACAACGCACCCCGTTTATGTACTGAACAATCTTTTAGTTCGAGTGTATATCACTGGCGCTAGTGTGCCGAGCTGTATATAGAAGAATTGCTCTGCGGGACTCTTTGCTCGTTAGCACCTCCGAAAATGGCAACGTTGTACTGTCCAAGCAGATGTAGGCAGGCGGAATATCAGTATACGGAGGAATTAACTGAAGAGAGGCGCAGAGCGTTATCTCCTCCATTATTGCAATCCAGGCGGCATATCTCAAAGATTTTTGATCGCATTCTTTCGTAGGGGAAATAATCACGTGAAAGAAAACCAATCTTGGCCCTCTCGAATGGGATCGTGACTGTTTATATTTCATCGTGTGTATCTATGCATCCGTTGAACTTCTTTCATCTCAAGCTTACACTATAATTCTGAATTTGGCGAACTATTTCATTACCTATCTGAAAACAAATCGATTTGAGTCTTGTCCATAATAATATTGCTTCTCTCTATGGAAATTATCTGTATAGATAATACTACCAATTAGAATAATGAATAATCTGTATTGTTACATTGCATATAATAAAAGGAGCTGTTCAGAGAAAAAAAAATTTTAGAAAAGAATATTCAAATGTAAATGGTGATGAATATTCAAGGACAATGAGCCATTCCGAAAATTTTCATTTCAGAATCAAGAGAAAAAATGCTACAAATTTTACAATATCGCAGAAATGAACAACGTCGGCTGAACTGAAGGTTGGACATTGTTTTGTTATTTCAAATGGAACGCTTTATATATTTTTCTTGAATCGCTCAGAAACATATCTCCTATTTTATCGATTATGTTTAAATATTGGATTGTCCCGAAAATTTTAAGAGCTTGTACCGTCTCTCTGGTTTAAATTTTTTAGTGATGTATCATAAAGAAAATAACCAATCATAACGAAACAAGTAAGATTTTATGAAGAATTATCCAAAACAGATTTGCATTTTTCGATGGATCATACAGGATGTATGATCCATCCTGGACTCGAGTCAACTTATTTTGAAATAGCAACCATATTTTTTTCAAGACATGATGAATCTACAAAATGAAGTTAATAATTTACATACATACTCGGATACATATGATTGATATACAGATCATTGACTGGTAAATTCCCAAAAGCTATGATGAACAGCGGACAATATGATGGGCGCATGATGAATGGAGAAAGACAAAAGTTAATTCAAGTGTTTTCGGATGAAGTTTTATTATTCAAAATAAATGATGATTCTTATAATTAACAAATCAGGTGCAATTGAAATTTTTGTTTTGGTCTTCGAAAATAACACATATTGATTAAACTTCCACTATCCAAAATAAATAGGTACATAGATAAAATAGATCTATATACAGCACATCTGTAAACAAATGCGAAGGACTAAGGGAGATGATTCCTCAATAAAAATAAGTGGAGGTAGTTCCTATAAATTTTTTTTCCAAATACAAAGATACAGCCTTTGGAAGGCGTTTACAGTTTTTAATTTTTTTTACGTGTTCTAGAGAACACTGAGTCATAAAACTATACATATTATAAAGCACTGAGTAGATTGGTACCAGTTTCAACTTCGGCAAGCTCGTAATTTAGGCGGTAACTTGCTATCGTTTTTTTAATGTGTCTCTCCCTTAAATTAAAAAATTTCTGTTGAAATGTTGAAATTTGAGTTATTATGCTATTGTCATAAAAGTGTACGAAACTAGCAGGTCGAGGGATCCAAGAATTCGGGCCGATTCACCTTGAAAAAAAACATAATAAAATGAATTTCGTGAATACCAAGGCTATAAACCACTATTCTCCGCTATAAAACATTAGTATTATTCCAATAATATACCGACTTAATTAATGCTACGTTGCTATTACTATAAGGCCCGGTTGTTTAGTTCAGGATTAAGCCGAGATTTAAGATGATCCTAGATTAACCTTACAGAACTGAACTGAAATGTCAAAATCAATCTAGGATAAACTTTAATCCCGAACTGAACAACTGGGCCTATTCATGTAGGGTTTCGGATTTTGCGAGAATCAACTATTTTTTCTTCAAAACAACAACTGCGCTGGAAAAAATGTGTCTCTCGCTTAAATTCAAAAATTTCTGTGAAAATATCGAAATTTGAGTTAATATGCTATTGTCGTAGAAGTGTACGAAACTAGCAGGTCGGGGGATCCAAGAATTCGGACCAATTCACCTTAAAAAAAACATAATAAAATGAATTTCGTGAACACCGAGGCTAAAAACCACTATTCTCCACCATAAAAAATTAGTATTATTCCATTAATATACCGACTTAATTAATGCTACGTTGCTATTACTATAAGGCCCGGTTGTTCAGTTCAGGATTAGGCCGAGATTTAAGATGATCCTAGATTAACCTGACAGAACTGAACTGAAATGTCAAAATCAATCTAGGATAAACTATAATCCCGAACCGAACAACTGGGCCTATTCATGTAGGGTTTCGGATTTTGCGAGAATCTACTACTTTTTCTTCAAAACAACAACTTCGCTGAAGGAAATTTGTCTCTCGCTTGAATTCGAAAATTTCTGTGAAAATGTTGAAATTTGAGTTATTATGCTATTGTCATAGAAGTGTACGAAACTAGCAGGTCGGGGGATCCAAGAATTCGGGCCGATTCACCAAAAAAAAAACATAATAAAATGAATTTCGTGAATACCGAGTCTAAAAACCACTATTCCTCGCTAAAAAAAATTAGTATTATTCCAATAATATACCGACTTAATTAATGCTACGTTGCTATTACTATAAGGCCCAGTTGTTCAGTTCAGGATTAGACCGAGATTTAAGATGATCCTAGATTAACCTGACGGAACTGAACTGAAATGTCAAAATCAATCTAGGATAAACTATAATCCCGAACCGAACAACTGGGCCTATTCATGTAGAGTTTCGGATTTTGCGAGAATCTACTACTTTTTTTTTCAAAACAACAACAAGGAAATGTGATTGACTGTTAGCGACACATACAGTCCCTGGCCATATTATTAGACGCATTGATTCGATGCAAAATCTCAATATTGAATTATTAAATTGAATGTATATGTTACATATACTTCATCTGTAAATGGTTTTCACATATTATATATCATATTCAATAGAAAATATTGATTTATTGATGATTGTTGTGTTTCGTATCTCTTTATTCACTGTCCTCTTACATTAATTTACAATATCATTGAACTGGGGATCATGCGTATGATTGATCCCCACTACATCTTCCCTTTCTTAAAAATGAAAACAAAATTCAAATGAAAATTATTTACATATATACATATCAGGTTTTTTAACAATTCGACCACTTCTTGTTACATTTTTATCGTTGGACAAAATACAAGTATTGTCTTGTTTCGATTTTTCATTTTCATGAGTAGTATCATTTTCCCTATCTGAATTAACATTATCAGAACTATTATCCTGCAATTCACAGTCTCTATATGAAGTAACATTGTCTGAAAAATTATCTCGAAATTCACAATCATAATCGGTTTCACAAATTCCAGTTAAACCTTTCAAAGCTTCTAAATTTTTACATATATTAGGAACTTTCTGCTCACTTTCGAAAACAACTTTTTTATTTCTACAAATGTTGTCTGTATCATTATTGTGAGATTTGTATGAAGAATAAGCAGGTCTTAAAAATTTTCTATTTCTTACATATGTTCCTTTTCCCTCCACACTTACTCTATATCTTCTATCTTCTAATCTTTCCAATACTAACCCTGGCTGCCAAATTGATTTCGGTTGTAATTGAACCCAGACTCTTGTGTTTGGGGCTAACTCGGACAATTGTCTAACCCCATTTCTATTATTGAAATGACTTTGTTGACTATTAACATTATTATTCAAAAATTTTTCATATTTTTTCTTTTCTATTAAATGTGAATTCAATTTATAAGTATTAGTAGGTAATAAAGGATTTCTTGTAGAACGAGACATCAGGATTTCTGCAGGTGAACTATTTCCGAATAATGGTACATTTCTCAATTGTAAAAGTGCAAGGTGAAAATCTGTATTATCTTCTATAGTTTTCTTTACCAATCTCTTTGCAGTTTGTACATTACGTTCAGCCATTCCATTGGATTGGCTGTACGTTGGAGATGTTAAAATATGTTCAAAATCCCATTGCCTCGCGAAATTCTTAAATTGTTCTGATGTGAATTGAGTTCCTCCATCACTAACAAAATACCTGGGGACACCGAAACGAGCGAAGATTTTCTTTAAACTTGTAATGACATTATTACTACTAATGTTACGATTCAATTGTTCAACTTCGATCAATTTGGAGTAGTAATCTACTGCTATTAAATAATGTACTCCCTTCCATTCAAAAAGATCACAACCTATTTTGTACCAAGGAACAGAAGGAACACCATGAGATTTTAATGGTTCTGAGGGAAGAGCAGCTCGATATTTTTGACATACTGAACAATTATCAATCATTGATTTAATTTCATTTCTGATTGTAGGCCAAAATACGGATTGCTTCGCTAAACTTATAGATTTATTATATCCTAGGTGACTGTAATGTATTTTTTGTAAAATTTCTTTTCTCATTTTGATAGGTACAACAGCACTTGCATTACGATAAATAATTCCATCATCAGTCATAAGTTCATTTTTATATTTCAAATACGGTCTCAGATAGCTTACAATAGATTTATTATTATTGGGCCAGCCGTTCAATATATATGTTTTCAATTTTTGCAATTCAGGATCGGATTGGGTAGTAAATTTGATTTTTCTTAGACATTCATCGGAAATATTGGCCTCTGTGACTACGCAAATAACATCTTTCAAATCAATTTCGTCACTTGCTGTTGAGCTGATACACGCTCTCGAAAGTGAATCAGCTAAAATAAGATCTTTGCCACGTTTATAGATTAATTTAAAATTATATCTTTGAAGATATAAAATTATACGCTGAAGGCGTGCGGGAATTTTATTCAGTGGCTTATTCATCAAAGAAATAAGTGGCTTGTGATCTGTTTCAACAATAACTTGCCTTCCAAAAACGAAATCATGAAACTTCGTGAGTCCAAAGTAAACAGCTTGCAGTTCTTTGGTAATTTGAGCTTGAGATGACTGGGAATCAGTTAAGCTTTTGGATGCGTAATAAACAGGTAAATTCTGTTGGAGCAAACAAGCTCCGAGACCATTCATACTAGCATCAACTGAAACAACAATTTCTAAATTAGGGTCGAAGTATCTCAAAATGGGGCTATTTATTAAGCTGTCTTTGATTTTTTGAAATGCGAGCTTATGATGTTCCTCCCATGTGAAATGATTTTCTTTTTTGAGTAACTCTCTCAAAGGTTTAGTATGCAAAGAATAATTAACTATATATTTGCTCATGTAGTTCACAATGCCAAGAAGTCGTTGAATGTCTTTTTTGTCTTTGGGTTCTGGAAAATGTTCTATTGCTACGATACGATCTGGATCTATACCAACACCGTTTTCTGAAAGAATATGACCCATAAATTTTATTTTAGAGACACCAAATATACATTTTTTCGAATTAACTTCACATTAAACTTTTTAGCAACATTCAGCACTCTATTCAAAATTTCATTATGTTCTTCGGCTGTTTCACCCCAAATGATTATGTCATCAATATAAACAGCCACTTGATTCATGTCAAATATCTGTCTAAATCTGTCATTAAATACTTCAGGTGCACTTTTTATACCATAAGGCATTCTCAAAAATCTATAGCGACCGAAGGGTGTGCCAACAGTACAAAGATTACTGCTTTTCTCGTCAAGCGGTATTTGATAGAAGGCTTGACTGGCATCTAATTCAGAAAAAAATTTGGCATGTTTCAATTTGGCTGTGATTTCATCAAAAGTTAATAATTTGCTATGCTCACGTTTGATAGCTTTATTTAAATGTAAGGGATCAAGACATATACGCAGGGTATCATCAGGTTTACGAACAACTACTAGAGGGTGTACCCAGTCACTAGGGCCTTCAACTTTTCGAATTATTTTTAATTCTTCTAATTTATTCAGAGTCATTTTTAATTTTTCATGCAATGCTAAGGGAACTCTTCTTATAGGTGAAACAACTGGAGTAACATTAGGGTCAATTTTTATTTGATATGGGGGTTCAATACAGCCAATTCCTGTGAAAATCTCTGCATATTCCGATAATAATGACTGATGACTGATGATGTTTAATGAACTTACCTTAGCAGTTTCTTCTAGATCTGGTTCATTTTTAGAAATTAAACCAAGTGCTATGCAAGAATTCAAACCCAGCAAAGGTTCAGTCATGTCATTCACCACATAAAATGTAATTAAATATTCCTTACCATTGTAGCCACAATTCAAGAGGCATTTACCAAGTACAGGGATAATATTTTTAGTATACGATTTAAGTACAATTTTGGAATTTTTTATTTCTGAAAATGGAATGTTTAACTGATTGAAATGTTCAATAGGTAGAATATTAGCCATAGCACCGGTATCTGATTTGAAAGTTAATTTCTTTCCATTTATTATCAATTTTGTCAGCCAGGAGTTATTTTTGGTTTCCGTTACATCATTAATATAAATAATTTCCTCATGTGATTCATTGGAATCGAAAGAAATATCGAATTCTAAATTGTTTATTTGTTTATCACGACACATGCTCGCAAAATGATTAAGTTTTTTACACTTGCCGCACAATTTTTTAAATGCAGGGCATTTTCTAATCGGATGATTACTACCACAACGTTTGCAATTATTAATGAACCCTGTCTTACCCTTATCACAATTACGTGATTTACTTGCGTTTCTTTCTGGGGTCCGGGAACGTAACCTCCGATACCTGTAGCGACCAGGCCCTCCGCGGGCCTCGAATACTCGATCTACGGAGTTGCTTGAGCTCGGCATGGATGTATGCTGATATTGCTGGTCCATTTTCATAGCTTGCGACTTTGATTCTTCGATTATTGAGCATAGTTTGATGGCTTTTTCTAAATCTGCATCGTCATCTTCTTGAAGTAATCTCCGACGAATTTCGTTGTTATTAGTACCACAGATCAGCATTAATTTTATAAGTTCGTCTGTCAGGGTATCAAATCTGCAGTTGTTAGCTGAGTTCCTCAAGTGGGTAATGAATTGTTCCATTGGCATTGTATCGGAGATAGGTTAAGTTCTGTCGTGGTGTGAAGTGATGATTAATTTTCTCAATCACAGTTTGCAGTTTATCCTTTTCGTCTTTAACGAAGGTGAATGTAGCATAAATTTTCTGCAACTCTGGTCCGGCAAAATGAAGCAATTGTGCTATTTGGATATTTTCTTCTTTCTTATTCGTTTCCGTAGCGATTAGGTAGATTTCGAAGCTCCTTAACCACTCGGTCCATTGCTCGGCAGGATTGCCTTGATTTAAATTCAATTTTGGTAATACACTACCAGACATTATTGGATTGATTGATACTTCACTCTTTTTTTAATTATTTCGATTAATTTATAGCGATCCTGTTCGCAGCGCCATGTTGTGTTTCGTATCTCTTTATTCACTGTCCTCTTACATTAATTTACAATATCATTGAACTGGGGATCATGCGTATGATTGATCCCCACTACAATGATTAAACATGAAATTCTAATATTTTGCTGAGCCACCCTGTGTAGCTATGAGAGCTTCATACTATCAATGCAGAATTTTTCGGTTTGCTGCATTCGAAGATAATGATTTCATATGTGGATTATCGAAATAACGTCCGAACCTGCAGAATGCAAGACGTCCACTGGAAGACATAGGACTGATTCATACTTAAGTACTAATACTACAACATCAAAAATGAATGCCAAATAGAACAATTTAATGAGAGTCGTAGATAAAACTGACATTCTGTGGAAATGAAATTCAAATATTCTGCTTTTTCCTCGGGCAACACCAGTAAATATAGAAAAAATCCTCAGTGCGTCTAATAAACTGGCCAGGGACTGTAATATCAACCATCTAATTTCTGTAGTCTATACAAATTTTTTGAACTCTCATTATACTATGTAGCAGTCTGATACTAAAATCAGTCATTTGACAAAATGAGTTGTCAGTTTATAGACTGACCAACATTTTCGAAAGCTATTGATCTATTAATTAAATCGTTCTATAATTGGTCCTTAATTGACAGTCGTATTGTGAACAACGATATGCAGCGGATTATCTAAACGAAATAAATTCTGAAATGTTTCGGATAATGAGGCTAATTGAATAAGTATCTTGTTCGTATCATTTGTTGAACTTCATAATTCTAAATATTCTTCAAAGAATGAAAATATAATACCAACACACATAATTTTTTGATTTATTCGTCATCAAATCATTAAATGAATCGTTTCTTGAAAAGTTTCGAGTCTTGGGGCAAATAAAATATTGAATTATTTACATCATTATTTGCCGAACTTCAAAGTTCTGAATGAATTAAAATCTAAACTTGACAATATACGAGATAATTTTCGCATGAGTTTCAATGAAATCTGAAAATTTTCATCATTCTGGAGCATTCTGGACATCAATAATTCTCGAATCATTCATGGAATAAATTCAATTTTATCCAATAAAATAATAACACGCAAAACGAAATGTTACTCGGCATCTTGAAGAATTCGTTCCTAAAAAGCTCGAATCAGGTAGAAAAGTTTGAACCCTTCATATCAGCGTTAACACGTGTTTTGCAGTAAACAGATGTTGGACTGAACGTTTCTCACAACAAGAAGAATTTGAATTTTCATATGACGGTATAAGGAGTATACAGGGTGTTTCACAAATAAACAGACAAATGAAAACCGTGAATAGAGGGCATTGAGCTGAGTTCAAAATCACCCCATATACAGAATGTCCCAAAACGATCAAACGTCACACCACGATAGAGTAAACCAAATATTATCGAATGACACCAACATTAGTTCGACGAAAATGTACCGTTTCCAGAATAATCAGAATTTTATTAAAATAGTTGCGATTTTCGAACTATTTTTCTCAATAACAGGGCCAGTTTGTGAAAAAGGTTATCGATTTTAAATTATATTGAACTAAGATTATTCTTTTATCTCCCCTAATTGAAATTATTTCAAGTAGTTTATCGATAACCATAATCTAAGTAAATGTAAATTAAAACAATTGTTTTTTCTATATGATTTTTAATACTCAGAATAAACAGGGGTGATAATATGGGAAAAAAACGCTATCCTTAATTACAAATTGGCCTTGCGATTTAATAAATAGTTCGAAAATCGGCAACTTTAGTTTAGGTTTTCTAAGAAACGGTACCTACATTTTCGCTCAACTAATGTTGGTGTCATTCGATAGTATTTGATCTACTCTATCGTGGTGTGACGTTTGATTCAATAGTTTTGGGACACTCTATATATAGGTTTCTTCGGGTTTTTTTGAAATTTCTCGAATTTCCGTTTGGCTATAACTCCTGAAATTCTCGATCAAGTCGACTGAAAATTTATATTTAGCCTTGAGTTTCATTGAAACAGAGCATTAAAATTCGACAAAAATGAGGACCGGGCTCAGTGAGGCTTAACTTAACTTCAAACTCATAAAAACACCGTGTATGTTGTTTTTTAATCATAATTTTAACTTTTTGTTATCTGCATTATTATTTTCTCAAAATGAATTGATATTTGGGTTGCCCCACCTCTTGATCATGTTCTTGAAATATTTGTTTCGGTCAGTTTTTTTCAAAGTTGTTTCAAAGAATATTCTGTTGAATGTGTTCAACAACTATATCATATTCGGTCTTCAAAATAGTCATTCACAATGATAAAATGTTTCAAAATTGATAATACCCAAATATGGATGGAAAAACTACACTATCTTGAAACTAAAAATTAAAACTTGATCTTCAGAATGAATCTATTTTTCTATGGACAACTAGTTGTGTGAATAAAAACAAAGAAAGAAATCGCAGGGTGTCAGATCTGGAGATCTAGCAGTCCATGTCCAATATTGGGGTCCTACTCTTCTAATGAAATGACCTGAAATATTGGTGAATACTTTTGCTGGTGCATGAATATCATCAATGTTTCAATAACAAATTATAATAGGACCAGACCAATCAATAGATTTCCATAGATCGAATAATGACTATAAGGGAATCAGTGAAGAATTCGAAAGTGCATTTATCATATTTATTCGAAGCGCCAATCATTACCTTCACTAAAAGACCAAATGAGGTGAAAATTAATTCGGAAAATAACTTCAGGTCCACGTTGTCCATAAAAAGCCATTCATGTGGAAGATATCAAGTTTCAATTATTATTTTAATGATAGCGTAGTTTTTTATTTCTATTTTTGTTCATTATCAATAATAAAGCTAATTATCACTGTAAATGACTTATCTGAATAACCAGATATGCTATAAATATTAAAAAC
This sequence comes from Coccinella septempunctata, assembly GCF_907165205.1. Lineage (NCBI taxonomy): Eukaryota > Metazoa > Arthropoda > Insecta > Coleoptera > Coccinellidae > Coccinella > Coccinella septempunctata. Next base: position 8,267,753 of record NC_058194.1, on the reverse strand, counting down.
AAATGCAAGACATATATTGAGAACGAAAAAATTCATTTGAACATTTCCAATTCCATTTTCAGATTTCCACATTTGATTGGCGATCATATTTATACCATTAATTAATGTGAAGTAAAAGTCAATATGCAGCGCTGTTTTTTCCAGTGGCATTCCACCAACAAACAATTATTCATTGAAAATAATCCACTGATAAGGCATACCAAAGCTTCATTGATTTTGAGAAAATCAATGCAAATACCTGAAAAATTCGAAATTATGACGAAAAACTACAAACAGAGTGTTTTGCATGAGTTTAAATTTGAATATAGCCTCAATGAGTCCGGTCCTGTGTTCGTCAACTTTTAATGTTCTGTTTTATTGAAACTTACAAGTTTAAGCGGATAATAAATTTTTAGCCGAATCCAACTAAAATATTTGGAGTTATAACCGAACGAAAACTCGGGAAATTTGAATAAACTCCTCTGTATATCGGAAACGGAATGCCTAAGACACACATATGAGGTGTTTTTGAACTAAGCTCAATGCCCTCTTTTCACTCTTTTCGTTTGTCCGTTTACTTGTGAAACACCCTGTGTACTGAAATATCGCAAAAGACTCCTCGAGCAATTAAGAAATGCCATTAAATCAAGGAGTTTCGTTTGATCCGCTATGATGAAAAATGTGAATATCCAGTTATTATTATTATTTGGGGTGATTCATCGAAAATCTCCAATATCTCGAAAACCAAGGCACTTTTACCAAACGAAAAATATATTTTTCTGAACCGCCATAGAGCCAGAAATGAATTGATTTTTGGGTTGCCCCACCTGTTGATCATGTTCTAGAAATAATTGTTTTGGTCAGACGCCTCTAAGGAATAGAGCACTTCATGAAAATTTATTTAGAAATTTTATAATACCCAAATATGGATGGAAAAACTACGCTATCTTGAAACTAAAAATTAAAACTTGATCTTCAGAATGAATCCATTTTTCTATGGACAACTAGTTGTGTTAATAAAAACAAAGAAATAAATCGCGGGGTGTCAGATCTGGAGATCTAGCAGTCCAATGTTGGGGTCCTACCCTTCTAATGAAATGATATGAAATACTGGTAAATACTTTTGCTGGTGCATGAATATCATCAATGTTTCAATAACAAATTATAATAAGACCAGACCAATCAATAGATTTCCATAGATCGAATAATCACTATAACGGAATCAGTGAAGAATTCGAAATAGCATTTATCATACTTATTCGAAGTGCCAACCATTACCTTCACTAAAAGACCAAATGAGGTGAAAATTAATTCGGAAAATTACTTCAGGTCCACGTTGTCCATAAAAGCCATTCATTCGGATTCGAAAGATCTCATGTTACAATTATTATTTTCATGATAGCGTAGTTTTTTATTTCTATTTTTGTTCATTATCAATAATAAAGCTTATTATCACTGTAAAAGACTTATCTGAATAACCAGATATGCTATAAATATCAAAAACAAATGCAAGACATATATTGAGAACGCAAAAATTTAGTTGAACATTTCCAATTCCATTTTTAGATTTCCACATTTGATTGGCGATCATATTCATACCATTAATTAATGTGAAGTAAAAGTCAATATGCAGCGCTATTTTTTCCAGAGGCATTTCACCACCAAACAATTATTCATTAAAAATAATCCACTTATGAAGCTGATAAGTTTCATTGATTTTGGGAAAATCAATGCAGATACCTGAAAAATTCAAAATTATGACGAAAAACTACAAACAGAGTGTTTTGCATGAGTTTAAATTTGAATATAGCCTCAATGAGTTCGGTCCTGTGTTCGTCAACTTTTAATGTTCTGTTTTATTGAAACTTACAAGTTTTAGCGGATAATGAATTTTTAGCCGAATCCAACTAAAATATTTGGAGTTATAGCCGAACGAAAATTCGGGAAATTTGAATAAACTCCCCTGTATATCAGAAACGGAATGCCTAAGACACACATATGAGGTGTTTTTGAACTAAGCTCAATACCCCCTATTCACGGTTTTCGTTTGTCTGTTTACTCGTAAAACACCCTGTGTACTGAAAAATCGCAAAAGCCTCCGCGAGCATTTAATGCCATTAAATCAAGGAGTTTCGTTTGATCCGCTGTGATGAAAAATGTCAATATCCAGTTATTATTATTTGATGTGATTCATCGAGAATCCCCAATATCTCGAAAACCAAGGCATTTTTACTAAACGTAAAATATATTTTTCTGAACCGCCATAGAGTCCTCTACCCGCAGGCTCCATATTATCTATTCATTACGCCACTCCCTGTATAATTATTATTATTATATCAATTTATTGAAAATAAACAGACATGAATACGAGCCGGTTGTTTTGTTTGAAAGTGAAGCTCCTCTTGCTTCAAACTTCTTTTAATTATTTTGACTATCATTCACGAAAGATGATTTTTGTTGAAGAATTCAACATTCTTGTAATTATCCGTTCATTTCTTCAAGAGATACCATTCCCTATCACCTTTGAGTATTCAAATCAATGCATCAAATGCATTTCATCTTCGGGTTGATTATTTTGAATTCTACAACTGATGTAATGTCTTCAACCTTCAGCCAAAGAAGATAAACAACAGTAACTCTCCTCAAGCTACTGATCACTTGTATTTTCCATGTAAATAAATAGATTTGGTATGTCTTCAATCAGTTTGTATATTCGTCAACGTTACATATTTTCGACTTAATATTTTCCGAAGTGATTTGACATTGTGATGAAATACGTAATTACTGAGAGTCTCACGTAGAACAGACTACGTAGCACTGATTTAAAACTAAAAAATGTTTTGACAAGCGTCTTAACCAACATTTTCCTACCATACAGACTGAAAGGTCTCCAATTTCCATGGCCAATCCAGTGCTAAAATGAAAGTGAATGAAGTATAGAAGCTGAAAGTAAAACGTATATCTTTGTTGATTCATTCGGGAAAAACATTTCAATGGAGTTCCTAATATCGTGAATATAATGCCCAAAAATAAGATTACATACCAGAACAAATTCGGTAAAATTGTCTTTGGAATTAATCTTATATGTCACGTTCATTGTCATGTATCATTCATTTGGGGACCTATATGGTATTAAACTCCCCTATCAGACGAAGTATCGTACACATAAGCATATTTATTCAAAATTGTCGATATATTCATGAAGAAAAGATAATAATTTCTGTCCAAATTAATTTACACCGAGATCACGAAACTAATCAATTAATTATTAGCGTATGAAGTTTATCAATATTAGTATCGTTCTCGAACTATTTACAGGTTTCAATATGTGTGAATGAATCGGAAAAGCAGCTGTATTCTATATATGAGTAGAATTCAACCTGCCTTACTATCTGTCCTCCTAAAATCTGGCAACGTTGCGGGAGGTGAGAGCGCACTACTAATATGAAATATATGCGGAGGTAGTAAGGTCTGATTCGTTTGAAGAAAAATTTTTCGATAAAAATCTTTTCCCCTCTTTAGGTACCCCTGTTATTTACCTTCCCGTCTACATATATATACAAAAATTATTCCAATTATATAACTCCTTCACCCGGAGGTCAGGTCGCCCAATGAACTTAACGGAGGTCACACCGAACTATGGGTTCATATATATATATATATATATATATATATATATATATATATATATATATATATATATATATATATATATATATATATATATATATATATATATATATATATATATATATATATATGTATGTAAATCGTCAAGTCTGGGGTACTTTTCAGTCGCTAAACGGTCAGTTTGGAGACATTTGTCAACTTTGAGGTCGGCCCTCAAACTTTTCTCCTGGGAGTTGGTTAGTTTGGAGACCTGACCCCAAACTTTTTCAGAAATTGTTTAGATGGTTAGTTTGGGGACGTGAGTCCGAACTTCTTTAAAAATGAATATAAAATAAATTTTCTATAATTAATTCGTTCCGAGACAAGTGGAAGAATCTCTCCTCAGCGTATTGTTACCGTATTCTTTCGAATTATTCTACAAAGTGAATCTGTTAAACAATTTTGTACAGTTAAATGACTTACTTGAACGACCAAACTGAAAGAGTTTCCGAAATATTTTTATCCCCAAACTGTTCATAAAACAACTAAAAACAAGCTCAAACCTCACAATTTACACAACAGAAAAAGTTATGAAGTGCAGTAAAGTTGAATGACCAATAATGATTTAGTGATCAATAATAATGTACGAAATCAGATTGATAGGGTTCGTGAAGAAATTTATCCTATATCCACTTCAAGAAATTCTCATTCTGTTCTCTCTCATGGCCAGGCAACAATTTTTCTAACTGATTTGCTTCTGAGGAATTGGTGCAGTTCACCTAGAGGTATTTCCATCATTTAATAAATGAAATCCCCAAACTGGCCGAAACGAAAAACGTCCTCAAACTTTACGATTCACACACATATAAATTTGTAGACCAAGATTCAAGGTTTCCATAATGAATTAATTGAATATAATAAATACTTTCACCATATATAGCAACATATTTTATAATATATTGAAAAACACAAATATATTTCGAATAATTATAGTCATAACACGACGTAGAGATTAACATAACGGCCTCATTGTGAATGGTCTCATTCTCCAGAAATAAAACCTGTTTCTAACTTTCACAAATGAAATTCATTTGTAAAAATTTCGTTGTAAGATCACTGAAATATTTTTGTTCCAAACTGGCCATACCATTACGTAGAACGTCCTCAAATATTACGATTTAAACAAATGTAAAGAAAATATCGCATGTTTCAGCGTTTCTCTGGTATAATTTGTCCTGTTACGTGATCTGAGAGTTTTTATGTTGGAAGTTCACGTTTTTTGTCATAATTGTGAAGATCAAATTCAATTCATAGAATTCCTTTATCGATCTAAGAAATCTGGATTGAAGGCTGAAAATTTTGTTTCTTTGATATTTGACGGCTATATCGATAATAGGTACTGCTTTGTAGTTTTGTAAATTAAAGTTTGATATTCGGCAGAGAAACGCATTAGAGACTTTAGTTCATCCTCACTGAATAGAAACTCATAAGAAACATATACATTTGGAGTCCATGATTATAGGGCTCAAAAACTCAATTAATTAAATGAATCTTATTTTTTCAGATGATTTTATGATACAAAGATACTATGGACTATGGGTTTCTTACGTATTGTTCCTGAAATACAGGCTGTTGAAATTCAAAACAAAAATTGGTTTTTCGGAAATATTTTCAAAATCGTACATTGTTTTCATTTGAGTTTTGGTAGGTTATGAGTCTGCATTAAAACAGATTTTTTCAAATTTTCCAACTATTTCTTATATTCCTCAGAGGCGTCCGTACAGACTTCTTTCCGAATAAATTTGGTAAAAAATGGTACGCCAATGCTTTTTTTCAAATTTGAAATTATTTCCGTAATTATCCAATAATCCACAGTCAGAATAGTTACTTGAGTTTTTCACCTGAAATAAATACTTTCTGAGATAAAAATAAAAGCAATTTCATCAGATAGCTACGAAATTCTGCAATTACTTATCTCATGTACTCCGACATTGGAGATAACTTCTGATTTTACAATTTTTTGTATTTGAACACCCTGTATTTCAGAAACAATATCCATAGCGTCTTTGTAACATAAAATCATCTGAGGAATAGGATCCCGAATTCACGGAACCTTATTCTGAAACACCCTGTATATTGTCGACTCAAGTCAACATAAATCTTTTTAACCTCTCTGTATAAAGTACGAAAAGATCCAATGTATTTAAGTATACAGGGTAATTTCTAACCAATGACCCATCGGGCAGGTGGTAATAGGGGTCAGAAATGGGCACGCAAACATCCAATTTCTGTGATACTTGGTGTTTTCTGAACATCACAGTATATTCAAACCTCTATAATTTCCAAACTTTTGAATGTTTTTGTCTTTAAAGCCCTTTTACCTTCTACCTTTTACAACAGTCGAAAATTCTCTAGATAATTACTAGTGAATTCATGCACCGTGAATTCTCTGCAGTTACATACGTACTTTCAGTAGAATTCACTGTTCAGTTGCATACTTTCTGCAATTTTCTTGCCAAAATTCTCTAAAGAAGGACCGTACTCTATTATGAACATTTTACGCCCATGTATCAAAACATAACTCTGTACGCGAAGAATTTTTTTCTGTTAGTTTCGTGAAGACAAGAAAAAATGCTATAGAAATCAATGATGCATTCGAAACTAACATATTCGTGTAGACGAGAAGAAATGATTCGGCAACAATGTATTCAATTAGCACATTTTTTTCAATTGATTAGACACACGTTTCGGAAAATTCATTCATAGACGAACAATTCTTATTTAAATTGAACTTCTAACGAACACATAGGAAATATGATAACTTATTTATGAAATTCATCAGTAAGCTGCTTTGAATGACCATGCATTTTTCAGCTTTTTTCTATACATATAAAACAGATTTTCGTTACATTCGAGGGTTATACCGAAGATCAGCACATACTTCATCAAATCTCTAAAATAATTCAACTCTAGTATTAATATTTTTCGGATATTCTAATTTTTTCTAATGACCCTATAAAAATTATCCAAAGGGATAAAATCAGGAGATGGTGCTGGCCTTCTTCTAGGACTTCAGGAAATAATTCTTTCAGAAATATTATTTCTCCTTTTCCGAATATGTTGATGATAAAAATGCGAATCATACGGAGTGGTGTTTTTGATATCTGATCAACAAAACTAGGGCACAAAATCAGTCTTTAATATCGAAATAATTTTTTAACACCTGCTTCTCAAACATAGTTTTAAATATTATTGAAATCAGTCGATTATTTCGAGATTTGTAAAAAAAATCGTGATATTTTGTTTTTCAGATGGCTCTACTATAAACAGAAAATTTGTGCTATTCAGATTGATCATTGATTTCCATAGCATTTTTTCATGTCTACAAAATTGATAATTAAAATTTTTTGACTCGTATACAGAGGGATGTTTTACTACTAGAACGTAAAAAGTTTATGATCTTGTACGGTCCTGTTTTTTTATTGATTTCTGCTTTTGATTGTCTCAAAGATTAAATTTGAGCAAATATCATCAAAATCAGCAGTTTTGAAACTGTCGGGGTTTCAATATAATGATTTTCAGGAAACACCCAGTATCTCAGAAACTAGTAGGCATAAAATATGATTGAGTGCTCATTTCTGACTCCTCATATTGTCCTCTATTATCCCCTTTCAATGGGTCATTGGTCAGAAATCGCCCTGTATATATCCACCGAAGTTTTGCGTCTATAGGAATATCAAAAGTACGAAATATTCCTTTCTTGCTATTGAGTTTCAAAGTCTCATTTGAGTTTCATATCATTGTTATAGAAGATTTCCTGCTCAATATTAGGATATTTTGAATAGGTAAAAGTTAGCGGATTTCGTCATCAGGGAATCCCTACGGCTGTTGCTATGTGGATATATTTCATTCGTTAATTTCATAGACAGCAACGAACGGGGAAGAATATTCTAGAATTTTCAGGTATTGATGAGCTTGTATATCCGAAATTTGTTCAGTTCGGGGTCAGTTCATGAAAAGGGGGGAATACTTTGTCTGAATTCAGTTAAGTACGGAAATTCTGATTTCAGAAGTTTTCTCTCACAAATATTCTACATCCTTTCCGCAATCTGGTAATACCTATTGAGTCAATAATTGTCATCAAAAATTCCTGATCGCTTTAGATGGATGGATATCGCACCCTAAGGATTGGATTTATATTCAATCGTTTGAAACACGTAATTAATGAAAAAAAAATGGCTAATTACGGTTGAGATCTTTTACGTAGTAACACTTTTCCAACCGGTGGAGGAGGAGTGGAATATTTCAATGATTCTGCCAGTTAAAATATATCGTTGTTAATGTTATATACCCCTCGTAAAGTTTGGGACCTTTATGCTTTATGTTATAGTATGATGATCATGAGGACAATATTATCTTCAGATTAGGTATCTCAACAATAGAACGGGTGAATTCAATGAGTTTTATTGAATTAAGTCCATATGATTAGTTTTTTTTTTATTGAATTTATAGAGATTTACAATCTACTTTCAAAAGTATTAAGTAAATGTGTTGTATGTAGAGACTAAGAGAAAGTATTGAACATCAATTCATAGTTAAGATCATCCAGTTAGGTCGTTTGGCCAGGTTCTTTTCAACCTCCGTGAGTTGAAGGGATCTTCTGTCAGTTGGTCGATCAGTTGGTTGGCATGTCCTTCTAGCTTCTGATGATATTTTCTCGAGTAATTTTCTATTTCTGTAGTGACATATGGGTCCATTAAATCCTCATGGATGGTGTGGTTGGAGACATACCAAGGGGCATTAACCACTGAACGTAGTATTTTAGATTGGAGTCTTTGGATGATTTGAATATTTGATGGTTTAGCGCAACACCAGAATTGGATGCCGTACGTCCATATTGGCTTGATGATTGCCTTGTAAATAAGTGATTTATTTTGAAGGTTCAAGTTGGACTTCCTGCCTATAAGCAGTTGAATATAAAAAATTTATATCTAACGTCCATTAGATATTTATACTAATGAAAATCGTTTGGAACCTTTTTGCTATGGTATGGTAAGTTTGGGGTCAGTAATATTCCAAGTGTTCCTCAACGATGGAAAAAAAGGTTACAACGAATTTTATCGACTCATTTGATATATTCCGTCCAACATGAATTAATTCATATCGACCGGCAGTGGCGGCTCTTCGATCTTTATTATATTTTTAACATATTCATACCTCCTTATGAGAATCGTAATGTTTTGAAAAACTTTTGTTATGGTAACAATAAAAATATTGTTACCTGTAAAAATACAGTATTTCAACAACAGAACGATTGGCTGCAGTAAATTTTATTGAATAATTTGATATTTCAGTTTCCCTTAATTAGCTCGACGGGAGGTTTTTCGACAGGAACTTTTTAGAAATTATTAGGTATCGCAGCGGGAAGCTCTATCGAGAACCCGGGTCTTTTGCTTTAGTTTTGCTGCAGTCTTCTATTACTACTGAAGGATGAAAAATATTAATCAATCAGCATCGAATTGATATTATTATTAGAAGTTTTCTATTATTAGTGTTTATCATTTGACATATTGATACGGTGATTTATTGTTCAATTCATGTTTTTCAATATACTTGACAGGTCATTTTGTGAGTATGAGTTATATTGTAATTTGAAGAAACGATACAACTTTTTAACTTGAATAGATTATTGTGGACTCATTGTGTGTTGACATTACAGATGTTGGTTTCTTTCCCTTTCAATATTTTTTTATAGATGCAGCATTTTTACCATGGACCTTTTTCAGCAATGAACTACTGAAATATTCATTCAACTTGCTGCATGTAATAACCAGTTTGTCGGTTCGAATATTCGAATTCTCACGAAGTGAAAAGATCTTAATCAATATTTCTGCCATAGATTTCAGTCATAGTAGGTAGATAAGTTGAAGTGCTGTAATCCGGTGGCGAGCATGCTATCCGGGATCTACTGTTCTTTACTCGGTAGATAAGGTACGCCCACTAACCAACTATCATCTCTTATTTTGAGTAATTCGGCGAAATGAAATATCATGTGATATTTTGAATATTCTGCGTCTGAACTTTTTGATGCTTCAAATAATTTTCACAGATTCATTGATTCCATTAGAAAATTCTCTAAAAAATATGTTCAGTTATTTTGTTTTCAGTAATTATTGAAATGACTATTCCATATCATTCTTGGTTTAAATCAGTTCAATGAAAATTCATAACATACATTCAACCTGCATATATGCAATAGCCCATACAATCAGACTCAATAGAGTCTGTTCAATACTCACCTGAGTGTTTTCAGATACAAAAAAATCTATGAAATTTCCCTTTAAATGAATTGAACACGTATCATTACACGAGTGAATTGAACACTTTGTGCAAACGGACCGTGAAGATCCTGAAATAATGAATCAACAGAATTAAAGCAAATATTGAAAACAAACGTGTTTAATAACGATTGAATTTTCATTATTTGTGATTTTTTAGACTTCATTAACGGAATAACACATATGTATACCACAATATCAGAAAAAAAATCAAATATAAGGATGACCCCAAACTTGAAAAAAATGTTTTTTTCTGGTTTTCTCCGGTCCAATAGGTCATATATACGAATGTATAGTAATGTATACAAAAAAAATGCCACCTTGAAAATGTCCCCAAACTTGACGATTTACATACATATATATATATATATATATATATATATATATATATATCCTCCTATCATTATGGCTTCATGTAACATGCAAGGACCATTCATTGTGGCTTCAGGCGAATTATGACTTCAGTATATGTGAAGCCATAATGTAATTCACGTTTTCCGCTCAATGAAGCTACCGATTTGACTCTGGTTTACGTGATTCGAAGCACTGAGTGATGTGGAAGAACCTTGAATACAGATATCTGCTTAAATTGTAAAGATGACATATATATATATATATATATATATATATATATATATATATATATATATATATATATATATATATATATATATATATATATATATATATATATATATATATATATATATATATATATATATATATATATATATATATATATATATATATATATATATATATATATATATATATATATATATATATATATATATATATATATGAACCCGTAGTGCGTTGTTACCTCCGTTAAGTTCATTGGGCGACCTGACCTCCGGGTGAAGGAGTTATATAATTGGAATAATTTTTGTTTATATATGTAGAGGGGAAGGTAAATAGCAGGGGTACCTAAAGAGGGGAAAAGATTTTTATCGAAAAATTTTTCTTCAAACGAATCAGACCTTACTACCTCCGCATATATTTCTTATTAGTAGTGCGCTCTCACCTCCCGCAACGTTGTCAGATTTTAGGAGGACAGAAAGTAAGACAGCTCGAATTCTACTCATATATAGAATACAGCTGCTCTTCCGATTCATTCACAAATATTGAAACCTGTAAATAGTTCGAGAACGATACTAGATAATATTAATAAACTTCATACGCTGATAATTGATTGATAAGGTTCGTGATCTCGGTGTAAATGAATTTGGACAGTTTTGAATAAATATGCTTATGTCTACGATACTTCGTCCGATAGGGGAGTTTAATACCATATAGGTCCCAAAATGAATGATGCATGAAAATGAAATTTTTCGTGACATATAGGATTAATTCAAAAGACAATTTTACCGAATTTGTTCTGGTATGAAATAGTAGTCTAATTTTTGGGCATTATATTCATGACATTAGGAACTCCATATAAATGTTTTTCCTGAATGAATCAATAAAGATATACGTTTTACTTTCAGCTTCTATACTTCATTCACTTTCATTTTAGCACTGGATTGGCCATGGAAATTGGATGCCTTTCACTCTGTATGGTACAAAAATGTTGGGTTAAGACGCTTGTCGAAACATTCTTGAGTTTTAAATCAGTGCTACGTAGTCCGTTCTACGTGAGTCTCTCAGTAATTACGTATTTCATCACAATGTCAAATCACTTCGGAAAATATTGAGTCGAAAATATGTAACGAACATAATTGACGTTTATACAAACTGATTGAAGACATACCAAATCTAGTTATTTATATGGAAAATACAAGTGATCAGTAGCTTGAGGAGAATTACTGTTGTTTATCTTCTTTGGCAGGAGGTTGAAGACGTTACATCAGTTGTAGAATTCAAAAAAAAATAAACCCGAAGATGAAATGCATTCGATGCAGTGTTAGCATTGAGTTGAATAATCAAAAGTGGTAGGGAATGGGTATCTCTTGAAGAAATGAACGGATAATTACAAGAATGTTGAATTCTTCAACAAAAATCATCTTGCGTGAATAGTAGTCAAAATAACTAAAAGATGTTTGAAGCAAGAGTGGCTTCACCTCTCAAAACAACTGGCTCGTATTCATGTCTGTTTATTTTCAATACATTGATATAATGATAATAATTATACAGGGTGTGGCGTAATGAATGGATAATATGGATCCTGCGGGTAGAGGACTCTATGGCGGTTCAGATAAATATATTTTACGTTTGGTAAAAGTGCCTTGGTTTTCGAGATATTATTATATAAATAATAATTATATCTGGATATTGACATTTTCCATCATAGCGGATCAAAAGAAACTCCTCGATTGAATGGCATTTCTTAATTGCTCGAGGTGTCTTTTGCGATTTTTCAGTACACAGGATGTTTCACAAGTAAACGGACAAACGAAAACTGTGAATAGAGGGCATTGAGCTGAGTTCAAAAACACCTCATATGTGTGTCTTGTGCATTGCGTTTCCGATATACAGAGGAGTTTATTCAAATTTCCCGAATTTTCGTTCAGCTATAACTCCAAATAATTCAGTTGTATTCGGCTAAAAACTCATTATCCGCTTAAGCTTGTAAGTTTCAATAAAACAGAACATTAAAAGTTGGCGAACACAGGACCGGACTCATTGAGGCCATATTCAAACTTAAACTCATGCAAAACACTCTGTAGTTTTTTTCGTCATAATTTTGAATTTTTCAGGTATCTGCATAGATTTTCTCAAAATCAACGAAATTTTGGTATGCTTTATCAGTGGATAATTTTTAATGAATAATTATTTGGTGGAGAAATGCCTCTAGAAAAAACAGCGCTGCATATTGAATTTTAATTCACAATAATTAATGGTATGAATATGATCGCCAATCAGATGTGGAAATCTAAAAATGGAATTGGAAATGTTCAACTGAATTTTTTCGTTTTTGATATTTTAGCATATCTGGTTATTCAGATAAATCATTCACAGTTATAATAAGCTTCATTATTGATAATGAACAAAAATAGCAATAAAAAACTACGCTATCATGAAAATAATAATTATAACATGATATCTTCCGAATGAATCGCTTTTTATGGCTAACGTGGACCTGAAGTAATTTTTCGAATTGATTTTCACCTCATTTGGTCTTTTAGTGAAGGTAATGATTGGCACTTCGAATAAGTATGATAAATGCACTTTCGAATTCTTCACTTATTCCGTTATATTCATTATTGGATCTATTGAAATCTATGGATTGGTCTGGTCTTATTACAATTTGTTATTGAAACATTGATGATATTCATGCACCAGCAAAAGTATTTATCAGTATTTCAGGTCATTTCATTTGAAGGGTAGGACCCCAACATTGGACTGCTAGATCTCCAGATCTGACACCCCGCGATTTCTTTCTTTGTTTTCATTCACACAACTAGTTGTCCATAGAAAAATAGATTAATTCTGAAGATCAAGTTTTAATATTTAGTTTCAAGTTAGCGTAGTTCTTCCATCCATATTTGAGCATTATCAATTTTGAAACATTTCATCATTGTGAATGACTATTTTGAAGAATTTCTATTTTTCATGAAGTCCTCTATTCCTTAGAGGCGTCTGACCAAAACAATTTTTTCTAGAACATGATCAACAGGAAGGGCAACCCAAAAATCAATTCATTTTGAGACAATAATAATGCAAATAACAAAAAAGTTTAAATTATTATTAAAAAACTACATACACGGTGTTTTTATGAGTTTGAAGTTAAGTAAAGCCTCACTGAGCCCGGTCCTGATTTTTGTCGAATTTAAATGCTCTGTTTCAATGAAATTAACAACTCAAGGCTAAATATAAATTTTCAGTCGACTTGATAGAGAATTTCAGGAGTTATAGCCGAACGGAAATTCGAGAAATTTCAAAAAACACTGAAGAAACCTATATATAGGGTGCCCCGAAACTATCGAAACAAACGTCACACCACGATAGAGTAGATCAAATACTATCGAATGACAACAACATTAGTTGAGCGAAAATGTACGGTTTCTGAGGAAACCTAACCTGTTGCCGATAGCGTTTTTCTCCCATATTATCACCCCTGTTTAATCTGAGTATTAAAAATCATGTAGAAAAAACAATTGTTTCAATTAACATCAACTTAGGTCGAGACTTAGGTTATGGTTATCGATTAACTACTTAAAATAATTTCAATTAGGGGAGATAAAACAATAATCTTAGTTCAATATAATTTAAAATCGATATCCTTCTTCACAAACTGGCCCTGTTATCAAGAAAAATAGTTCGAAAATCGGAAACTTTAGGTATTTTAATAAAATTCTGATTATTTTGGAAACGGTACGTTTTCGTTGAACTAATGTTGGTGTCATTCGATAATATTTTGTTTACTCTATCGTGGTGTGACGTTTGATTCACTAGTTTTGGGACACCCTGTATATGGGGTGATTTTGAACTCAGCGCAATGCCCTCTATTCACGGTTTTCATTTGTCTGTTTACTCGTGAAACACCCTGTATACTCCTTGTACTCTGAAAATTTTGAAACAAATGCCCTCACCCTCATATGAAAATTCAAATTCTTCTTGTTGTGAGAAACGTTCATCCAGAGACTCTGGTTCATCCCCCCGACCCTGGTTACATTGCCCGTTGAAAATGAAATCGGCATCTGTTTACTGCAAAACACGTGTTAATGCTGATACGAAGGGTTCAAACTTTTCTACCTGATTCGAGCTTTTTAGGAACGAATTGCTCAAGATGAGTTCGAGTAACATTTCGTTTGGCGTGTTATATTGGATAAAATTGAATTTATGCCATGGATGATTCGAGAATTATTGATGTCCAGAATGCTCCAGAATGATGAAAATTTTGAGATTTCATTGAAACTCTTGCGAAAACTGTCTCGTATATTGTCAAGTTTAGATTTTAATTCATTCAGAACTTTGAAGTTCGACAAATAATGATGTAAATAATTCAATATTATATTTGCCCCAAGACTCGAAACTTTTCGAGAAACGATTTATTTAATGATTTGATGACGAATAAATCAAAAAATTATGTGTGTTGATATTATATTTTCATTCATTGAAGAATATTTAGAATAATGAAGTTCAACAAATGATACGAACAAGATACTTATTCAATTAACCTTATGATCCGAAACATTTCAGAATTTATTTCGTGTTTAGATAATCCGCTGCATATCGTTTTTCACAATACTACTGTCAATTTAGGACCAATTATAGAACGATTTAATTAATAGATCAATAGCTTTCGAAAATGTTGGTCAGTCTATGAACTTACAACTCATTTTGAGAAATGACGGATTTCAGTATCCGACTGCTATATAGTATGATGAGAGTTCAAAAAAATTTGTATGGACTACAGAATTTAGATGGTTGATATTCCGCGTCGCTAACAGTCAATCACATTTCCTTCAGCGTAGTTGTTGTTTTGAAGAAAAAGTAGTAGATTCTCGCAAAATCCGAAACTCTACATGTATAGCAGTTGTTCAGTTCGGGATTAAAGTTTATCCTAGATTGATTTTGACATTTCAGTTCAGTTCTGTAAGATGATCTAGGATCATCTTAAATCTCGGCCTCATCCTGAACTGAACAACCGGGCCTTATAGTAATAGCAATGTAGCATTCATTAAGTCGGTATATTATTGGAATAATACTAATTTTTTATAGCGGAGAATAGTGGTTTTCAGCCTCGGTAGGTATTCACGAAATTCATTTTATTATGTTTTTTTAAGGTGAATCGGCCCGAAATCTTGGATCCCCCGACCTGCTAGTTTCGTATACTTCTATGACAATAGCATAATAACTCAAATTTCAACATTTTCACAGAAATTTTTGAATTTAAGGGAGAGACACATTGAAAAAATCGATAGCAATTTACCGCCTAAACTACGAGCTTGCCGAAGTTGAAACTGGTAACAATCTACTCAGTGCTTCATAATATGTATAGTTTTATGACTCAGTGTTTTTTAGAACCTGTAAAAAAAATTAAAAACTGTAAACTCGTCATCGCCTTCCAAAGGCTGTATCTTGGAAGGGCTGTCGATTTGGAAAATTTACAGGAAATACCCCCGCTTATTTTCATTAAGGAATCATCTCCCTTATTCCTTCGCATTTGTTTACAGATATCCTGTATATAGCTATATTTTATCTATGTACCTTTTTATTTTAGATAGTAGAAGTTAATCAATCATCTGTATCTCAATCATATGTATCCGAGTATGTATCTATATTATTAACTTCATTTTGAAGATTCATTATATCTTGACAAAAATATGGTTGCAATTTCAAAATATGTTGACTCGAGGCCTTCCAAAGACTTCAATATTGTTTATTTTTTCCCTTACACCCTGTATGATCTATCGAAAAATGCAAATCTGTTTTGGCGAATTCTTCATAAAATCTTACTTGTTTCGATATAATTGGTAATTTTCTTTATGATACATCACTGAAATATTTAAACCAGAGAGATGCTACAAGCTCTTCAAATTTTTGAGAAAATCCAATATTTAAACATAATCGATAATAAAAGAGATGTTTCTGAGCAAAGGATTCCTCAAAATCTTTGAGAAATCTGATTCAAGAAAAATATAAAGAGCGTTCCATTTGAAATAACACAATGTCAAACATTCGGTTTAGCCGACGTTGTTCATTTCTGTGATATTGTGAAATTTGTAGCATTTTTTCTCCTGATTCTGAAATGAAAATTTTCGGATTGGCTCATTGTCCTTGAATATTCATCACCATTAACATCTGAATTTTCTTATCCAAAAAATGTTTTTCTCTGAACAGGTTATTTTATTATATGCAATGATACAATACTGATTATTCGTTATACTAATAGGTAGTATTATCTATATGGATCATTTCCATAGAGAGAAGAAATATCATTACGGACAAGACTCAAATCGATTCGTTTTCAGATAGGTAATGAAATAGTTCGCCAAATTCAGAATTATAGTGTAAGCTTGAGATGAAAGAAGTTCAACGGATGCATAGATATACGCACGATGAAATATAAACAGTCATAATCCCATTCGAGAGAGCCAAGATTGGTTCTCTTTCACGTGATTCTTTCCCCTACAAAGGAATGCGATAAAAAATCGTTGAGATATGCCGACTGGCTTGCAATAATGGAGGAGAAAACGCGCTGCGCCTCTCATTACTTAATTCCTCCGTATACTGATATTCCGCCTGTCTACATCTGCTTTCACAGTACAACGTTGCCATTTTCGGAGGTGCAAACGAGCAAAGAGTCTTTCAGAGTAATTCTCCGATATACAGCTCAGCACACTAGCGCCAGTGATATACACTCGAACTGAAAGATTGTTCAGTACATAAAGGGGGTGCGTTGTGACCTCAAAACGATTTTTTGATATGTTGGTCCCTGAAGCCTCCTGAATCTAACAAGCTAAAAAACAAGGCAAAACGTTGTCACCTCCGATTTCGGAGGTGACATCGATATATATGAGGTGAGAGCGTTAAACGAGTTACTATTTTGGAGGTGGTATTAACACTTTATAACTATATATATATATATATATATATATATATATATATATATATATATATATATATATATATATATATATATATATATATATATATATATATATATATATATATATATATATATATATATATATATATATATATATTTACATCTTGCATACTTTATTGCGTCCTTTCAAAAAGCAACCTTATTGCGTCTCCCAGAAATACGCTACCTAGGTGGAATCTGATCGAAGTATATTAATCTACGCAAAAAATTACGTAGTTTGGTCGTTTCAGATCTCAGATATCTTTATTAATAAAGAAGTTGATATACGCACATTATTGCGTCCTTTCATGGTCCTACCATTAGTGCGTCCGGTGTATATTTTGTTTTCATATGCAGTACAATGCTGCGTCCGAATTTTATTCAATCTTTCACCATTAGCATGTTGTTGCGTCCAGCGTAGTTGCCACATATGTTTTAGAATCTGGTACAGTAGGATTATTCGAACTCGATGACGTGATCGTATTATAACATTGGCTCCACCTCTATATTTATGATGGCTCTCATCCTTAGTTTGTGGACTGCTCACTTGGGGAATCGTATTTCAGAATTTTTCAAACACTCTTTTCTTTCTTTTTGTCTTTTTGTCAAGAAGAGCTGTGATGATTATGTAATAATTTTAAAAACGTTATATATTTCATTTTCGTTTTTTTTTTTAATAACGAATGAATGTGAGAGAGTGGTGCTCTGGAGATAACTTAAATTAGGAATGCATTAACTGCAGAGTTGTTAGTTTATCCTACGTTTATCCTATGAACAATTTGGCAGTCTGGAGAGTCAACTACTCTCTCAGGGTAGTTAAATGGACGGCGAATGAAATTCTCGAGTTCGATAGAAGAGTTTGAATATGAATCGTAGCCTGCATCCTAGCTCTTCGATATACAAGGACTCTCTTTGCTTATAGAAGGACGAAACCATTGAGCATATCCTCAGTGACTGCCCAGCGGCAGACAAGGTTCGCTCAGGCTGGTTCAAGGGGAACTCATGAACTACTCCTCCTCTGTTATCACCTCTTCCCTTTGGAAGATGGCACTGGAAGTAGAAGTTTAGCTCTTTGAGCTTGTTTGTGTGCCACAATAGACCGCTTTGGTCGCGGTACTCGCGGTAGCAAGTCTGGGGGATTCGACAGATGCGCCGAACAAACTGTAACTGTAACTCTTCGATACAAAGGATATACTTTCCTCGAATGCAGGAAGACAGGGGTTTCAAAGTTTGCAATACCAACATTATACACAAAAGTTGGAGAAGGAATAAGATTATTGAGAGGTCAAGACCCACTCAAGGGAATAGTAGCTCATCATAAAATCAAAGTCAAAGAGCTGGAGTGCTTTGGAGAAGCTAATATCCGACATATGAATCGATCTTAAGCTAGTAGGAAAATCTATCACGCCAGCAGAACAGAAGATATTAGAAAGCCAGATTAGACATGCAAAACTGAAGTTTTCATTCGAATATCATATGAGTAAGCATATACTTTATATATTTCAAGAGATTGAAAGACCATGACTTGCTGTAAAAATCATCTTCTGCTTTCCTGGGGTCGGCTGAGCTGATGTCGGAAACGGGAGGATTTGTTCATCAAGATGGAGTGATACTAGATACTAGAATACTAGGTAGTATAAGAAGAATAATGCAAGTGGTCACCTCAACATCTTGCAGGGCTAGCCGTGATCGACGAAAACTCTTATGCACATCTTGTCCGCTTGCAGAATTCATACTTTATCAGGGTATATAAAGAGACACAATGCGAATTCCTTACTTCCATCTGAGAGAAGTTTATGGCATAGACAAATAACCAAAGCTCTCATTTGTACCTCCAAAGACCAAAGCAGTTTTTGAGAATGATAAAGCTCGCATATATTGCAATTAGGGTTTTTCAACAACTTGGCATAAGCCAAGTTGTTGAAGAAGCGAGTATATACACGCAAGGGCTCGATAAAGTTCTGCCAGAAAAAGAGCTCAAAGAATTTCTTGTGTCGTATTCCCTTCGCTGTCAAAAATGATGTGGTAGTGAACGAAGAACAGAAAAGTGAAAAATACAAAGGATCAATGTTCGAACAGGGGGCTTCATACCCAGGGCACAAAGTTTGAATGGTAATTCTGATTGAAGAATCAAAGTTTTACATTTGTTCCTCATGTTAATCATTTACTTGGTACGAGGCCAAGAATGTATGAATTCATCGTGTGTAATAGCAGATATTTTCTGATCCGGAAACCATGATTTTGCTGTTCAATACATTTGTGACGAGCAAACTGGAGTTTGGATGCATTGCTTGGAACCCAATATACGATTGCCATACACATCACAATGACATATATTCCGAGAGCTGGCGACGAAAATCGGCAAAAGATTTGTAATGAATCATAATTAAATATGAGTTAGTTTTGATGGTGTATATGAATCAGCACCCACGCTAAAAGGTCAGGTAGTGGAACATCTGACGGCGACGCTCTTTGATTTATATAAAATTACAATATCCGTACTTTGGGGTGACTGCTGACTGCCTCTCTTCTATTGATATGTGCTCTGAATATTTTATTCACAAATAATATATGATATTTGAGCGGTAAATGCAGTTTCAGCCAATACAATTCTTCTGAAACAACATCGTCAAGGCAGCAACTTATGTGGTGTACTGACACACCGCGTTTCACAAAAATGAGATCTGACCACTTTTTCAAGTTTTCTGTTCTATTAACTAGTGACAATTTTCAATCATTACAAAATACTTGTAGAGTGTGTTGTAATTTCATATACCTACATCAAAGCGCGTCGCCGCTAGGTGTTCCACTACCTGACCTTGAGAGTGGGTGCTGACTTATGTACATATCATATTAAATTATACGCCAGTACAAAACTCACTCAGCACTCAGAATACAAAAGGTCATAGCAAAAGGAGTAATCAACCCCACAATATCGCTCAATAAGCCAGACAGATAATTCACCGAAGGAGAACAGGAACGATCTTTCAGTTTTCCCAAAACAACCTTCACAGGTAGTAAACCCATAACTAGAATCGATACAGCATACCAAGAAGAAGGAAGATTGGGATATTTAAAAGACAATGTTTGGAGTGGGCAATGAACACCTTCAATCTATATAGATCACCAGAAGTGTAAAGAAAAATCCTAGAAGAGATTCGTCTTCATCTTCTGAAGATAATCAGAAGCTGCTTAGAATGAGTCATATACACAGAAAATGGAGAAGGACAAAAGTTCCCTTCACACCAAAATGGGGACCCACAATCTTCAAGAACAATTAATTCAACATCGTTTCTATTGAAGACAATGAAGAAAGTAGTAGATAACAACAAAGAATCTGGAGAATACACCAATTCACAAAGGCCAGATGGCCTACAGGACGACCGATCAACAAAAACTGCTCTGTATGACCGTAGTGACTCTATAGCTAGGTTCCTGGTCCCTCGGGAACTAAAGGAAATGGAGAGGCAAATACACTTGTTGCTAGCAACAAGGGAAGTTGACGTTTATTCATACAGTGGAATAAAAAATTTTTAATTCACAAGTGAAATGAGATGACATAAGCATAAGCGGATAAAGCGATACCTTTCATGTCAATTTATAAATCCGATAATTTTCTGGAAAGTGTTATCGTTTGATTTCTAATTGAAGTGGAATAAAATTCACGTGAGTTATAATTTTTTTTCATTCGAAAATATATAAAATTGCTACGAAGGCGTAGAAGGGCCACATAATATTTTAAAAATATTTTTCCTTAAATTCCGACTTTGAAGTCGGAATTTAGTTAAATTCCGAGTTCAAAGTCGGAATTTAACTAATTTCTGAGTTCAAAGTCGGAATTTAACTAAATTCCGAGTTCAAAGTCGAAATTTAACAAAATTCTGACTTCAAAGTCGGAATTTAGTAAAATTCCGACTTTGAAGTCGGAATTTTATTTACTTCGAAACTGACACAGGCTAGATGCACAGGGTGTTGTTCTACGACGACATAGATTATTTCTCCATATGTATGTACTGAGGGGGGGCCTGGGAGCTCGATGTTATTTTATGGTTACTATTTCAGTACTGGGGTGGGGGGAGGTTGTGCCCAACCTTACCTCTACCTGTCTACGACCATAATTTCATAATTATTCAAAAACATGGACCTAATGACAATTTTTTCCAATAAAATACATCAAGTTCAATATTTATTAAAGAACAACGCGTGTTTATTTTGTGAGATCTGAATACTCTCGTGAATATCTCAACATATTTGGAAATGAACCAATTCGTCATAGAGCTGCCTATATGAGGTTTTCTCACCGTTGTAATGACCTCTTCAAGTAAAAAACATCAAAGCACACCGGGTGTACCTCGGGGTGTACTGATTTCTTGTCCATTGAGCCTCACGAGTACATATGAGAAGGAAATTTATTCATAAAATATCCGGAATATACCTAAAAACCAGTTATGTCTAAAAAAATATCCATGTCATGTCATGTCTGTAAAAGGTTGTCATATCATTGTTATGACCTCTCATAGAAGAAAACTCAAATAATAATGTACACCCTGTGTACATAAATTATTCATTCATCATAAATGTGGGAACACCTTGTTATATGAATTTGACTATTTGTAGAAACGCAAACTGTATCTAATTCAGGAACAAATCTACGTCGTCGTAGAACACCCTGTAGAAGTTCGGAAGTGAATAAAATTCCGAGTTTGAATTTACTAAATTCCGACTTTGAACTCGGAATTTAACAAAATTCCGACTTTGAACTCGGAATTTAGTTAAATTCCGACTTTGAACTCGGAATTTAACAAAATTCCGACTTTGGACACGGAATTTAACTAAATTCCGACTTCAAAGTCGGAATTTAAGGAAAAATATTTTTAAAATATTATGTGGCCCTTCTACGCCTTCGTAAATTGCCAATATCAGTTAAAAGAACACCATAAGGGCACTTCAATCGGACCTGCTATTGCTCTAGAGACAGAATCCAATTCTTCACCTAACAGACTTTCGGGATGACCTTGGAGCCTAGGAAGCTAATTCATATCAGTTGTGCAAATACAACTTGGTTTACTTGTATACACAGTTGCCAGATTTCGGACGCAACATTCATTCATTCATTGCTGTATCCCGTTACCGGGAATGAATCTACAAAAAGAAGAAAAAAAAAAAAAAAAAAAAAAAAAAAAAAAATTCGAACAGACTTGTAACTTCTTAGTGCTAGTTGCGACTGTGTGCCCTCCTGTGACTAAAGAGACCCAACCGTGACCTGCAGATCCTTCCACACTCAGGGCATGGATAGTCTCCAACCAGATCTGGCCGCCGCTGTATCCTTCTCGATTCTCCACTATAACTGTGGACCAAAGACCTCCACTGTGACCTGTCTAACGCTAGTTGTTCCCAGTTATGATTAGCATTAACTGATTTTAGGGATTGATGTAGTGTATCCTTAAACCGCTTATACTGGCCTCCTGGTTTCCGGGCTCCCTCAGTGAGTTCGCCGTATAGAGCTATTTTGGGGAGTCTTGTGTCTTGCATCCTCAGAATGTGGCCGCTCCATCTGAGTCGGGCCCTCGTTACTTGAGTCTCAATTGTTGTACAACTCGCGCGCTGCAAGACTTCTGCATTCGAAACTTTGTGGAACCATCTGATGTGCATTATCTGTCTTAGATGACGTTGCTGCGTCTGTTCAAGCTGTTTAATATGTCGCCTGTAGGGAGTCCAGCTTTCGCTTCCGTAAAGAAGCGTTGGGAGGACCACTGCTCTGTAAACAGCTGTCTTGGTCTTCAGATTGAGGTCGTGATTTTGGAACACTCTGTCCTTCAGCTTCCAGAATGCCCGTGATGCCGAATTGATACGGTTGTGTATTTCCGTGTCAAGGTTAGCCCTAGTATTTATGAAGCTTCCCAAGTATTTGAACTGCTCAACCTGTTCTAGAGTTTCATTGTCCAGGCTGATATCTGTTTGAAGGCTTTCTGGCGGACTTACCAGGATTTTGGTCTTGTCAATATTGAGTCTAAGGCCTAAAGCTTCGTATATATGTTTATAGGTGTCCATCATTATCTGT
Organism: Coccinella septempunctata; assembly: GCF_907165205.1. Classification (NCBI taxonomy): domain Eukaryota; kingdom Metazoa; phylum Arthropoda; class Insecta; order Coleoptera; family Coccinellidae; genus Coccinella; species Coccinella septempunctata. Next base: position 8,244,232 of record NC_058194.1, on the reverse strand, counting down.
AGATCCTCTGAGCTGCTAGCGATGAGTGAACAGTCGTCTGCATATTGAAGTTCCGTGATAAACTTGGTACGGGTTTTTGCTCTGAGGCGCTTCAGGTTAAACAGGCCTCCATCAAATCTGAATCTTATCCCAACACCTCTTACGGCCATGCTCATGTCAGCAATTATCGATACAGCCATGGCGAAAATACTGAACAGTAAAGGCGCTAATACGCAGCCTTGTTTTATTCCAGAGTTGGTTGAGAAATGGTCGGTTGTAGAGTCATTATGCTGTATTCTAGCGGTGTTGTTGGTATGAAGGCTTTTACACACTGCTAGGAATTTTTCGGGTACTCCTAGACGTGCCATGATTTTCCAGAGCGCTCTCCGATTCACCGAGTCGAATGCCTTGCTTAAATCGATGAAGGCTGTATAAATCCTTGATTGTTGTTCACGGGCCTTTTCTTGTAGCTGTCGAAGTGTAAAAATTAGGTCCACCGTACCTCGATTTGGTCGAAAGCCGCACTGGGATTCAGGTAAAAGCCTCTCTAAGAGTGGAATCAGACGATTAGCCATAATCTTCGAGAGAATTTTACCGGCCACATTAAGCAACGATATGCCCCTGTAATTGTTGCAATTCGACGTATCGCCTTTGTTCTTATAGAGGTTGATAACTAAAGCGTCTCTGAAGTCTTGTGGCACATCTCCCTGTTCCCAGATCTTGCGGAATAGTATTAGGAGACTATTGACAATGTCCTCATCCAAGGCTTTGAATATCTCCGCCGGAATGCCGTCTAGACCAGGTGACTTATCATTTTTCATATTTTTAATTGCGCTTATGATTTCCGACATTGAAATTTCGTCATCAAGCGATGTCATCGGACTATACGCGGGAAGCAGGTCTAAAATGAATAAATCCGAGTCGTTATTTTGATTCAAGACCTGTGAGTAATGCTCCTTCCATCTTTCGAGAATTTTTCTATCATCAGTTAGAATAGCTCCATGAGCATCTCTTATAGGAAAGCTAGCTTTTCTGCTTGGACCGTAAACAGTTTTAATAGCTTCGAAAAAACGCCTGTAGTCATGGTTATCGGCGTAAGCTTGTGTTTCTCTAGCTTTTTCTTTCCACCAGCTGTCCTTGATTTTTCTTATTTCTTGACGGACCTCGCGTTTTATGTTTATGAAACCTATTTGGGCTGCAACATCGCCAGGCTTGTTAATTGCGGTTTTCATCGCTTTGTGTTTTGCATCCAAAAGGGGTGCGATATGAGTTTCGCTGTCGGCAAACCAGTCTGGGGATTTTCGGGAGCGTTCCGTGCCCAGTATTTCCTTCGCTGTATCTGTAAGGGATGACTTGAAACGGAGCCAATGAGTCTCAATGTCGTCGTTATAATCCGGTGGTGTTAGGCTACTTTTGACGGCAGCTGTGAATCTGTCCTTTGTAGAAGGGTTTTGTAGTTTGGATATTTGAAGGCGCTCTCTTAGATACTTCGGCTTGCGTTGATATTTTGGGCGCATTGAGATTTTCATTTTCGAGATTACCAGCCTATGATCAGTCCAGCACTCCAGATCTGCTCTGGGTTTAGTGACCAACACCTCTTTCAGATCTTTCCTTCTCACGATCACATAGTCGAGGGTATGCCAATGCCCTGAGCGCGGGTGGCGCCAGGTCCCCCTTGAATTGGGTCTCGTAATAAAATAGGTGTTCGTTATACACAGATTGTGTTCTGCACAAAGAGCCAGCAGACGTTCTCCATTCGAATTGATGCTGTCTGTGCCGTGTTTCCCTATTATTCCCGGCCATAGTTCTGAGTCTTGACCTCTGCCCACTCTAGCGTTGAAGTCTCCAAGGAGAATTATTCGTTCCCGTTTTGGGATTTTACTTAATGTAGCAACGAGTGTTTCGTAAAAAGTGTCCTTTAAGTTGTCAGAGGAGTTCAAAGTGGGTGCGTATACTGCAATGATGTTCACAAACGTGTTATTCGCTGCAGGAAAACGTAGGGTCATTAAACGTTCTGAGATACCAACTGGATTTTCGGTAAGTTTGGCGGCCAGGTCGTTTCTAATGGCAAAGCCTACGCCATGTTGTCTGATTTCGCCTTCCGGCAAGCCTTTCCAGAAAAATGTATACGCTTGTTCTACCAAGCTACCTTCGTCCGAAAAGCGTGTTTCGCTTAAAGCAACTATTGCAATGGATGTTCGTTGCAGTTCCTTATCGATTAGGGCAGTACGCCTCTCTGGTCGGTCGGCCTTACGGTTGTCTAGCAAGGTTCTGACGTTCCATGCTGCAAAAGCTATGTGCTTTTCATTGGTGTTTGTTCGATGATTCACTCGCTCAGGCACCCTCCCCCGGAGATCCGAATGGAAGGGTATTTTACCTCCGGATACGAATTTTGTCCTGTTCGACTGATCCATCTTTTTGTAGGAGCTGCGTTAGAAGGTGTTCAAAAGCTGCACTGGTAACGCTGTCAGTGCAACTTTGGTTGCGGCTACGACTAGATTATCTTGTGGCACAGGTAACCTGAGACGACAAGGTCTGAGACGTAACTTGAGCAACGCAGAGAGCCATTTCCTGCTCAAGCCGATGTTTAGGCTACGTAATTGTGGGAAACAGAGTTATACCGCTCATGTTCGGTCGCCAGAGCCTCGTTCGTAAGAACAGGGTGCACCGCGAGTAGGTGAGGTTGGCATTTGAGAGGAGAGGCTATAAAACGCATCCTTCCCCCTTACAGTATATTGACTGTATATCAGTTTTCATCATTTGAAGCGCCCTCGAAGCGGAATTTGCGTGAACTAAAAATATACTTTAGGTTTCATGAGACGCACTTTACTGCGTCTGGAGATATGTTTTTCAACATGGAATAACTCTCTTATCAAAAGATGAATGAAATCTATAATTGTTCCAAAGATAGCTCTCGACTTCCTTCACGATTTGCGACCACCCCTGTCGTTGAATCCCTCGAAATACCAGAGAAAACTTTGAAAAACAATGCTGCGTCCGGTATACGGACGCAGTATTATTCAGGACGCAATAGTGTATGGCCCAAAGACAATGTATGGACGCAACATAGTATGCTGGATAAATATATATATATATATATATATATATATATATATATATATATATATATATATATATATATATATATATATATATATATATATATATATATATATATATATATATATATATATATATATATATATATATATATATATATATATATATATATATATGAACCCGTAGTGCGTTGTTACCTCCGTTAAGTTCATTAGGCGACCTGACCTCCGGGTGAAGGAGTGATATAATTGGAATAATTTTTGCTTATATATGTAGAGGGGAAGGTAAATAGCAAGGGTACCCAAAGAGGGGAAAAGATTTTTATCGAAAAATTTTTCTTCAAACGAATCAGACCTTACTACCTCCGCATATATTTCTTATTAGTAGTGCGCTCTCACCTCCCGCAACGTTGTCAGATTTTAGGAGGACAGAAAGTAAGACAGCTCGAATTCTACTCATATATAGAATACAGCTGCTCTTCCGATTCATTCACACATATTGAAACCTGTAAATAGTTCGAGAACGATACTAGATAATATTAATAAACTTCATACGCTGATAATTGATTGATAAGGTTCGTGATCTCGGTGTATATGAATTTGGACAGTTTTGAATAAATATGCTTATGTCTACGATACTTCGTCCGATAGGGGAGTTTAATACCATATAGGTCCCAAAATGAATGATGCATGAAAATGAAATTTTTCGTGACATATAGGATTTATTCAAAAGACAATTTTACCGAATTTGTTCTGGTATGAAATAGTAGTCTAATTTTTGGGCATTATATTCACGACATTAGGAACTCCATATAAATGTTTTTCCTGAATGAATCAATAAAGATATACGTTTTACTTTCAGCTTCTATACTTCATTCACTTTTTTAGCACTGGATTGGCCATGGAAATTGGATACCTTTACTCTGTATGGTACGAAAATGTTGGGTTAAGACGCTTGTCGAAACATTCTTGAGTTTTCAATCAGTGCTACGTAGTCCGTTCTACGTGAGTCTCTCAGTAATTACGTATTTCATCACAATGTCAAATCACTTCGGAAAATATTGAGTCGAAAATATGTAACGAACATAATTGACGTTTATACAAACTGATTGAAGACATACCAAATCTATTCATTTATATGGAAAATACAAGTGATCAGTACCTTGAGGAGAATTACTGTTGTTTATCTTCTTTGGCTGGAGGTTGAAGACGTTACATCAGTTTGTAGAATTCAAAAAAATCAACCCGAAGATGAAATGCATTCGATGCAGTGTTAGCATTGAGTTGAATAATCAAAGGTGGTAGGGAATGGGTATCTCTTGAAGAAATGAACGGATAATTACAAGAATGTTGAATTCTTCAACAAAAATCATCTTGCGTGAATAGTAGTCAAAATAATTAAAAGATGTTTGAAGCAAGAGGGACTTCACCTCACAAAACAACTGGCTCGTATTCATATCTGTTTATTTTCAATACATTGATATAATGATAATAATTATACAGGGTGTGGCGTAATGAATGGATAATATGGATCCTGCGGGTAGAGGACTCTATGGCGGTTCAGATAAATATATTTTACGTTTGGTAAAAGTGCTTTGGTTTTCGAGATATTATTATATAAATAATAATAATGTCTGGATATTGACATTTTCCATCATAGCGGATCAAAAGAAACTCCTCGATTTAATGGCATTTCTTAATTGCTCGAGGTGTCTTTTGCGATTTTTCAGTACACAGGTTGTTTCACAAGTAAACGGACAAACGAAAACCGTGAATAGAGGGCATTAAGCTGAGTTCAAAAACACCTCATATGTGTGTCTTGTGCATTCCGTTTCCGATATACAGAGGAGTTTATTCGAATTTCCCGAATTTTCGTTCAGCTATAACTCCAAATAGTTCAGTTGTATTCGGCTAAAAACTCATTATCCGCTTAAGCTTGTAAGTTTCAATAAAACAGAACATTAAAAGTGGACGAACACAGGACCGGACTCATTGAGGCCATATTCAAACTTAAACTCATGCAAAACACACTGTAGTTTTTTTCGTCATAATTTTGAATTTTTCAGGTATCTGCATAGATTATCTCAAAATCAATGAAATTTTGGTATGCTTTATCAGTGCATAATTTTTAATGAATAATTATTTGGTGGTGAAATGCCTCTAGAAAAAACAGCGCTGCATATTGACTTTTACTTCACAATAATTAATGGTATGAATATGATCGCCAATCAGATGTGGAAATCTAAAAATGGAATTCGAAATGTTCAACTGAATTTTTTCGTTTTTGATATTTTAGCATATCTGGTTATTCAGATAAATAATTCACAGTGATAATAAGCTTTATTATTGATAATGAACAAAAATAGCAATCAAAAACTACGCTATCATGAAAATAATAATTATAACTTGATATCTTCCGAATGAATCGCTTTTTATGGACAACGTGGACCTGAAGTAATTTTTCGAATTGATTTTCACCTCATTTGGTCTTTTAGTGAAGGTAATGATTGGCACTTCGAATAAGTATGATAAATGCACTTTCGAATTCTTCTCTTATTCCGTTATATTCATTATTGGATCTATGGACATCTATGGATTGGTCTGGTCTTATTACAATTTGTTATTGAAACATTGATGATATTCATGCACCAGAAAAAGTATTTATAAATATTTCAGGTCATTTCATTTGAAGGGTAGGACCCCAACATTGGACTGCTAGATCTCCAGATCTGACACCCCGCGATTTCTTTCTTTGTTTTCATTCACACAACTAGTTGTCCATAGAAAAATAGATTAATTCTGAAGATCAAGTTTTAATATTTAGTTTCAAGATAGCGTAGTTCTTCCATCCATATTTGTGCATTAGTGCATTATCAATTTTGAAACATTTCATCATCGTGAATGACTATTTTGAAGACCGAATATGGTTGAACACATTCATTTCATTTCTTTGAAAAAAATCAATTAAGAATTTCTATTTTTCATGAAGTCCTCTATTCCTTAGAGGCGTCTGACCAAAACAATTTTTTCTAGAACATGATCAACAGGTAGGGCAACCCAAAAATCAATTCATTTTGAGACAATAATAATGCAGATAACAAAAAAGTTTGAATTATTATTAAAAAACTACATACACGGTGTTTTTATGAGTTTAAGTTTAAGTAAAGCCTCACTGAGCCCGGTCCTGATTTTTGTCGAATTTAAATGCTCTGTTTCAATGAAATTAACAACTCAAGGCTAAATATAAATTTTCAGTCGACTTGATAAAGAATTTCAGGAGTTATAGCCGAACGGAAATTCGAGAAATTTCAAAAAACACTGAAGAAACCTATATATAGGGTGCCCCAAAACTATCGAAACAAACGTCACACCACGATAGAGTAGATCAAATACTATCGAATGACACCAACATTAGTTGAGCGAAAATGTACGGTTTCTGCACAGATTACTGTAATCTGTGGGTTTCTGAGGAAACCTAACCTAAAGTTGCCGATTTTCGAACTATTTTTTCAATTACAAGGCAAATTTGTGATTAAGGATAGCGTTTTTCTCCCATATTATCACCCCTGTTTAATCTGAGTATTAAAAATCATGTAGAAAAAACAATTGTTTCAATTAACATCAACTTAGGTCGAGACTTAGGTTATGGTTATCGATTAACTACTCAAAATAATTTCAATTAGGGGAGATGAAACAATAATCTTAGTTCAATATAATTTAAAATCGATATCATTTTTCACAAACTGGCCCTGTTATTAAGAAAAATAGTTCGAAAATCGGAAACTTTAGGTATTTTAATAAAATTCTGATTATTTTGGAAACGGTACGTTTTAGTTGAACTAATGTTGGTGTCATTCGATGATATTTGGTTTACTCTATCGTGGTGTGACGTTTGATTCACTAGTTTTGGGACACCCTGTATATGGGGTGATTTTGAACTCAGCGCAATGCCCTCTATTCACGGTTTTCATTTGTCTGTTTACTCGTGAAACACCCTGTATACTCCTTGTACTCTGAAAATTTTGAAACAAATGCCCTCACCCTCATATGAAAATTCAAATTCTTCTTGTTGTGAGAAACGTTCATCCAGAGACTCTGGTTCATCCCCCCGACCCTGGTTACATTGCCCGTTGAAAATGAAATCGGCATCTGTTTACTGCAAAACACGTGTTAATGTTGATACGAAGGGTTCAAACTTTTCTACCTGATTCGAGCTTTTCAGGAGAGAATTGCTCAAGATGAGTTCGAGTAACATTTCGTTTTGCTTGTTATATTGGATAAAATTGAATTTATGCCATGGATGATTCGAGAATTATTGATGTCCAGAATGCTCCAGAATGATGAAAATTTTCAGATTTCATTGAAACTCTCGTGAAAACTGTCTCGTATATTGTCAAGTATAGATTTTAATTCATTCAGAACTTTGAAGTTCGACAAATAATGATGTAAATAATTCAATATTATATTTGCCCCAAGACTCGAAACTTTTCGAGAAACGATTTATTTAATGATTTGATGACGAATAAATCAAAAAATTATGTGTGTTGATATTATATTTTCATTCATTGAAGAATATTTAGAATAATGAAGTTCAACAAATGATACGAACAAGATACTTATTCAATTAACCTTATGATCCGAAACATTGCAGAATTTATTTCGTGTTTAGATAATCCGCTGCAGATCGTTTTTCACAATACGACTGTCAATTTAGGACCAATTATAGAACGATTTAATTAATAGATCAATAGCTTTCGAAAATATGGGTCAGTCTATGAACTGACAACTCATTTTGACAAATGACGGATTTCAGTATCCGACTGCTATATAGTATGATGAGAGTTCAAAGAAATTTGTATGGACTACAGAATTTAGATGGTTGATATTCCGCGTCCAGGCCCGGATCTACGATTTTTTCTGACCGGGGCAAATATTCCTGATGGCGCCCCCCCCTTCTAAGGTTCGTAGGAAAAATCTAATTGCATATTCGTCATCACTTTCAACCCGAGTTATTTTTTTCACTAGTTCGAGGTCGTATAGATTACGAATATGCAATTAGATTTTTCCTAAGATGACTACTTTCGGAAAAAAACACTCATATTTTTCCCATTGTTCCATCAAAAGATATTTTTTTTATTGTTCCATTAAAAGTTATTCTTTTCCCAAAATACTCCCAAAAATTGCATAAATAAAAAAAATTGAAAAGTTTGTATTTACAAGAATGTCGTTTGCAACCCGCCATCGTCCATCGTTTTTACCCGCGCTTCATGAACGAAATTATTCCGAACAAAAATTAATTTTTTTAACTACATATATCGACCCGGATCATTTTACATATTAATTCAAGGTAGATCACGAATATGCAATTAGATTTTTGGAGGATCAGTATTTTGAGGAATAAATCACTTTTAGTGTAAAATTTCGGAAATATTGGTCAACTTTGAGGAGCTGTAGCAGCTAGAAAAAAGGCACTAGTCATATGCTGTTTTTTTGGTGATGAATTGGTTCTTTGCAAATATAAAAATCCACATTTCATTCATCTATCTCGAACGGTTCAGATTTTATGAATTTTTCCGCGAAGGTCCAAAATTTCCGATTTTCCATCGACCAAAACTTGAAAAGTAATTTTTTTAAAATATCTGTTTGCATATTCGTGTTCTACGCTCTCGAATTAGCGTACAGAATGAATTCGGTTTGATCGGAGACCAAAAATATTCTTCAGAAAACCGCCCACTTTGTATATATTTCATTTTGTGAAAACATTTGAAAAAAACTCAATTTCGTGAAACTTTTGTATAAAACATTTTTTTGTACCTCTCTTAGTAACAAAGTTAAAGGGGGCTCAAATTATGGTGAAAAACTCGGTACATCTATGGAAAATTTGAAAAAATTTCGATCTCACCGATTTCCACCAAAATTGGTGTTTCACTAAGGCATAGATTACGAATATGCAAACAGAATTATGCTGAAAGGATTAGTTTTTATGTTATGGTCTATAGAAAATCGGAAATTTTGGCCCTTAGTTCCAGATGAGAAGGCGATGAGTCGGCAATTCCCCAGGCAAAGAAATTACTGCTTACGACGCAGTGTAAACATATCAGATCTTTCAACCTATTTCACCCAAGTGTGGCGGTCATTCGTAGATGACTGAATAATATGCAGTTAATTTATCCCTCATTGATTTTAAAGATTTTATGCATAGTGATGGTTTATCATGTTTCCATTCTACAGTTTCCATTTCAGCACTAGGAAATTAATTTTTTCCGAGAAAATCAAAAGTAAAAAAATTTTAACCTCTGGTTGATTTTGGCGCCCCCTTAGGCTGGCGCCCGGGGCAAGCGCCCCGCTTGCCCCCCCCTAGATCCGGGCCTGCCGCGTCGCTAACAGTCAATCACATTTCCTTCAGCGTAGTTGTTGTTTTGAAGGAAAAGTAGTAGATTCTCGCATAATCCGAAACTCTACATGTATAGCAGTTGTTCAGTTCGGGATTAAAGTTTATCCTAGATTGATTTTGACAGTTCAGTTCAGTTCTGTTAGATTATCTAGGATCATCTTAAATCTCGGCCTCATCCTGAACTGAACAACCGGGCCTTATAGTAATAGCAACGTAGCATTCATTAAGTCGGTATATTATTGGAATAATACTAATTTTTTATAGCGGAGAATAGTGGTTTTCAGCCTCGGTAGGTATTCACAAAATTCATTTTATTATGTTTTCTTAAGGTGAATCGGCCCGAAATCTTGAATCCCCCGACCTGCTAGTTTCGTATACTTCTATGACAATAGCATAATAACTCAAATTTCAACATTTTCACAGAAATTTTTGAATTTAAGGGAGAGACACATTGAAAAAATCGATAGCAATTTACCGCCTAAACTACGAGCTTGCCGAAGTTGAAACTGGTAACAATCTACTCAGTGCTTCATAATATGTATAGTTTTATGACTCAGTGTTTTTTAGAACCTGTAAAAAAAATTAAAAACTGTAAACTCGTCATCGCCTTCCAAAGGCTGTATCTTGGAAGGTCTGTCGATTTGAAAAATTTACAGGAAATACCCCCGCTTATTTTAATTAAGGAATCATCTCCCTTATTCCTTCGCATTTGTTTACAGATATCCTGTATATAGCTATATTTTACCTATGTACCTTTTTATTTTAGATAGTAGAAGTTAATCAATCATCTGTATCTCAATCATATGTATCCGAGTATGTATCTATATTATTAACTTCATTTTGAAGATTCATTATATCTTGACAAAAATATGGTTGCAATTTCAAAATATGTTGACTCGAGGCCTTCCAAAGACTTCAATATTGTTTATTTTTTCCCTTACACCCTGTATGATCTATCGATAAATGCAAATCTGTTTTGGCGAATTCTTCATAAAATCTTACTTGTTTCGATATAATTGGTAATTTTCTTTATGATACATCACTGAAATATTTAAACCAGAGAGATGGTACAAGCTCTTCAAATTTTCGGGAAAATCCAATATTTAAACATAATCGATAATAAAAGAGATGTTTCTGAGCAAAGGATTCCTCAAAATCATTGAGAAATCTGATTCAAGAAAAATATAAAGAGCGTTCCATTTGAAATAACACAATGTCCAACAATCGGTTTAGCCGACGTTGTTCATTTCTGTGATATTGTGAAATTGGTAGCATTTTTTTCTCCTGATTCTGAAATGAAAATTTTCGGATTGGCTCATTGTCCTTGAATATTCATCACCATTAACATCTGAATTTTCTTATCCAAAAAATGTTTTTCTCTGAACAGGTTATTTTATTATATGCAATGTAACAATACTGATTATTCGTTATACTAATAGGTAGTATTATCTATATGGATCATTTCCATAGAGAGAAGAAATATCATTATGGACAAGACTCAAATCGATTCGTTTTCAGATAGGTAATGAAATAGTTCGCCAAATTCAGAATTATAGTGTTAGCTTGAGATGAAAGAAGTTCAACGGATGCATAGATATACGCACGATGAAATATAAACAGTCATAATCCCATTCGAGAGAGCCAAGATTGGTTCTCTTTCACGTGATTCTTTCCCCTACAAAGGAATGCGATAAAAAATCGTTGAGATATGCCGCCTGGCTTGCAATAATGGAGGAGAAAACGCGCTGCGCCTCTCTTTACTTAATTCCTCCGTATACTGATATTCCGCCTGTCTACATCTGCTTGCACAGTACAACGTTGCCATTTTCGGAGGTGCTAACAAACAAAGAGTCTTTCAGAGCAATTCTCCGATATACAGCTCAGCACACTAGCGCCAGTGATATACACTCGAACTAAAAGATTGTTCAGTACATAAAGGGGGTGCGTTGTGACCTCAAAACGATTTTTTGATATGTTGGTCCCTGAAGCCTCCTGAATCTTACAAGCTAAAAAACAAGGCAAAACGTTTTCACCTCCGATTTCGGAGGTGACATCGATATATATGAGGTGAGACCGTTAAACGAGTTACTATTTTGGAGGTGGTATTAACACTTTATAACTATATATATATATATATATATATATATATATATATATGTATATATATATATAACAATACTAAATAACTCCAATCGTATAATTCTTCAATAAGGTTAATGGGTTCTTGGATCAAAACAGGCTGTATTATGTAAAACTACATTTATTCTCGGTCGACGTTTCGGTCCACGTCTGGACCTTCTTCAGGTATCTACAATAATGAAGAATAAGCTACACAAATCATTCCTCAACTACAACATTCAAGAAACTTACAGAATAGCTGAGTTCGAAAATTTTAGTTCTCTTCAGCATCTATTGAGAACGAACAAAAAGATAACTGTCATAATGCACAAGGACTACATGAAATCTGACTAATTTTTAACTTGAGAGGATACTCAATTAGTCAACTATTATAAAACACAGGAAGATTAAGGATTACAATTAACAATGTGGCATGTACAATAGTTCATAGAATGAAATTTAAGGTTAGATCACAGACAATCAATCTGAACTCACAGAAATATCCCGGACAATTCTCTCATTCTTGTAAGATATTAAAAAGGAATAAATGTTACTAATATTTTCTATGTCTTTTTTTGAGTTCATAACATTATCGGTTCGTTTGATGTGAAACATTTCCAAGAATGATCGTTTATTCAAATTACTTTCAAACTCCAGAATCTTGGTAGCATTATAATCTAATTCATGTTTGGTTTTTCGACTATGTTCCGCCAAAGCACAATTCTTTCTGGGATTTTTGATATCACTTTTGTGTTGAACTAATCTCTTTTTTAATTGTTGAGAAGTCTGGCCTATGTAGCTTAAATTGCAAGAAGTACATGGTACACAATATACTACTCCTCTCATTTTCATTTTGTCTAACTTATCTTTTACTGATGAATAAAGTCTGCCTATATTAAATTGATTTTTTTATCGCGATCTTGAAGTGAGAATCTTTTAGTATATTCACTAATTTGTAGGTGACATCTGGTATAGCTGGTAAGGACACATAAAAAATATCTGCTAAATTTGCAATTCGCGATTCATTACCTACATCATGTGTTCTTGAGGATGTGTTGAAAACTAATCTGCTAATCAATCCTCTTGGATATCCATTTTTTAACATCAAATCTTGAAGGATTACTAGATTTTTGTTTAATAGTGTGGGGTGCGAAATCTTAGTGATTCTTTCTTTCATGCCAACAATAAGATTAATTTTTTGTTTTAGTGGATGATTGGATGAGAAATTGATGTATCTACCTGAACTGCTATTTTTACGATACCAATCAATCTTTAATCTGTTATCATTAGTTCTTATGATTCTCGTATCAAGAAATGGAACTGAATCATTTGTTTCCTCCTCCAATGTAAATTTGATGTATTGATTAAAACTGTTAAAACTATCTAACACAAACTGAATCTGATCGGCAGGAACCGCACAAAATATATCATCAACATATTTCTTTATTACAGGGATCAAAAACGGAATCAAGGCCAGAACCTTATCTAGCACATAGTCCATCACCATTCTTGCGACAATAGGGCTCAATTTTAAGCCCATAGGTGATCCAAAAATTTGAATAAAGATCTTACTATCAAAGATGAAATAATTTGACTTAAAAAGAAAACTCACTATATCCATGAATTCAACCATTGGAATATCAGTATGTGCCTCTATCGAACTCCAATTACTCTCTATTACTTCAAGCACCAAATCAAGAGGAATGTTACTGTACAGCGACACAACATCTAAGCTAATTAACCTATAACCTGGTGGCAACTGAAAATCATTAAACTCGGCAGAAAACTGAAAACTGTCTTTGACATAATATCTATTTTCTTCATTATCAACTGAGCTGGTTAAAATTGATGCTATGAATCCTGAGAGACTAGATGTAGGAGTATTAATACATGATACAATGGGACGTAGAGAAAGGGTAGGCTTGTGAACCTTGGGCAGGCCATAGAACCTAGCTGGAACACCGTTATAGTCATGCAACATTTTACCTTGTTCTTTAGATATATATTTATTGTCGACTAATTTATTAATCATCGCATTCAACTTGTTTTGAATTGATGTAGTTGGATCTCTCTGAAGCAACATATAATAACGATTGTCATTAAGTAATTCATAGGCCAAACGTAAATACTGATCTTTATCAATTGCAACCGTGATATTTCCCTTGTCTGACTGTAAAATTAAAAGATCAGGTTGATCCCTCAGGAAGCTTTTACAAAAATAGTACTCCTTTTGGAACACATTACTTATGTTGGGAGAACTCCTGATATAATTAGTTATTACGTTAGTTGTCAAAGACCTGGTAATGTTTTTATCTTCCTCACTGAGTTCAAGAATGTGAGTTCTATTCAGATTCCTGAAAGGGTCACGAAGTTTCTTTCTTTGGGTAATAAGTTTTGTGTTGACATTCCGAAGAGTGAAGTATCTGTTCAGAAACTCCTTGCTGATGTGGAGTATATTATTCACTCTAAAAAAGATCTCAGTGAGGAAGATAAAAACATTACCAGGTCTTTGACAACTAACGTAATAACTAATTATATCAGGAGTTCTCCCAACATAAGTAATGTGTTCCAAAAGGAGTACTATTTTTGTAAAAGCTTCATGAGGGATCAACCTGATCTTTTAATTTTACAGTCAGACAAGGGAAATATCACGGTTGCAATTGATAAAGATCAGTATTTACGTTTGGCCTATGAATTACTTAATGACAATCGTTATTATATGTTGCTTCAGAGAGATCCAACTACATCAATTCAAAACAAGTTGAATGCGATGATTAATAAATTAGTCGACAATAAATATATATCTAAAGAACAAGGTAAAATGTTGCATGACTATAACGGTGTTCCAGCTAGGTTCTATGGCCTGCCCAAGGTTCACAAGCCTACCCTTTCTCTACGTCCCATTGTATCATGTATTAATACTCCTACATCTAGTCTCTCAGGATTCATAGCATCAATTTTAACCAGCTCAGTTGATAATGAAGAAAATAGATATTATGTCAAAGACAGTTTTCAGTTTTCTGCCGAGTTTAATGATTTTCAGTTGCCACCAGGTTATAGGTTAATTAGCTTAGATGTTGTGTCGCTGTACAGTAACATTCCTCTTGATTTGGTGCTTGAAGTAATAGAGAGTAATTGGAGTTCGATAGAGGCACATACTGATATTCCAATGGTTGAATTCATGGATATAGTGAGTTTTCTTTTTAAGTCAAATTATTTCATCTTTGATAGTAAGATCTTTATTCAAATTTTTGGATCACCTATGGGCTTAAAATTGAGCCCTATTGTCGCAAGAATGGTGATGGACTATGTGCTAGATAAGGTTCTGGCCTTGATTCCGTTTTTGATCCCTGTAATAAAGAAATATGTTGATGATATATTTTGTGCGGTTCCTGCCGATCAGATTCAGTTTGTGTTAGATAGTTTTAACAGTTTTAATCAATACATCAAATTTACATTGGAGGAGGAAACAAATGATTCAGTTCCATTTCTTGATACGAGAATCATAAGAACTAATGATAACAGATTAAAGATTGATTGGTATCGTAAAAATAGCAGTTCAGGTAGATACATCAATTTCTCATCCAATCATCCACTAAAACAAAAAATTAATCTTATTGTTGGCATGAAAGAAAGAATCACTAAGATTTCGCACCCCACACTATTAAACAAAAATCTAGTAATCCTTCAAGATTTGATGTTAAAAAATGGATATCCAAGAGGATTGATTAGCAGATTAGTTTTCAACACATCCTCAAGAACACATGATGTAGGTAATGAATCGCGAATTGCAAATTTAGCAGATATTTTTTATGTGTCCTTACCAGCTATACCAGATGTCACCTACAAATTAGTGAATATACTAAAAGATTCTCACTTCAAGATCGCGATAAAAAATCAATTTAATATAGGCAGACTTTATTCATCAGTAAAAGATAAGTTAGACAAAATGAAAATGAGAGGAGTAGTATATTGTGTACCATGTACTTCTTGCAATTTAAGCTACATAGGCCAGACTTCTCAACAATTAAAAAAGAGATTAGTTCAACACAAAAGTGATATCAAAAATCCCAGAAAGAATTGTGCTTTGGCGGAACATAGTCGAAAAACCAAACATGAATTAGATTATAATGCTACCAAGATTCTGGAGTTTGAAAGTAATTTGAATAAACGATCATTCTTGGAAATGTTTCACATCAAACGAACCGATAATGTTATGAACTCAAAAAAAGACATAGAAAATATTAGTAACATTTATTCCTTTTTAATATCTTACAAGAATGAGAGAATTGTCCGGGATATTTCTGTGAGTTCAGATTGATTGTCTGTGATCTAACCTTAAATTTCATTCTATGAACTATTGTACATGCCACATTGTTAATTGTAATCCTTAATCTTCCTGTGTTTTATAATAGTTGACTAATTGAGTATCCTCTCAAGTTAAAAATTAGTCAGATTTCATGTAGTCCTTGTGCATTATGACAGTTATCTTTTTGTTCGTTCTCAATAGATGCTGAAGAGAACTAAAATTTTCGAACTCAGCTATTCTGTAAGTTTCTTGAATGTTGTAGTTGAGGAATGATTTGTGTAGCTTATTCTTCATTATTGTAGAGTCCTGAAGAAGGTCCAGACGTGGACCGAAACGTCGACCGAGAATAAATGTAGTTTTACATAATACAGCCTGTTTTGATCCAAGAACCCATTAACCTTATTGAAGTATATATATATATATATATATATATATATATATATATATATATATATATATGAACCCGTAGTGCGTTGTTACCTCCGTTAAGTTCATTGGGCGACCTGACCTCCGGGTTAAGGAGTTATATAATTGGAATAATTTTTGTTTATATATGTAGAGGGGAAGGTAAATAGCAGGGGTACCTAAAGAGGGGAAAAGATTTTTATCGAAAAATTTTTCTTCAAACGAATCAGACCTTACTACCTCCGCATATATTTCTTATTAGTAGTGCGCTCTCACCTCCCGCAACGTTGTCAGATTTTAGGAGGACAGAAAGTAAGACAGCTCGAATTCTACTCATATATAGAATACAGCTGCTCTTCCGATTCATTCACACATATTGAAACCTGTAAATAGTTCGAGAACGATACTAGATAATATTAATAAACTTCATACGCTGATAATTGATTGATAAGGTTCGTGATCTCGGTGTAAATGAATTTGGACAGTTTTGAATAAATATGCTTATGTCTACGATACTTCGTCCGATAGGGGAGTTTAATATCATATAGGTCCCAAAATGAATGATGCATGAAAATGAAATTTTTCGTGACATATAGGATTAATTCAAAAGACAATTTTACCGAATTTGTTCTGGTATGAAATAGTAGTCTAATTTTTGGGCATTATATTCACGACATTAGGAACTCCATATAAATGTTTTTCCTGAATGAATCAATAAAGATATAGGTTTTACTTTCAGCTTCTATACTTCATTCACTTTCATTTTAGCACTGGATTGGCCATGGAAATTGGATACCTTTCAATCTGTATGGTACGAAAATGTTGGGTTAAGACGCTTGTCGAAACATTCTTGAGTTTTAAATCAGTGCTACGTAGTCCGTTCTACGTGAGTCTCTCAGTAATTACGTATTTCATCACAATGTCAAATCACTTCGGAAAATATTGAGTCGAAAATATGTAACGAACATAATTGACGTTTATACAAACTGATTGAAGACATACCAAATCTATTTATTTATATGGAAAATACAAGTGATCAGTAGCTTGAGGAGAGTTACTGTTGTTTATCTTCTTTGGCTGGAGGTTGAAGACGTTACATCAGTTGTAGAATTCAAAAAAATCAACCCGAAGATGAAATGCATTTGATGCAGTGTTAGCATTGAGTTGAATAATCAAAGGTGGTAGGGAATGGGTATCTCTTGAAGAAATGAACGGATAATTACAAGAATGTTGAATTCTTCAACAAAAATCATCTTGCGTGATTAGTAGTCAAAATAATTAAATGAAGTTTGAAGCAAGAGGGGCTTCACCTCACAAAAAAACTGGCTCGTATTCATGTCTGTTTATTTTCAATACATTGATATAATGATAATAATTATACAGGGTGTGGCGTAATGAATGGGTAATATGGATCCTGCGGGTAGAGGACTCTATGGCGGTTCAGATAAATATATTTTACGTTTGGTAAAAGAGCCTTGGTTTTCGAGATATTATTATATAAATAATAATAATATCTGGATATTGACATTTTCCATCATAGCGGATCAAAAGAAACTACTCGATTTAATTGCATTTCTTAATTGCTCGAGGTGTCTCTTGCGATTTTTCAGTACACAGGGTGTTTCACAAGTAAACGGACAAACGAAAACCGTGAATAGAGGGCATTGAGCTGAGTTCAAAAACACCTCATATGTGTGTCTTGTGCATTCCGTTTCCGATATACAGAGGAGTTTATTCAAATTTCCCGAATTTTCGTTCAGCTATAACTCCAAATAATTCAGTTGTATTCGGCTAAAAACTCATTATCCGCTTAAGCTTGTAAGTTTCAATAAAACGGAACATTAAAAGTTGACGAACACAGGACCGGACTCATTGAGGCTATATTCAAACTTAAACTCATGCAAAACACTCTGTTTGTAGTTTTTTTCGTCATAATTTTGAATTTTTCAGGTATCTGCATAGATTTTCTCAAAATCAATGAAATTTTGGTATGCTTTATCAGTGGATAATTTTTAATGAATAATTATTTGGTGGTGAAATGCCTCTAGAAAAAACAGCGCTGCATATTGACTTTAACTTCACAATAATTAATGGTATGAATATGATCGCCAATCAGATGTGGAAATCTAAAAATGGAATTGGAAATGTTCAACTGAATTTTTTCGTTTTTGATATTTTAGCATATCTGGTTATTCAGATAAATTATTCACAGTGATAATAAGCTTTATTATTGATAATGAACAAAAATAGCAATAAAAAACTGCGCTATCATGAAAATAATAATTATAACTTGATATCTTCCGAATGAATCGCTTTTTATGGACAACGTGGACCTGAAGTAATTTTCCGAATTGATTTTCACCTCATTTGGTCTCACCTTTGGTGAAGGTAATGATTGGCACTTCGAATAAGTATGATAAATGCACTTTCGAATTCTTCACTTATTCCGTTATATTCATTATTGGATCTATGGAAATCTATGGATTGGTCTGGTCTTATTTGTTATTGAAACATTGATGATATTCATGCACCAGCAAAAGTATTTATCAGTATTTCAGGTCATTTCATTTGAAGGGTAGGACCCCAACATTGGACTGCCAGATCTCCAGATCTGACACCCCGCGATTTTTTTCTTTGTTTTCATTCACACAACTAGTTGTCCATAGAAAAATAGATTCATTCTGAAGATCAAGTTTTAATATTTAGTTTCAAGATAGCGTAGTTCTTCCATCCATATTTGTGCATTATCAATTTTGAAACATTTCATCATTGTGTATGACTATTTTGAAGACCGAATATGGTATAATTGTTGAACACATTCATTTCATTTCTTTGAAAAAAATCAATTAAGAATTTCTATTTTTCATGAAGTGCTCTATTCCTTAGAGGCGTCTGACCAAAACAATTTTTTCTAGAACATGATCAACAGGTAGGGCAACCCAAAAATCAATTCATTTTGAGACAATAATAATGCAGATAACAAAAAAGTTTAAATTATTATTGAAAAACTACATACACGGTGTTTTTATGAGTTTGAAGTTAAGTAAAGCATCACTGAGCCCGGTCCTGATTTTTGTCGAATTTAAATGCTCTGTTTCAATGAAATTTACAACCCAAGGCAAAATATAAATTTTCAGTCGACTTGATAGAGAATTTCAGGAGTTATAGCCGAACGGAAATTCGAGAAATTTCAAAAAACACCGAAGAAACCTATATATAGGGTGCCCCAAAACTATCGAAACAAACGTCACACCACGATAGAGTAGATCAAATACTATCGAATGACACCAACATTAGTTGAGCGAAAATGTACGGTTTCTGAGAAAACCTAACCTAAAGTTGCTGATTTGCGAACTATTTTTTCAATTACAAGGCGAATTTGTGATTAAGGAGAGCGTTTTTCTGCCATATTATCACCCCTGTTTAATCTGAGTATTAAAAATCATGTAGAAAAAACAATTGTTTCAATTAACATCAACTTAGGTCGAGACTTAGGTTATGGTTATCGATTAACTACTTAAAATAATTTCAATTAGGGGAGATAAAACAATAATCTTAGTTCAATATAATTTAAAATCGATATCCTTCTTCACAAACTGGCCCTGTTATTAAGAAAAATAGTTCGAAAATCGGAAACTTTAGGTATTTTAATAAAATTCTGATTATTTTGGAAACGGTACGTTTTCGTTGAACTAATGTTGGTGTCATTCGATAATATTTGGTTTACTCTATCGTGGTGTGACGTTTGATTCACTAGTTTTGGGACACCCTGTATATGGGGTGATTTTGAACTCAGCGCAATGCCCTCTATTCACGGTTTTCATTTGTCTGTTTACTCGTGAAATACCCTGTATACTCCTTGTACTCTGAAAATTTTGAAACAAATGCCCTCACCCTCATATGAAAATTCAAATTCTTCTTGTTGTGAGAAACGTTCATCTCTAGACTCTGGTTCATCCCCCCGACCCTGGTTACATTGCCCGTTGAAAATGAAATCGGCATCTGTTTACTGCAAAACACGTGTTAATGCTGATACGAAGGGTTCAAACTTTTCTACCTGATTCGAGCTTTTTAGGAAAGAACTGCTCAAGATGAGTTCGAGTAACATTTCGTTTTGCGTGTTATATTGCATAAAATTGAATTTATGCCATAGATGATTCGAGAATTATTGATGTCCAGAATGCTCCAGAATGATGAAAATTTTCAGATTTCATTGAAACTCTTGTAAAAACTGTCTCGTATATTGTCAAGTTTAGATTTTAATTCATTCAGAACTTTGAAGTTCGACAAATAATGATGAAATAATTCAATATTATATTTGCCTCAGACTCGAAACTTTTCGAGAAACGATTTATTTAATGATTTGATGACGAATAAATCAAAAAATTATGTGTGTTGATATTATAGTTTCATTCATTGAAGAATATTTAGAATAATGAAGTTCAACAAATGATACGAACAAGATACTTATTCAATTAACCTTATGATCCGAAACATTTCAGAATTTATTTCGTGTTTAGATAATCCGCTGCATATCGTTTTTCACAATACGACTGTCAATTTAGGACCAATTATAGAACGATTTAATTAATAGATCAATAGCTTTCGAAAATGTTGGTCAGTCTATGAACTGACAACTCATTTTGACAAATGACGGATTTCAGTATCAGACTGCTATATAGTATGATGAGAGTTCAAAAAAATTTGTATGGACTACAGAATTTAGATGGTTGATATTCCGCGTCGCTAACAGTCAATCACATTTCCTTCAGCGTAGTTGTTGTTTTGAAGAAAAAGTAGTAGATTCTCGCAAAATCCGAAACTCTACATGTATAGCAGTTGTTCAGTTCGGGATTGAAGTTTATCCTAGATTGATTTTGACATTTCAGTTCAGTTCTGTCAGTTCAATCTAGGATCATCTTAAATCTCGGCCTCATCCTGAACTAAACAACCGGGCCTTATAGTAATAGCAACGTAGCATTCATTAAGTCGGTATATTATTGGAATAATACTAATTTTTTATAGCGGAGAATAGTGGTTTTCAGCCTCGGTAGGTATTCACGAAATTCATTTTATTATGTTTTTTTGAGGTGAATCGGCCCGAAATCTTGGATCCCCGACCTGCTTGTTTCGTATACTTCTATGACAATAGCATAATAACTCAAATTTCAACATTTTCACAGAAATTTTTGAATTTAAGGGAGAGACATTGAAAAAATCGATAGCAATTTACCGCCTAAACTACGAGCTTGCCGAAGTTGAAACTGGTAACAATCTACTCAGTGCTTCATAATATGTATAGTTTTATGACTCAGTGTTTTTTAGAACCTGTAAAAAAAATTAAAAACTGTAAACTCGTCATCGCCTTCCAAAGGCTGTATCTTGGAAGGGCTGTCGATTTGGAAAATTTACAGGAAATACCCCCGCTTATTTTCATTAAGGAATCATCTCCCTTATTCCTTCGCATTTGTTTACAGATATCTTGTATATAGCTATATTTTATCTATGTACCTTATTATTTTAGATAGTAGAAGTTAATCGATCATCTGTATCTCAATCATATGTATCCGAGTATGTATCTATATTATTAACTTCATTTTGAAGATTCATTATATCTTGACAAAAATATGGTTGCAATTTCAAAATATGTTGACTCGAGGCCTTCCAAAGACTTCAATTTTGTTTATTTTTTCCCTTACATCCAGTATGATCAATCGAAAAATGCAAATCTGTTTTGGCGAATTATTCATAAAATCTTACTTGTTTCGATATAATTGGTAATTTTCTTTATGATACATCACTGAAATATTTAAACCAGAGAGATGGTACAAGCTCTTCAAATTTTCGGGAAAATCCAATATTTAAACATAATCGATAATAAAAGAGATGTTTCTGAGCAGAGGATTCCTCAAAATCATTGAGAAATCTGATTCAAGAAAAATATAAAGAGCGTTCCATTTGAAATAACACAATGTCCAACATTCGGTTTAGCCGACGTTGTTCATTTCTGTGATATTGTGAAATTTGTAGCATTTATTTCTCCTGATTCTGAAATGAAAATTTTCGGATTGGCTCATTGTCCTTGAATATTCATCACCATTAACATCTGAATTTTCTTATCCAAAAAATGTTTTTCTCTGAACAGGTTATTTTATTATATGCAATGTAACAATACTGATTATTCGTTATACTAATAGGTAGTATTATCTATATGGATCATTTCCATAGAGAGAAGAAATATCATTATGGACAAGACTCAAATCGATTCGTTTTCAGATAGGTAATGAAATAGTTCGCCAAATTCAGAATTATAGTGTTAGCTTGAGATGAAAGAAGTTCAACGGATGCATAGATATACGCACGATGAAATATAAACAGTCATAATCTCATTCGAGAGAGCCAAGATTGGTTCTCTTTCACGTGATTCTTTCCCCTACAGAGGAATGCGATAAAAAATCGTTGAGATATGCCGCCTGGCTTGCAATAATGGAGGAGAAAACGCGCTGCGCCTCTCTTTACTTAATTCCTCCGTATACTGATATTCCGCCTGTCTACTTCTGCTTGCACAGTACAACGTTGCCATTTTCGGAGGTGCTAACGAGCAAAGAGTCTTTCAGTGCAATTCTCCGATATACAGCTCAGCACACTAGCGCCAGTGATATACACTCGAACTAAAAGATTGTTCAGTACATAAAGGGGGTGCGTTGTGACCTCAAAACGATTTTTTGATATGTTGGTCCCTGAAGCCTCCTGAATTTAACAAGCTAAAAAACAAGGCAAAACGTTGTCACCTCCGATTTCGGAGGTGACAGGTTCCTTAGGAATGAGGTGACAGGTTCCTTAGGAATTGAAATGATATTTTGTCGAATCGACCACCGAAATCTCCATTCCTCTCAGAACTATCGATCTGAACTTCAACATGTGCATCTCATACTCAGAGGGCGAAGAGCGCAACTAGGGTGAGCTGTTGTAGATCTGTGCCGTCTTTCATCCCCTAACCTGGCGGAGGTCCGATATATGTCCGTCAAGTGTGCGTCTCAGGTTCTGGCTGGCGAACGATTCCGTTAACCCCCGTATAAAGTTTGAGATCGGATCCAGTGTTATTCCTTCCGTCTTGCCCCTGTAAATTTCACCGATTTCGAGTCACTGTGCAGATTCAAGATTTGGTTCGAATTGATCCAACAGTTTTTGAGGAATTGACATCACACTTTGCCGAATTGATAACTGAAATCTCAATTCCTATGTGAACTATCGAACTGAAATTCAACATGTGCATCTCAATTCGAAAACTGTGTAAAATTTCAAGATTTGGTTCGAATTGATCCAACAGTTTTCGAGGAATTGATATCACACTTTGCCGAATTGACCACTGAAATCTCAATTCCTATCTGAACTATCGAACTGAAATTCAACATGTGCATCTCATTTCGAAAACTATGTGCACTTTCAAGATTTGGTTCGAATTGATCTAACAGTTTTCAATGAATTGATATCACACTTTGCCGAATTGATCACTGAAATCTCAATTCCTATCAGAACTATCGAACAGAAATTCACCATGTGCATCACAATTCGAAAACTATGTGCAGTTTCAAGATTTGGTTCGAATTGATCCAATAGTTCCTTAGGAATTGAAATGATATTTTGTCGAATCGACTACTGTAATCTCCATTCCTATCAGAACTATCGATCTAAAATTCAACATGTGCATCTCATTTCGAAAACTATGTGCAGTTTCAAGATTTGGTTCGAATTGATCCAACAGTTTTTGAGGAATTGATATCACACTTTGCCGAATAGACCACTGAAATCTCAATTCCTATCTGAACTATCGAACTGAAATTCAACAAGTGCTTCTCAATCCGAAAACTATGTGCAGTTTCAAGATTTGGTTCGAATTGATCCAACAGTTTTCGAGGAATTGATATCACTCTTTGCCGAATTGACCACTGAAATCTCAATTCCTATCTGAACAATCGAACTGAAATTCAACAAGTGCATCTCAATCCGAAAACTATGTGCACTTTCAAGATTTGGTTCGAATTGATCTAACAGTTTTCAATGAATTGATATCACACTTTGCCGAATTGATCACTGAAATCTCAATTCCTATCAGAACTATCGAACAGAAATTCACCATGTGCATCACAATTCGAAAACTATGTGCAGTTTCAAGATTTGGTTCGAATTGATCCAATAGTTCCTTAGGAATTGAAATGATATTTTGTCGAATCGACTACTGAAATCTCCATTCCTATCAGAACTATCGATCTAAAATTCAACATGTGCATCTCATTTCGAAAACTATGTGCAGTTTCAAGATTTGGTTCGAATTGATCCAACAGTTTTCAAGGAATCGATATCACACTTTGCCGAATTGACCACTGAAATCTCAATTCCTATCTGAACTATCGAACGGAAATTCAACATGTGCATCTCAATTCGAAAACTATGTGCAGTTTCAAAAGATTTGGTTCGAATTGATCCAATAGTTCAATTCCAAAACTATGTGCTGTTTCAAGATTTGGTTCGAATTGATCCAACAGTTTTCGAGGAATTGATATCACACTTTGCCGAATTGACCACTGAAATCTCAATTCCTATCTGAACTATCGAACTGAAATTCAACTTGTGCATCTCAATTCGAAAACTATGTGCAGTTTCAAGATTTGGTTCGAATTGATCCAATAGTTCCTTAGGAATTCCAATGATACTATGTCGAATCGTCCACTGAAATATCAATTCCTATCTGAACTATCGAAATGAAATTCAACATGTGCATCTCAATTCGAAAACGGTGTAAAATTTCAAGATTTGGTTCGAATTGATCCAACAGTTTTCGAGGAATTGATATCACACTTTGCCGAATTGACCACTGAAATCTCAATTCCTATCTGGGCTATCGAATTGAAATTCAACATGTGCATCTCATTTCGAAAACTATGTGCAGTTTCAAGATTTGGTTCGAATTGATCCAACAGTTTTCAAGGAATCGATATCACACTTTGCCGAATTGACCACTGAAATCTCAATTCCTATCTGAACTATCGAACGGAAATTCAACATGTGCATCTCAATTCGAAATTTATGTGCAGTTTCAGGATTTGGTTCGAATTGATCCAACAGTTTTTGAGGAATTGATATCACACTTTGCCGAATTGATAACTGAAATCTCAATTCCTATCTGAACTATCGAACTGAAATTCAACATGTGCATCTCAATTCGAAAACTGTTTAAAATTTCAAGATTTGGTTCGAATTGATCCAACAGTTTTCGAGGAATTGATATCACACTTTGCCGAATTGACCACTGAAATCTCAATTCCTATCTGAACTATCGAACTGAAATTCAACATGTGCATCTCAATCCGAAAACTATGTACAGTTTCAAGATATGGTCCGAATTGATCCAACAGTTTTCAAGGAATCGATATCACACTTTGCCGAATTGACCACTGAAATCTCAATTCCTATCTGAACTATCGAACTAAAATTCAACATGTGCATCTCATTTCGAAAACTATGTGCAGTTTAAGATTTGGTTCGAATTGATCCAACAGTTTTCAAGGAATTGATATCACACTTTGCCGAATTGACCACTGAAATCTCGATTTCTATCTGAACTATCGAACTGAAATTCAACAAGTGCTTCTCAATCCGAAAACTATGTGCAGTTTCAAGATTTGGTTCGAATTGATCCAACAGTTTTCGAGGAATTGATATCACACTTTGCCGAATTGACCACTGAAATCTCAATTCCTATCTGAACAATCGAACTGAAATTCAACAAGTGCATCTCAATCCGAAAACTATGTGCACTTTCAAGATTTGGTTCGAATTGATCTAACAGTTTTCAATGAATTGATATCACACTTTGCCGAATTGACCACTGAAATCTCAATTCCTATCAGAACTATCGAACAGAAATTCACCATGTGCATCACAATTCGAAAACTATGTGCAGTTTCAAGATTTGGTTCGAATTGATCCAACAGTTTTCGAGGAATTGATATCACACTTTGCCGAATTGACCACTGAAATCTCAATTCCTATCTGAACAATCGAACTGAAATTCAACAAGTGCTTCCCAATCCGAAAACTATGTGCAGTTTCAAGATTTGGTTCGAATTGATCCAACAGTTTTCGAGGAATTGATATCACACTTTGCCGAATTGACCACTGAAATCTCAATTCCTATCAGAACTATCGAACAGAAATTCACCATGTGCATCACAATTCGAAAACTATGTGCAGTTTCAAGATTTGGTTCGAATTGATCCAATAGTTCCTTAGGAATTGAAATGATATTTTGTCGAATCGACTACTGAAATCTCCATTCCTATCAGAACTATCGATCTAAAATTCAACATGTGCATCTCATTTCGAAAACTATGTGCAGTTTCAAGATTTGGTTCGAATTGATCCAACAGTTTTCAAGGAATCGATCTCACACTTTGCCGAATTGACCACTGAAATCTCAATTCCTATCTGAACTATCGAACGGAAATTCAACATGTGCATCTCAATTCGAAAACTATGTGCAGTTTCAAAAGATTTGGTTCGAATTGTTCCAATAGTTCAATTCCAAAACTATGTGCTGTTTCAAGATTTGGTTCGAATTGATCCAACAGTTTTCGAGGAATTGATATCACACTTTGCCGAATTGACCACTGAAATCTCAATTCCTATCTGAACTATCGAACTGAAATTCAACTTGTGCATCTCAATTCGAAAACTATGTGCAGTTTCAAGATTTGGTTCGAATTGATACAATAGTTCCTTAGGAATTCCAATGATACTATGTCGAATCGTCCACTGAAATATCAATTCCTATCTGAACTATCGAAATGAAATTCAACATGTGCATCTCAATTCGAAAACGGTGTAAAATTTCAAGATTTGGTTCGAATTGATCCAACAGTTTTCGAGGAATTGATATCACACTTTGCCGAATTGACCACTGAAATCTCAATTCCTATCTGAACTATCGAACTGAAATTCAACATGTGCATCTCAATCCGAAAACTATGTACAGTTTCAAGATATGGTCCGAATTGATCCAACAGTTTTCGAGGAATTGATATCACACTTTGTCGAATTGACCACTGTAATCTCAATTCCTATCTGAGCTATCGAATTGAAATTCAACATGTGCATCTCATTTCGAAAACTATGTGCAGTTTCAAGATTTGGTTCGAATTGATCCAACAGTTTTCAAGGAATCGATATCACACTTTGCCGAATTGACCACTGAAATCTCAATTCCTATCTGAACTATCGAACGGAAATTCAACATGTGCATCTCAATTCGAAAACTATGTGCAGTTTCAGGATTTGGTTCGAATTCATCCAACAGTTTTTGAGGAATTGATATCACACTTTGCCGAATTGATAACTGAAATCTCAATTCCTATCTGAACTATCGAACTGAAATTCAACATGTGCATCTCAATTCGAAAACTGTTTAAAATTTCAAGATTTGGTTCGAATTGATCCAACAGTTTTCGAGGAATTGATATCACACTTTGCCGAATTGACCACTGAAATCTCAATTCCTATCTGAACTATCGAACTGAAATTCAACATGTGCATCTCAATCCGAAAACTATGTACAGTTTCAAGATATGGTCCGAATTGATCCAACAGTTTTCAAGGAATCGATATCACACTTTGCCGAATTGACCACTGAAATCTCAATTCCTATCTGAACTATCGAACTGAAATTCAACATGTGCATCTCAATCCGAAAACTATGTGCAGTTTCAAGATTTGGTCCGAATTGATCCAACAGTTTTCGAGGAATTGATATCACACTTTGCCGAATTGACCACTGAAATCTCAATTCCTATCTGAGCTATCGAACTGAAATTCAACATGTGCATCTCATTTCGAAAACTATGTGCAGTTTCAAGATTTGGTTCGAATTGATCCAACAGTTTTCAAGGAATTGATATCACACTTTGCCGAATTGACCACTGAAATCTCGATTCCTATCTGAACTATCGAACTGAAATTCAACATGTGCATCTCAATTGGAAAACTATGTGCAGTTTCAAGATTTGGTTCGAATTGATCCAATAGTTCCTCAGGAATTGAAATAATACTTTGTCGAATCGACGACTGAAATCTCAATTCCTATCAGAACTATCGAACTGAAATTCAACATGTGCATCTCATTTCGAAAACTATGTGCAGTTTCAAGATTTGGTTCGAATTGATCCAATAGTTCAATTCCAAAACTATGTGCTGTTTCAAGATTTGGTTCGAATTGATCCAACAGTTTTCGAGGAATTGATATCACACGTTGCCGAATTGACCACTGAAATCTCAATTCCTATCTGAACTATCGAACTGAAATTCAACATGTGCATCTCAATTCGAAAACTATGTGCAGTTTCAGGATTTGGTTCGAATGGATCCAACAGTTTTTGAGGAATTGATATCACACTTTGCCGAATTGATAACTGAAATCTCAATTCCTATCTGAACTATCGAACTGAAATTCAACATGTGCATCTCAATTCGAAAACTGTTTAAAATTTCAAGATTTGGTTCGAATTGATCCAACAGTTTTCGAGGAATTGATATCACACTTTGCCGAATTGACCACTGAAATCTCAATTCCTATCTGAACTATCGAACTGAAATTCAACATGTGCATCTCAATCCGAAAACTATGTACAGTTTCAAGATATGGTCCGAATTGATCCAACAGTTTTCAAGGAATCGATATCACACTTTGCCGAATTGACCACTGAAATCTCAATTCCTATCTGAACTGTCGAACGGAAATTCAACATGTGCATCTCAATTTGAAAACTATGTGCAGTTTCAAGATTTGGTTCGAATTGATCCAATAGTTCAATTCCAAAACTATGTGCTGTTTCAAGATTTGGTTCGAATTGATCCAACAGTTTTCGAGGAATTGATATCACACGTTGCCGAATTGACCACTGAAATCTCAATTCCTATCTGAACTATCGAACTGAAATTCACCATGTGCATCACAATTCGAAAACTATGTGCAGTTTCAAGATTTGGTTCGAATTGATCCAATAGTTCCTTAGGAATTGAAATGATATTTTGTCGAATCGACTACTGAAATCTCCATTCCTATCAGAACTATCGATCTAAAATTCAACATGTGCATCTCATTTCGAAAACTATGTGCAGTTTCAAGATTTGGTTCGAATTGATCCAAAAGTTTTTGAGGAATTGATATCACACTTTGCCGAATAGACCACTGAAATCTCAATTCCTATCTGAACTATCGAACTGAAATTCAACAAGTGCTTCTCAATCCGAAAACTATGTGCAGTTTCAAGATTTGGTTCGAATTGATCCAACAGTTTTCGAGGAATTGATATCACACTTTGCCGAATTGACCACTGAAATCTCAATTCCTATCTGAACTATCGAACTGAAATTCAACATGTGCATCTCAATCCGAAAACTATGTGCAGTTTCAAGATTTGGTCCGAATTGATCCAACAGTTTTCGAGGAATTGATATCACACTTTGCCGAATTGACCACTGAAATCTCAATTCCTATCTGAGCTATCGAACTGAAATTCAACATGTGCATCTCATTTCGAAAACTATGTGCAGTTTCAAGATTTGGTTCGAATTGATCCAACAGTTTTCAAGGAATTGATATCACACTTTGCCGAATTGACCACTGAAATCTCGATTCCTATCTGAACTATCGAACTGAAATTCAACATGTGCATCTCAATTGGAAAACTATGTGCAGTTTCAAGATTTGGTTCGAATTGATCCAATAGTTCCTCAGGAATTGAAATAATACTTTGTCGAATCGACGACTGAAATCTCAATTCCTATCAGAACTATCGAACTGAAATTCAACATGTGCATCTCAATTCGAAAACTATGTGCAGTTTCAAGATTTGGTTCGAATTGATCCAACAGTTTTTGAGGAATTGATATCACACTTTGCCGAATTGATAACTGAAATCTCAATTCCTATCTGAACTATCGAACTGAAATTCAACATGTGCATCTCAATTCGAAAACTGTGTAAAATTTCAAGATTTGGTTCGAATTGATCCAACAGTTTTCGAGGAATTGATATCACACTTTGCCGAATTGACCACTGAAATCTAAATTCCTATCTGAACTATCGAACTGTTATTCAACATGTGCATCTCATTTCGAAAACTATGTGCAGTTTCAAGATTTGGTTCGAATTGATCCAACAGTTTTTGAGGAATTGATATCACACTTTGCCGAATAGACCACTGAAATCTCAATTCCTATCTGAACTATCGAACTGAAATTCAACAAGTGCATCTCAATCCGAAAACTATGTGCAGTTTCAAGATTTGGTTCGAATTGATCCAACAGTTTTCAAGGAATCGATATCACACTTTGCCGAATTGACCACTGAAATCTCAATTCCTATCTGAACTATCGAACGGAAATTCAACATGTGCATCTCAATTCGAAAACTATGTGCAGTTTCAAGATTTGGTTCGAATTGATCCAATAGTTCAATTCCAAAACTATGTGCTGTTTCAAGATTTGGTTCGAACTGATCCAACAGTTTTCGAGGATTTGATATCACACTTTGCGGAATTGACCACTGAAATCTCAATTCCTATCTGAACTATCGAACTGAAATTCAACTTGTGCATCTCAATTCGAAAACTATGTGCAGTTTCAAGATTTGGTTCGAATTGATCCAATAGTTCCTTAGGAATTCCAATGATACTATGTCGAATCGTCCACTGAAATATCAATTCCTATAAGAACTATCGAACTGAAATTCAACATGTGCATCTCGATTCGAAAACGGTGTAAAATTTCAAGATTTGGTTCGAATTGATCCAACAGTTTTCGAGGAATTGATATCACACTTTGCCGAATTGACCACTGAATGCTCAATTCCTATCTGAACTATCGAACTGAAATTCAACATGTGCATCTCAATCCGAAAACTATGTACAGTTTCAAGATTTGGTCCGAATTGATCCAACAGTTTTCGAGGAATTGATTTCACACTTTGCCGAATTGACCACTGTAATCTCAATTCCTATCTGAGCTATCGAATTGAAATTCAACATGTGCATCTCATTTCGAAAACTATGTGCAGTTTCAAGATTTGGTTCGAATTGATCCAACAGTTTTCAAGGAATCGATATCACACTTTGCCGAATTGACCACTGAAATCTCAATTCCTATCTGAACTATCGAACGGAAATTCAACATGTGCATCTCAATTCGAAAACTATGTGCAGTTTCAAGATTTGGTTCGAATTGATCCAATAGTTCAATTCCAAAACTATGTGCTGTTTCAAGATTTGGTTCGAATTGATCCAACAGTTTTCGAGGAATTGATATCACACTTTGCCGAATTGACCACTGAAATCTCAATTCCTATCTGAACTATCGAACTGAAATTCAACATGTGCATCTCATTTCGAAAACTATGTGCAGTTTCAAGATTTGGTTCGAATTGATCCAACAGTTTTTGAGGAATTGATATCACACTTTGCCGAATAGACCACTGAAATCTCAATTCCTATCTGAACTATCGAACTGAAATTCAACAAGTGCATCTCAATCCGAAAACTATGTGCACTTTCAAGATTTGGTTCGAATTGATCTAACAGTTTTCAATGAATTGATATCACACTTTGCCGAATTGATCACTGAAATCTCAATTCCTATCAGAACTATCGAACAGAAATTCACCATGTGCATCACAATTCGAAAACTATGTGCAGTTTCAAGATTTGGTTCGAATTGATCCAATAGTTCCTTAGGAATTGAAATGATATTTTGTCGAATCGACTACTGAAATCTCCATTCCTATCAGAACTATCGATCTAAAATTCAACATGTGCATCTCATTTCGAAAACTATTTGCAGTTTCAAGATTTGGTTCGAATTGATCCAACAGTTTTTGAGGAATTGATATCACACTTTGCCGAATAGACCACTGAAATCTCAATTCCTATCTGAACTATCGAACTGAAATTCAACAAGTGCTTCTCAATCCGAAAACTATGTGCAGTTTCAAGATTTGGTTCGAATTGATCCAACAGTTTTCGAGGAATTGATATCACACTTTGCCGAATTGACCACTGAAATCTCAATTCCTATCTGAACTATCGAACTGAAATTCATTATGTGCATCTCATTTCGAAAACTATGTGCAGTTTCAAGATTTGGTTCGAATTGATCCAACAGTATTCAAGGAATTGATATCACACTTTGCCGAATTGACCACTAAAATCTCAATTCCTATCTGAACTATCGAACTGAAATTCAACATGTGCATCTCAATTCGAAAACTATGTGCAGTTTCAAGATTTGGTTCGAATTGATCCAATAGTTCCTAAGGAATTCAAATGATACTATGTCGAATCGTCCACTGAAATCTCAATTCCTATCTGAACTATCGATCTGAAATTCAACATGTGCATCTCAATTCGAAAACTATGTGCAGTTTCAAGATTCGGGTCGAATTGGTCCAACAGTTTTCGAGGAATTGACATCACACTTAGCCGAATTGACCACTGAAATCTCAATTCCTATCTGAACTATCGATTTGAAATTCAACATGTGCATCTCAATTCCAAAACTATGTGCTGTTTCAAGATTTGGTTCGAATTGATCCAACAGTTTTTGAGGAATTGATATCACACTTTGCCGAATTGACCACTGAAATCTCAATTCCTATCTGAACTATCGAACTGAAATTCAACATGTGCATCTCAATTCGAAAACTGTGTACAGTTTCGAGATTTGGGTCGAATTGATCCAATAGTTCCTTAGGAATTGACATGATACTTTGTCGAATCGACCACTGAAATCTCAATTCCTATCAGAACTATCGACTTGAAATTCAACATGTGCATCCCAATTCGAAAACTGTGTAAAATTTCAAGATTTGGTTCGAATTGTTCCAACAGTTTTCGAGGAATTGATATCACACTTTGCCGAATAGACCACTGAAATCTCAATTCCTATCTGAACTATCGAACTGAAATTCAACATGTGCATCTCAATTCGAAAACTATGTGCAGTTTCAAGATTTGGTTCGAATTGATCCAACAGTTTTCGAGGAATTGATATCACACTTTGCCGAATTGACCACTGAAATCTCAATTCCGATCTGAGCTATCGAACTGAAATTCAACAAGTGCTTCTCAATCCGAAAACTATGTGCAGTTTCAAGATTTGGTTCGAATTGATCCAAAAGTTTTTGAGCAATTGATATCACACTTTGCCGAATAGACCACTGAAATCTCAATTCCTATCTGAACTATCGAACTGAAATTCAACAAGTGCTTCTCAATCCGAAAACTATGTGCAGTTTCAAGATTTGGTTCGAATTGATCCAACAGTTTTCGAGGAATTGATATCACACTTTGCCGAATTGACCACTGAAATCTCAATTCCTATCTGAACTATCGAACTGAAATTCAACATGTGCATCTCAATCTGAAAACTATGTGCAGTTTCAAGATTTGGTCCGAATTGATCCAACAGTTTTCGAGGAATTGATATCACACTTTGCCGAATTGACCACTGAAATCTCAATTCCTATCTGAGCTATCGAACTGAAATTCAACATGTGCATCTCATTTCGAAAACTATGTGCAGTTTCAAGATTTGGTTCGAATTGATCCAACAGTTTTCAAGGAATTGATATCACACTTTGCCGAATTGACCACTAAAATCTCGATTCCTATCTGAACTATCGAACTGAAATTCAACATGTGCATCTCAATTGGAAAACTATGTGCAGTTTCAAGATTTGGTTCGAATTGATCCAATAGTTTTTGAGGAATTGATATCACACTTTGCCGAATTGATAACTGAAACCTCAATTCCTATCTGAACTATCGAACTGAAATTCAACATGTGCATCTCAATTCGAAAACTGTGTAAAATTTCAAGATTTGGTTCGAATTGATCCAACAGTTTTCGAGGAATTGATATCACACTTTGCCGAATTGACCACTGAAATCTAAATTCCTATCTGAACTATCGAACTGTTATTCAACATGTGCATCTCATTTCGAAAACTATGTGCAGTTTCAAGATTTGGTTCGAATTGATCCAACAGTTTTTGAGGAATTGATATCACACTTTGCCGAATAGACCACTGAAATCTCAATTCCTATCTGAACTATCGAACTGAAATTCAACAAGTGCATCTCAATCCGAAAACTATGTGCAGTTTCAAGATTTGGTTCGAATTGATCCAACAGTTTTCAAGGAATCGATATCACACTTTGCCGAATTGACCACTGAAATCTCAATTCCTATCTGAACTATCGAACGGAAATTCAACATGTGCATCTCAATTCGAAAACTATGTGCAGTTTCAAGATTTGGTTCGAATTGATCCAATAGTTCAATTCCAAAACTATGTGCTGTTTCAAGATTTGGTTCGAATTGATCCAACAGTTTTCGAGGAATTGATATCACACTTTGCCGAATTGACCACTGAAATCTCAATTCCTATCTGAACTATCGAACTGAAATTCAACTTGTGCATCTCAATTCGAAAACTATGTGCAGTTTCAAGATTTGGTTCGAATTGATCCAATAGTTCCTTAGGAATTCCAATGATACTATGTCGAATCGTCCACTGAAATATCAATTCCTATAAGAACTATCGAACTGAAATTCAACATGTGCATCTCAATTCGAAAACGGTGTAAAATTTCAAGATTTGGTTCGCATTGATCCAACAGTTTTCGAGGAATTGATATCACACTTTGCCGAATTGACCACTGAATGCTCAATTCCTATCTGAACTATCGAACTGAAATTCAACTTGTGCATCTCAATTCGAAAACTATGTACAGTTTCAAGATTTGGTCCGAATTGATCCAACAGTTTTCGAGGAATTGATATCACACTTTGCCGAATTGACCACTGTAATCTCAATTCCTATCTGAGCTATCGAATTGAAATTCAACATGTGCATCTCATTTCGAAAACTATGTGCAGTTTCAAGATTTGGTTCGAATTGATCCAACAGTTTTCAAGGAATCGATATCACACTTTGCCGAATTGACCACTGAAATCTCAATTCCTATCTGAACTATCGAACGGAAATTCAACATGTGCATCTCAATTCGAAAACTATGTGCAGTTTCAAGATTTGGTTCGAATTGATCCAATAGTTCAATTCCAAAACTATGTGCTGTTTCAAGATTTGGTTCGAATTGATCCAACAGTTTTCGAGGAATTGATATCACACTTTGCCGAATTGACCACTGAAATCTCAATTCCTATCTGAGCTATCGAACTGAAATTCAACATGTGCATCTCATTTCGAAAACTATGTGCAGTTTCAAGATTTGGTTCGAATTGATCCAACAGTTTTCAAGGAATTGATATCACACTTTGCCGAATTGACCACTGAAATCTCAATTCCTATCAGAACTATCGAACTGAAATTCAACATGTGCATCTCAATTCGAAAACTATGTGCAGTTTCAAGATTTGGTTCGAATTGATCCAACAGTTTTTGAGGAATTGATATCACACTTTGCCGAATTGATAACTGAAACCTCAATTCCTATCTGAACTATCGAACTGAAATTCAACATGTGCATCTCAATTCGAAAACTGTGTAAAATTTCAAGATTTGGTTCGAATTGATCCAACAGTTTTCGAGGAATTGATATCACACTTTGCCGAATTGACCACTGAAATCTAAATTCCTATCTGAACTATCGAACTGTTATTCAACATGTGCATCTCATTTCGAAAACTATGTGCAGTTTCAAGATTTGGTTCGAATTGATCCAACAGTTTTTGAGGAATTGATATCACACTTTGCCGAATAGACCACTGAAATCTCAATTCCTATCTGAACTATCGAACTGAAATTCAACAAGTGCATCTCAATCCGAAAACTATGTGCAGTTTCAAGATTTGGTTCGAATTGATCCAACAGTTTTCAAGGAATCGATATCACACTTTGCCGAATTGACCACTGAAATCTCAATTCCTATCTGAACTATCGAACTGAAATTCAACATGTGCATCTCAATTCGAAAACTATGTGCAGTTTCAAGATTTGGTTCGAATTGATCCAATAGTTCAATTCCAAAACTATGTGCTGTTTCAAGATTTGGTTCGAATTGATCCAACAGTTTTCGAGGAATTGATATCACACTTTGCCGAATTGACCACTGAAATCTCAATTCCTATCTGAACTATCGAACTGAAATTCAACTTGTGCATCTCAATTCGAAAACTATGTGCAGTTTCAAGATTTGGTTCGAATTGATCCAATAGTTCCTTAGGAATTCCAATGATACTATGTCGAATCGTCCACTGAAATATCAATTCCTATAAGAACTATCGAACTGAAATTCAACATGTGCATCTCAATTCGAAAACGGTGTAAAATTTCAAGATTTGGTTCGCATTGATCCAACAGTTTTCGAGGAATTGATATCACACTTTGCCGAATTGACCACTGAATGCTCAATTCCTATCTGAACTATCGAACTGAAATTCAACATGTGCATCTCAATTCGAAAACTATGTACAGTTTCAAGATTTGGTCCGAATTGATCCAACAGTTTTCGAGGAATTGATATCACACTTTGCCGAATTGACCACTGTAATCTCAATTCCTATCTGAGCTATCGAATTGAAATTCAACATGTGCATCTCATTTCGAAAACTATGTGCAGTTTCAAGATTTGGTTCGAATTGATCCAACAGTTTTCAAGGAATCGATATCACACTTTGCCGAATTGACCACTGAAATCTCAATTCCTATCTGAACTATCGAACGGAAATTCAACATGTGCATCTCAATTCGAAAACTATGTGCAGTTTCAAGATTTGGTTCGAATTGATCCAATAGTTCAATTCCAAAACTATGTGCTGTTTCAAGATTTGGTTCGAATTGATCCAACAGTTTTCGAGGAATTGATATCACACTTTGCCGAATTGACCACTGAAATCTCAATTCCTATCTGAACTATCGAACTGAAATTCAACATGTGCATCTCATTTCGAAAACTATGTGCAGTTTCAAGATTTGGTTCGAATTGATCCAACAGTTTTTGAGGAATTGATATCACACTTTGCCGAATAGACCACTGAAATCTCAATTCCTATCTGAACTATCGAACTGAAATTCAACAAGTGCATCTCAATCCGAAAACTATGTGCACTTTCAAGATTTGGTTCGAATTGATCTAACAGTTTTCAATGAATTGATATCACACTTTGCCGAATTGATCACTGAAATCTCAATTCCTATCAGAACTATCGAACAGAAATTCACCATGTGCATCACAATTCGAAAACTATGTGCAGTTTCAAGATTTGGTTCGAATTGATCCAATAGTTCCTTAGGAATTGAAATGATATTTTGTCGAATCGACTACTGAAATCTCCATTCCTATCAGAACTATCGATCTAAAATTCAACATGTGCATCTCATTTCGAAAACTATTTGCAGTTTCAAGATTTGGTTCGAATTGATCCAACAGTTTTTGAGGAATTGATATCACACTTTGCCGAATAGACCACTGAAATCTCAATTCCTATCTGAACTATCGAACTGAAATTCAACAAGTGCTTCTCAATCCGAAAACTATGTGCAGTTTCAAGATTTGGTTCGAATTGATCCAACAGTTTTCGAGGAATTGATATGTGGCGGCGTAGTTGTACCCATGGTAGAGGAATACTCCATCTCACCATGATGGTACCAAGGGTAGCCAAACGATGGCATCACTGCGCACGACGGTTGCGATCAAAGGGTAGATTATACGTCTATTGCGGTGCAGCATACGCCAAACGATGGCGCCACCGGCGACGCAACACTCTATACCCTCGACGTAACCGGCGTTTATAGCAGGCATAAACTACGCTGCTTCGGCGATTGTCGTAGGTAGCTGCTAGGGTTCATTAACCTACCTGATGAGTCCGACCCTAGCAGTGGGACGAAACAATCACCCCAAGAGCACGCATTTCCTCAAATAGCGTGAACTCACCCCAGCACATACCGCCAAAGATATCACACTTTGCCGAATTGACCACTGAAATCTCAATTCCTATCTGAACTATCGATCTGAAATTCAACATGTGCATCTCAATTCGAAAACTATGTGCAGTTTCAAGATTCGGGTCGAATTGATCCAACAGTTTTCAAGGAATTGATATCACACTTTGCCGAATTGACCACTGAAATCTCGATTCCTATCTGAACTATCGAACTGAAATTCAACGTGTGCATCTCAATTGGAAAACTATGTGCAGTTTCAAGATTTGGTTCGAATTGATCCAATAGTTCCTCAGGAATTGAAATAATACTTTGTCGAATCGACGACTGAAATCTCAATTCCTATCAGAACTATCGAACTGAAATTCAACATGTGCATCTCAATTCGAAAACTATGTGCAGTTTCAAGATTTGGTTCGAATTGATCCAACAGTTTTTGAGGAATTGATATCACACT
The DNA here is from genome assembly GCF_907165205.1 of Coccinella septempunctata. Taxonomy (NCBI): domain Eukaryota; kingdom Metazoa; phylum Arthropoda; class Insecta; order Coleoptera; family Coccinellidae; genus Coccinella; species Coccinella septempunctata. The sequence continues at coordinate 8,205,496 of NC_058194.1, read as the reverse complement.
TTGCCGAATTGATAACTGAAACCTCAATTCCTATCTGAACTATCGAACTGAAATTCAACATGTGCATCTCAATTCGAAAACTGTGTAAAATTTCAAGATTTGGTTCGAATTGATCCAACAGTTTTCGAGGAATTGATATCACACTTTGCCGAATTGACCACTGAAATCTAAATTCCTATCTGAACTATCGAACTGTTATTCAACATGTGCATCTCATTTCGAAAACTATGTGCAGTTTCAAGATTTGGTTCGAATTGATCCAACAGTTTTTGAGGAATTGATATCACACTTTGCCGAATAGACCACTGAAATCTCAATTCCTATCTGAACTATCGAACTGAAATTCAACAAGTGCATCTCAATCCGAAAACTATGTGCAGTTTCAAGATTTGGTTCGAATTGATCCAACAGTTTTCAAGGAATCGATATCACACTTTGCCGAATTGACCACTGAAATCTCAATTCCTATCTGAACTATCGAACGGAAATTCAACATGTGCATCTCAATTCGAAAACTATGTGCAGTTTCAAGATTTGGTTCGAATTGATCCAATAGTTCAATTCCAAAACTATGTGCTGTTTCAAGATTTGGTTCGAATTGATCCAACAGTTTTCGAGGAATTGATATCACACTTTGCCGAATTGACCACTGAAATCTCAATTCCTATCTGAACTATCGAACTGAAATTCAACTTGTGCATCTCAATTCGAAAACTATGTGCAGTTTCAAGATTTGGTTCGAATTGATCCAATAGTTCCTTAGGAATTCCAATGATACTATGTCGAATCGTCCACTGAAATATCAATTCCTATAAGAACTATCGAACTGAAATTCAACATGTGCATCTCAATTCGAAAACGGTGTAAAATTTCAAGATTTGGTTCGAATTGATCCAACAGTTTTCGAGGAATTGATATCACACTTTGCCGAATTGACCACTGAATGCTCAATTCCTATCTGAACTATCGAACTGAAATTCAACATGTGCATCTCAATTCGAAAACTATGTACAGTTTCAAGATTTGGTCCGAATTGATCCAACAGTTTTCGAGGAATTGATATCACACTTTGCCGAATTGACCACTGTAATCTCAATTCCTATCTGAATTATCGAACTGAAATTCAAGATGTGCATCTCAATTCGAAAACTGTGTGCAGTTTCAAGATTTGGTTCGAATTGATCCAACAGTTTTCAAGGAATCGATATCACACTTTGCCGAATTGACCACTGAAATCTCAATTCCTATCTGAACTATCGAACGGAAATTCAACATGTGCATCTCAATTCGAAAACTATGTGCAGTTTCAAGATTTGGTTCGAATTGATCCAATAGTTCAATTCCAAAACTATGTGCTGTTTCAAGATTTGGTTCGAATTGATCCAACAGTTTTCGAGGAATTGATATCACACTTTGCCGAATTGACCACTGAAATCTCAATTCCTATCTGAACTATCGAACTGAAATTCAACATGTGCATCTCATTTCGAAAACTATGTGCAGTTTCAAGATTTGGTTCGAATTGATCCAACAGTTTTTGAGGAATTGATATCACACTTTGCCGAATAGACCACTGAAATCTCAAATCCTATCTGAACTATCGAACTGAAATTCAACAAGTGCATCTCAATCCGAAAACTATGTGCACTTTCAAGATTTGGTTCGAATTGATCTAACAGTTTTCAATGAATTGATATCACACTTTGCCGAATTGATCACTGAAATCTCAATTCCTATCAGAACTATCGAACAGAAATTCACCATGTGCATCACAATTCGAAAACTATGTGCAGTTTCAAGATTTGGTTCGAATTGATCCAATAGTTCCTTAGGAATTGAAATGATATTTTGTCGAATCGACTACTGAAATCTCCATTCCTATCAGAACTATCGATCTAAAATTCAACATGTGCATCTCATTTCGAAAACTATTTGCAGTTTCAAGATTTGGTTCGAATTGATCCAACAGTTTTTGAGGAATTGATATCACACTTTGCCGAATAGACCACTGAAATCTCAATTCCTATCTGAACTATCGAACTGAAATTCAACAAGTGCTTCTCAATCCGAAAACTATGTGCAGTTTCAAGATTTGGTTCGAATTGATCCAACAGTTTTCGAGGAATTGATATGTGGCGGCGTAGTTGTACCCATGGTAGAGGAATACTCCATCTCACCATGATGGTACCAAGGGTAGCCAAACGATGGCATCACTGCGCACGACGGTTGCGATCAAAGGGTAGATTATACGTCTATTGCGGTGCAGCATACGCCAAACGATGGCGCCACCGGCGACGCAACACTCTATACCCTCGACGTAACCGGCGTTTATAGCAGGCACAAACTACGCTGCTTCGACGATTGTCGTAGGTAGCTGCTAGGGTTCATTAACCTACCTGATGAGTCCGACCCTAGCAGTGGGACGAAACAATCACCCCAAGAGCACGCATTTCCTCAAATAGCGTGAACTCACCCCAGCACATACCGCCAAAGATATCACACTTTGCCGAATTGACCACTGAAATCTCAATTCCTATCTGAACTATCGAACTGAAATTCATTATGTGCATCTCATTTCGAAAACTATGTGCAGTTTCAAGATTTGGTTCGAATTGATCCAACAGTATTCAAGGAATTGATATCACACTTTGCCGAATTGACCACTAAAATCTCAATTCCTATCTGAACTATCGAACTGAAATTCAACATGTGCATCTCAATTCGAAAACTATGTGCAGTTTCAAGATTTGGTTCGAATTGATCCAATAGTTCCTTAGGAATTCAAATGATACTATGTCGAATCGTCCACTGAAATCTCAATTAATATCTGAACTATCGATCTGAAATTCAACATGTGCATCTCAATTCGAAAACTATGTGCAGTTTCAAGATTCGGGTCGAATTGGTCCAACAGTTTTCGAGGAATTGACATCACACTTAGCCGAATTGACCACTGAAATCTCAATTCCTATCTGAACTATCGATTTGAAATTCAACATGTGCATCTCAATTCCAAAACTATGTGCTGTTTCAAGATTTGGTTCGAATTGATCCAACAGTTTTTGAGGAATTGATATCACACTTTGCCGAATTGACCACTGAAATCTCAATTCCTATCTGAACTATCGAACTGAAATTCAACATGTGCATCTCAATTCGAAAACTGTGTACAGTTTCGAGATTTGGGTCGAATTGATCCAATAGTTCCTTAGGAATTGAAATGATACTTTGTCGAATCGACCACTGAAATCTCAATTCCTATCAGAACTATCGACTTGAAATTCAACATGTGCATCCCAATTCGAAAACTGTGTAAAATTTCAAGATTTGGTTCGAATTGATCCAACAGTTTTCGAGGAATTGATATCACACTTTGCCGAATAGACCACTGAAATCTCAATTCCTATCTGAACTATCGAACTGAAATTCAACATGTGCATCTCAATTCGAAAACTATGTGCAGTTTCAAGATTTGGTTCGAATTGATCCAACAGTTTTCGAGGAATTGTTATCACACTTTGCCGAATTGACCACTGAAATCTCAATTCCTATCTGAACTATCGAACTGAAATTCAACATGTGCATCTCAATTCGAAAAATGTGTACAGTTTCGAGATTTGGGTCGAATTGATCCAGTAGTTCCTTATGAATTGAAATTATATTTTGTCGAATCGACTACTGAAATCTCCATTCCTATCAGAACTAACGATCTGAAATTCAACATGTGCATCTCATTTCGAAAACTATGTGCAGTTTCAAGATTTGGTTCGAATTGATCGGACAGTTTTTGAGGAATTGATATCACACTTTGCCGAATTGATAACTGAAATCTCAATTCCCATCTGAACTATCGAACTGAAATTCAACATGTGCATCTCAATTCGAAAACTGTGTAAGATTTCAAGATTTGGTTCGAATTGATCCAACAGTTTTCGATGAATTGATATCACACTTTGCCGAATTGACCACTGAAATCTCAATTCCTATCTGAACTATCGAACTGAAATTCAACATGTGCATCTCAATTCGAAAACTGTGTAAAATTTCAAGATTTGGTTCGAATTGATCCAACAGTTTTCGAGGAATTGATATCACACTTTGCCGAATTGACCACTGAAATCTCAATTCCTATCTGAACTATCGAACTGTTATTCAACATGTGCATCTCATTTCGAAAACTATGTGCAGTTTCAAGATTTGGTTCGAATTGATCCAATAGTTCAATTCCAAAACTATGTGCTGTTTCAAGATTTGGTTCGAATTGATCCAACAGTTTTCGAGGAATTGATATCACACTTTGCCGAATTGACCACTGAAATCTCAATTCCTATCTGAACTATCGAACTGAAATTCAACTTGTGCATCTCAATTCGAAAACTATGTGCAGTTTCAAGATTTGGTTCGAATTGATCCAATAGTTCCTTAGGAATTCCAATGATACTATGTCGAATCGTCCACTGAAATATCAATTCCTATAAGAACTATCGAACTGAAATTCAACATGTGCATCTCAATTCGAAAACGGTGTAAAATTTCAAGATTTGGTTCGAATTGATCCAACAGTTTTCGAGGAATTGATATCACACTTTGCCGAATTGACCACTGAATGCTCAATTCCTATCTGAACTATCGAACTGAAATTCAACATGTGCATCTCAATCCGAAAACTATGTGCTGTTTCAAGATTTGGTTCGAATTGATCCAACAGTTTTCGAGGAATTGATATCACACTTTGCCGAATTGACCACTGAAATCTCAATTCCTATCTGAACTATCGAACTGAAATTCAACATGTGCATCTCATTTCGAAAACTATGTGCAGTTTCAAGATTTGGTTCGAATTGATCCAACAGTTTTTGAAGAATTGATATCACACTTTGCCGAATAGACCACTGAAATCTCAATTCCTATCTGAACTATCGAACTGAAATTCAACAAGTGCATCTCAATCCGAAAACTATGTGCACTTTCAAGATTTGGTTCGAATTGATCTAACAGTTTTCAATGAATTGATATCACACTTTGCCGAATTGATCACTGAAATCTCAATTCCTATCAGAACTATCGAACAGAAATTCACCATGTGCATCACAATTCGAAAACTATGTGCAGTTTCAAGATTTGGTTCGAATTGATCCAATAGTTCCTTAGGAATTGAAATGATATTTTGTCGAATCGACTACTGAAATCTCCATTCCTATCAGAACTATCGATCTAAAATTCAACATGTGCATCTCATTTCGAAAACTATTTGCAGTTTCAAGATTTGGTTCGAATTGATCCAACAGTTTTTGAGGAATTGATATCACACTTTGCCGAATAGACCACTGAAATCTCAATTCCTATCTGAACTATCGAACTGAAATCCAACAAGTGCTTCTCAATCCGAAAACTATGTGCAGTGTCAAGATTTGGTTCGAATTGATCCAACAGTTTTCGAGGAATTGATATGTGGCGGCGTAGTTGTACCCATGGTAGAGGAATACTCCATCTCACCATGATGGTACCAAGGGTAGCCAAACGATGGCATCACTGCGCACGACGGTTGCGATCACAGGGTAGATTATACGTCTATTGCGGTGCAGCATACGCCAAACGATGGCGCCACCGGCGACGCAACACTCTATACCCTCGACGTAACCGGCGTTTATAGCAGGCACAAACTACGCTGCTTCGGCGATTGTCGTAGGTAGCTGCTAGGGTTCATTAACCTACCTGATGAGACCGACCCTAGCAGTGGGACGAAACAATCACCCCAAGAGCACGCATTTCCTCAAATAGCGTGAACTCACCCCAGCACATACCGCCAAAGATATCACACTTTGCCGAATTGACCACTGAAATCTCAATTCCTATCTGAACTATCGAACTGAAATTCATTATGTGCATCTCATTTCGAAAACTATGTGCAGTTTCAAGATTTGGTTCGAATTGATCCAACAGTATTCAAGGAATTGATATCACACTTTGCCGAATTGACCAAGGGTGTAAGGGGAAAGGATGCGTTTTATAGCCTCTCCTCTCAAATGCCAACCTCACCTACTCGCGGTGCACCCTGTTCTTACGAACGAGGCTCTGGCGACCGAACATGAGCGGTATAACTCTGTTTCCCACAATTACGTAGCCTAAACATTGGCTTGAGCAGGAAATGGCTCTCTGCGTTGCTCAAGTTACGTCTCAGACCTTGTCGTCTCAGGATGCCTGTGCCACAAGATAATCTAGTCGTAGCCGCAACCAAAGTTGCACTGACAGCGTTACCAGTGCAGCTTTTGAACACCTTCTAACGCAGCTCCTACAAAAAGATGGATCAGTCGAACAGGACAAAATTCGTATCCGGAGGTAAAATACCCTCCCATTCGGATCTCCGGGGGAGGGTGCCTGAGCGAGTGAATCATCGAACAAACACCAATGAAAAGCACATAGCTTTTGCAGCATGGAACGTCAGAACCTTGCTAGACAACCCCAAGGCCGACCGACCAGAGAGGCGTACTGCCCTAATCGATAAGGAACTGCAACGAACATCCATTGCAATAGTTGCTTTAAGCGAAACACGCTTTTCGGACGAAGGTAGCTTGGTAGAACAAGCGTATACTTTTTTCTGGAAAGGCTTGCCGGAAGGCGAAATCAGACAACATGGCGTAGGCTTTGCCATTAGAAACGACCTGGCCGCCAAACTTACCGAAAATCCAGTTGGTATCTCAGAACGTTTAATGACCCTACGTTTTCCTGCAGCGAATAACACGTTTGTGAACATCATTGCAGTATACGCACCCACTTGGAACTCCTCTGACAACTTAAAGGACACTTTTTACGAAACACTCGTTGCTACATTAAGTAAAATCCCAAAACGGGAACGAATTATTCTCCTTGGAGACTTCAACGCTAGAGTGGGCAAAGGTCAAGACTCAGAACTATGGCCGGGAATAATAGGGAAACACGGCACAGACAGCATCAATTCGAATGGAGAACGTCTGCTGGCTCTTTGTGCAGAACACAATCTGTGTATAACGAACACCTATTTTATTACGAGACCCAATTCAAGGGGGACCTGGCGCCACCCGCGCTCAGGGCATTGGCATACCCTCGACTATGTGATCGTGAGAAGGAAAGATCTGAAAGAGGTGTTGGTCACTAAACCCAGAGCAGATCTGGAGTGCTGGACTGATCATAGGCTGGTAATCTCGAGAATGAAAATCTCAATGCGCCCAAAATACCAACGCAAGCCGAAGTATCTAAGAGAGCGCCTTCAAATATCCAAACTACAAAACCCTTTTACAAAGGACAGATTCACAGCTGCCGTCAAAGATAGCCTAACACCACCGGATTATAACGACGACATTGAGACTCATTGGCTCCGTTTCAAGTCATCCCTTACAAATACAGCGAAAGAAATACTGGGCACAGAAAGCTCCCGAAAATCCCCAGACTGGTTTGCCGACAGCGAAACTTATATCGCACCCCTTTTGGACGCAAAACACAAAGCGATGAAAACCGCAATTAACAAGCCTGGCGATGTTGCAGCCCAAATTGGTTTCATAAACATAAAACGCGAGGTCCGTCAAGAAATAAGAAAAATCAAGGACAGCTGGTGGAAAGAAAAAGCTAGGGAAATACAAGCTTACGCCGATAACCATGACTACAGGCGTTTTTTCGAAGCTATTAAAACTGTTTACGGTCCAAGCAGAAAAACTAGCTTTCCTATAAGAGATGCTCATGGAGCTATTCTAACTGATGATAGAAAAATTCTCGAAAGATGGAAGGAGCATTACTCACAGGTCTTGAATCAAAATAACGACTCGGATTTATCCATTTTAGACCTGCTCCCCGCGTATAGTCCGATGACATCGCTTGATGACGAAATCTCAATGTCGGAAATCATAAGCGCGATTAAAAATATGAAAAATGATAAGTCACCTGGTCTAGACGGCATTCCGGCGGAGATATTCAAAGCCTTGGATGAGGACATTGTCAATAGTCTCCTAATACTATTCCGCAAGATCTGGGAACAGGGAGATGTGCCACAAGACTTCAGAGACGCTTTAGTTATCAACCTCTATAAGAACAAAGGCGATACGTCGAATTGCAACAATTACAGGGGCATATCGTTGCTTAATGTGGCCGGTAAAATTCTCTCGAAGATTATGGCTAATCGTCTGGTTCCACTCTTAGAGAAGCTTTTACCTGAATCCCAGTGCGGCTTTCGACCAAATCGAGGTACGGTGGACCTAATTTTTACACTGCGACAGCTACAAGAAAAGGCCCGTGAACAACAATCAAGGATTTATACAGCCTTCATCGATTTAAGCAAGGCATTCGACTCGGTGAATCGGAGAGCGCTATGGAAAATCATGGCACGTCTTGGAGTACCCGAAAAATTCCTAGCAGTGTGTAAAAGCCTTCATACCAACAACACCGCTAGAATACAGCATAATGGCTCTACAACCGACCATTTCTCAACCAACTCTGGAATAAAACAAGGCTGCGTATTAGCGCCTTTACTGTTCAATATTTTCGCCATAGCTGTATCGATAATTGCTGACATGAGCATGCCCGTAAGAGGTGTTGGGATAAGATTCAGATTTGATGGAGGCCTGTTTAACCTGAAGCGCCTCAGAGCAAAAACCCGTACCAAGTTTATCACGGAACTTCAATATGCAGACGACTGTTCACTCATCGCTAGCAGCTCAGAGGATCTACAGATAATGATGGACACCTATAAACATATATACGAAGCTTTAGGCCTTAGACTCAATATTGACAAGACCAAAATCCTGGTAAGTCCGCCAGAAAGCCTTCAAACAGATATCAGCCTGGACAATGAAACTCTAGAACAGGTCGAGCAGTTCAAATACTTGGGAAGCTTCATAAATACTAGGGCTAACCTTGACACGGAAATACACAACCGTATCAATTCGGCATCACGGGCATTCTGGAAGCTGAAAGACAGAGTGTTCCAAAATCACGACCTCAATCTGAAGACCAAGACAGCTGTTTACAGAGCAGTGGTCCTCCCAACGCTTCTTTACGGAAGCGAAAGCTGGACTCCCTACAGGCGACATATTAAACAGCTTGAACAGACGCAGCAACGTCATCTAAGACAGATAATGCACATCAGATGGTTCCACAAAGTTTCGAATGCAGAAGTCTTGCAGCGCGCGAGTTGTACAACAATTGAGACTCAAGTAACGAGGGCCCGACTCAGATGGAGCGGCCACATTCTGAGGATGCAGGACACAAGACTCCCCAAAATAGCTCTATACGGCGAAATCACTGAGGGAGCCCGGAAACCAGGAGGCCAGTATAAGCGGTTTAAGGATACACTACATCAATCCCTAAAATCAGTTAATGCTAATCATAACTGGGAACAACTAGCGTTAGACAGGTCACAGTGGAGGTCTTTGGTCCACAGTTATAATGGAGAATCGAGAAGGATACAGCGGCGGCCAGATCTGGTTGGAGACTATCCATGCCCTGAGTGTGGAAGGATCTGCAGGTCACGGTTGGGTCTCTTTAGTCACAGGAGGGCACACAGTCGCAACTAGCACTGAGAAGTTACAAGTCTGTTCAAATTTATTTATTTTTTTTTTCTTTTTTTTTTCTTCTTTTTGTAGATTTATTCCCGGTAACGGGATACAGCAATGACTAAAATCTCAATTCCTATCTGAACTATCGAACTGAAATTCAACATGTGCATCTCAATTCGAAAACTATGTGCAGTTTCAAGATTTGGTTCGAATTGATCCAATAGTTCCTTAGGAATTCAAATGATACTATGTCGAATCGTCCACTGAAATCTCAATTCCTATCTGAACTATCGATCTGAAATTCAACATGTGCATCTCAATTCGAAAACTATGTGCAGTTTCATGATTCGGGTCGAATTGGTCCAACAGTTTTCGAGGAATTGACATCACACTTAGCCGAATTGACCACTGAAATCTCAATTCCTATCTGAACTATCGATTTGAAATTCAACATGTGCATCTCAATTCCAAAACTATGTGCTGTTTCAAGATTTGGTTCGAATTGATCCAACAGTTTTTGAGGAATTGATATCACACTTTGCCGAATTGACCACTGAAATCTCAATTCCTATCTGAACTATCGAACTGAAATTCAACATGTGCATCTCAATTCGAAAACTGTGTACAGTTTCGAGATTTGGGTCGAATTGATCCAATAGTTCCTTAGGAATTGAAATGATACTTTGTCGAATCGACCACTGAAATCTCAATTCCTATCTGAACTATCGAACTGAAATTCAACATGTGCATCTCAATTCGAAAACTATGTGCAGTTTCAAGATTTGGTTCGAATTGATCCAACAGTTTTCGAGGAATTGATATCACACTTTGCCGAATAGACCACTGAAATCTCAATTCCTATCTGAACTATCGAACTGAAATTCAACATGTGCATCTCAATTCGAAAACTATGTGCAGTTTCAAGATTTGGTTCGAATTGATCCAACAGTTTTCGAGGAATTGTTATCACACTTTGCCGAATTGACCACTGAAATCTCAATTCCTATCTGAACTATCGAACTGAAATTCAACATGTGCATCTCAATTCGAAAACTGTGTACAGTTTCGAGATTTGGGTCGAATTGATCCAGTAGTTCCTTATGAATTGAAATTATATTTTGTCGAATCGACTACTGAAATCTCCATTCCTATCAGAACTAACGATCTGAAATTCAACATGTGCATCTCATTTCGAAAACTATGTGCAGTTTCAAGATTTGGTTCGAATTGATCCGACAGTTTTTGAGGAATTGATATCACACATTGCCGAATTGATAACTGAAATCTCAATTCCCATCTGAACTATCGAAGTGAAATTCAACATGTGCATCTCAATTCGAAAACTGTGTAAGATTTCAAGATTTGGTTCGAATTGATCCAACAGTTTTCGATGAATTGATATCACACTTTGCCGAATTGACCACTGAAATCTCAATTCCTATCTGAACTATCGAACTGAAATTCAACATGTGCATCTCAATTCGAAAACTGTGTAAAATTTCAAGATTTGGTTCGAATTGATCCAACAGTTTTCGAGGAATTGATATCACACTTTGCCGAATTGACCACTGAAATCTCAATTCCTATCTGAACTATCGAACTGTTATTCAACATGTGCATCTCATTTCGAAAACTATGTGCAGTTTCAAGATTTGGTTCGAATTGATCCAACAGTTTTTGAGGAATCGATATCACACTTTGCCGAATTGACCACTGAAATCTCAATTCCTATCTGAACTATCGAACGGAAATTCAACATGTGCATCTCAATTCGAAAACTATGTGCAGTTTCAAGATTTGGTTCGAATTGATCCAATAGTTCAATTCCAAAACTATGTGCTGTTTCAAGATTTGGTTCGAATTGATCCAACAGTTTTCGAGGAATTGATATCACACTTTGCCGAATTGACCACTGAAATCTCAATTCCTATCTGAACTATCGAACTGAAATTCAACTTGTGCATCTCAATTCGAAAACTATGTGCAGTTTCAAGATTTGGTTCGAATTGATCCAATAGTTCCTTAGGAATTCCAATGATACTTTGTCGAATCGTCCACTGAAATATCAATTCCTATAAGAACTATCGAACTGAAATTCAACATGTGCATCTCAATTCGAAAACGGTGTAAAATTTCAAGATTTGGTTCGAATTGATCCAACAGTTTTCGAGGAATTGATATCACACTTTGCCGAATTGACCACTGAATGCTCAATTCCTATCTGAACTATCGAACTGAAATTCAACATGTGCATCTCAATCCGAAAACTATGTACAGTTTCAAGATTTGGTCCGAATTGATCCAACAGTTTTCGAGGAATTGATATCACACTTTGCCGAATTGACCACTGTAATCTCAATTCCTATCTGAGCTATCGAATTGAAATTCAACATGTGCATCTCATTTCGAAAACTATGTGCAGTTTCAAGATTTGGTTCGAATTGATCCAACAGTTTTCAAGGAATCGATATCACACTTTGCCGAATTGACCACTGAAATCTCAATTCCTATCTGAACTATCGAACGGAAATTCAACATGTGCATCTCAATTCGAAAACTATGTGCAGTTTCAAGATTTGGTTCGAATTGATCCAATAGTTCAATTCCAAAACTATGTGCTGTTTCAAGATTTGGTTCGAATTGATCCAACAGTTTTCGAGGAATTGATATCACACTTTGCCGAATTGACCACTGAAATCTCAATTCCTATCTGAACTATCGAGCTGAAATTCAACATGTGCATCTCATTTCGAAAACTATGTGCAGTTTCAAGATTTGGTTCGAATTGATCCAACAGTTTTTGAGGAATTGATATCACACTTTGCCGAATAGACCACTGAAATCTCAATTCCTATCTGAACTATCGAACTGAAATTCAACAAGTGCATCTCAATCCGAAAACTATGTGCACTTTCAAGATTTGGTTCGAATTGATCTAACAGTTTTCAATGAATTGATATCACACTTTGCCGAATTGATCACTGAAATCTCAATTCCTATCAGAACTATCGAACAGAAATTCACCATGTGCATCACAATTCGAAAACTATGTGCAGTTTCAAGATTTGGTTCGAATTGATCCTATAGTTCCTTAGGAATTGAAATGATATTTTGTCGAATCGACTACTGAAATCTCCATTCCTATCAGAACTATCGATCTAAAATTCAACATGTGCATCTCATTTCGAAAACTATTTGCAGTTTCAAGATTTGGTTCGAATTGATCCAACAGTTTTTGAGGAATTGATATCACACTTTGCCGTATTCGGCAAAGTGGTCTATTGACCACTGAAATCTCAATTCCTATCTGAACTATCGAACTGAAATTCAACATGTGCATCTCAATCCGAAAACTATGTGCAGTTTCAAGATTTGGTTCGAATTGATCCAACAGTTTTCGAGGAATTGATATCACACTTTGCCGAATTGACCACTGAAATCTCAATTCCTATCTGAACTATCGAACTGAAATTCAACATGTGCATCTCAATTCGAAAACTATGTGCAGTTTCAAGATTTGGTTCGAATTGATCCAACAGTTTTCGAGGAATTGATATCACACTTTGCCGAATAGACCACTGAAATCTCAATTCCTATCTGAACTATCGAACTGAAATTCAACAAGTGCTTCTCAATCCGAAAACTATGTGCAGTTTCAAGATTTGATTCGAATTGATCCAACAGTTTTCGAGGAATTGATATCACACTTTGCCGAATTGACCACTGAAATCTCAATTCCTATCTGAACTATCGAACTGAAATTCATTATGTGCATCTCATTTCGAAAACTATGTGCAGTTTCAAGATTTGATTCGAATTGATCCAACAGTATTCAAGGAATTGATATCACACTTTGCCGAATTGACCACTGAAATCTCAATTCCTATCTGAACTATCGAACTGAAATTCAACATGTGCATCTCAATTCGAAAACTATGTGCAGTTTCAAGATTTGGTTCGAATTGATCCAATAGTTCCTTAGGAATTCAAATGATACTATGTCGAATCGTCCACTGAAATCTCAATTCCTATCTGAACTATCGATCTGAAATTCAACATGTGCATCTCAATTCGAAAACTATGTGCAGTTTCAAGATTCGGGTCGAATTGGTCCAACAGTTTTCGAGGAATTGACATCACACTTAGCCGAATTGACCACTGAAATCTCAATTCCTATCTGAACTATCGATTTGAAATTCAACATGTGCATCTCAATTCCAAAACTATGTGCTGTTTCAAGATTTGGTTCGAATTGATCCAACAGTTTTTGAGGAATTGATATCACACTTTGCCGAATTGACCACTGAAATCTCAATTCCTATCTGAACTATCGAACTGAAATTCAACATGTGCATCTCAATTCGAAAACTGTGTACAGTTTCGAGATTTGGGTCGAATTGATCCAATAGTTCCTTAGGAATTGAAATGATACTTTGTCGAATCGACCACTGAAATCTCAATTCCTATCAGAACTATCGACTTGAAATTCAACATGTGCATCCCAATTCGAAAACTGTGTAAAATTTCAAGATTTGGTTCGAATTGATCCAACAGTTTTCGAAGAATTGATATCACACTTTGCCGAATAGACCACTGAAATCTCAATTTCTATCTGAACTATCGAACTGAAATTCAACATGTGCATCTCAATTCGAAAACTATGTGCAGTTTCAAGATTTGGTTCGAATTGATCCAACAGTTTTCGAGGAATTGATATCACACTTTGCCGAATTGACCACTAAAATCTCAATTCCTATCTGAGCTATCGAACTGAAATTCAACAAGTGCTTCTCAATCCGAAAACTATGTGCAGTTTCAAGATTTGGTTCGAATTGATCCAAAAGTTTTTGAGCAATTGATATCACACTTTGCCGAATAGACCACTGAAATCTCAATTCCTATCTGAACTATCGAACTGAAATTCAACAAGTGCTTCTCAATCCGAAAACTATGTGCAGTTTCAAGATTTGGTTCGAATTGATCCAACAGTTTTCGAGGAATTGATATCACACTTTGCCGAATTGACCACTGAAATCTCAATTCCTATCTGAACTATCGAACTGAAATTCAACATGTGCATCTCAATCTGAAAACTATGTGCAGTTTCAAGATTTGGTCCGAATTGATCCAACAGTTTTCGAGGAATTGATATCACACTTTGCCGAATTGACCACTGAAATCTCAATTCCTATCTGAGCTATCGAACTGAAATTCAACATGTGCATCTCATTTCGAAAACTATGTGCAGTTTCAAGATTTGGTTCGAATTGATCCAACAGTTTTCAAGGAATTGATATCACACTTTGCCGAATTGACCACTGAAATCTCGATTCCTATCTGAACTATCGAACTGAAATTCAACATGTGCATCTCAATTGGAAAACTATGTGCAGTTTCAAGATTTGGTTCGAATTGATCCAAAAGTTTTTGAGCAATTGATATCACACTTTGCCGAATAGACCACTGAAATCTCAATTCCTATCTGAACTATCGAACTGAAATTCAACATGTGCATCTCAATTCGAAAACTATGTGCAGTTTCAAGATTTGGTTCGAATTGATCCAACAGTTTTTGAGGAATTGATATCACACTTTGCCGAATTGATAACTGAAACCTCAATTCCTATCTGAACTATCGAACTGAAATTCAACATGTGCATCTCAATTCGAAAACTGTGTAAAATTTCAAGATTTGGTTCGAATTGATCCAACAGTTTTCGAGGAATTGATATCACACTTTGCCGAATTGACCACTGAAATCTAAATTCCTATCTGAACTATCGAACTGTTATTCAACATGTGCATCTCATTTCGAAAACTATGTGCAGTTTTAAGATTTGGTTCGAATTGATCCAATAGTTCAATTCCAAAACTATGTGCTGTTTCAAGATTTGGTTCGAATTGATCCAACAGTTTTCGAGGAATTGATATCACACTTTGCCGAATTGACCACTGAAATCTCAATTCCTATCTGAACTATCGAACTGAAATTCAACAAGTGCATCTCAATCCGAAAACTATGTGCAGTTTCAAGATTTGGTTCGAATTGATCCAACAGTTTTCAAGGAATCGATATCACACTTTGCCGAATTGACCACTGAAATCTCAATTCCTATCTGAACTATCGAACGGAAATTCAACATGTGCATCTCAATTCGAAAACTATGTGCAGTTTCAAGATTTGGTTCGAATTGATCCAATAGTTCAATTCCAAAACTATGTGCTGTTTCAAGATTTGGTTCGAATTGATCCAACAGTTTTCGAGGAATTGATATCACACTTTGCCGAATTGACCACTGAAATCTCAATTCCTATCTGAACTATCGAACTGAAATTCAACTTGTGCATCTCAATTCGAAAACTATGTGCAGTTTCAAGATTTGGTTCGAATTGATCCAATAGTTCCTTAGGAATTCCAATGATACTATGTCGAATCGTCCACTGAAATATCAATTCCTATAAGAACTATCGAACTGAAATTCAACATGTGCATCTCAATTCGAAAACGGTGTAAAATTTCAAGATTTGGTTCGAATTGATCCAACAGTTTTCGAGGAATTGATATCACACTTTGCCGAATTGACCACTGAATGCTCAATTCCTATCTGAACTATCGAACTGAAATTCAACATGTGCATCTCAATTCGAAAACTATGTACAGTTTCAAGATTTGGTCCGAATTGATCCAACAGTTTTCGAGGAATTGATATCACACTTTGCCGAATTGACCACTGTAATCTCAATTCCTATCTGAGCTATCGAATTGAAATTCAACATGTGCATCTCATTTCGAAAACTATGTGCAGTTTCAAGATTTGGTTCGAATTGATCCAACAGTTTTCAAGGAATCGATATCACACTTTGCCGAATTGACCACTGAAATCTCAATTCCTATCTGAACTATCGAACGGAAATTCAACATGTGCATCTCAATTCGAAAACTATGTGCAGTTTCAAGATTTGGTTCGAATTGATCCAATAGTTCAATTCCAAAACTATGTGCTGTTTCAAGATTTGGTTCGAATTGATCCAACAGTTTTCGAGGAATTGATATCACACTTTGCCGAATTGACCACTGAAATCTCAATTCCTATCTGAACTATCGAACTGAAATTCAACATGTGCATCTCATTTCGAAAACTATGTGCAGTTTCAAGATTTGGTTCGAATTGATCCAACAGTTTTTGAGGAATTGATATCACACTTTGCCGAATAGACCACTGAAATCTCAATTCCTATCTGAACTATCGAACTGAAATTCAACAAGTGCATCTCAATCCGAAAACTATGTGCACTTTCAAGATTTGGTTCGAATTGATCTAACAGTTTTCAATGAATTGATATCACACTTTGCCGAATTGATCACTGAAATCTCAATTCCTATCAGAACTATCGAACAGAAATTCACCATGTGCATCACAATTCGAAAACTATGTGCAGTTTCAAGATTTGGTTCGAATTGATCCAATAGTTCCTTAGGAATTGAAATGATATTTTGTCGAATCGACTACTGAAATCTCCATTCCTATCAGAACTATCGATCTAAAATTCAACATGTGCATCTCATTTCGAAAACTATTTGCAGTTTCAAGATTTGGTTCGAATTGATCCAACAGTTTTTGAGGAATTGATATCACACTTTGCCGAATAGACCACTGAAATCTCAATTCCTATCTGAACTATCGAACTGAAATTCAACAAGTGCTTCTCAATCCGAAAACTATGTGCAGTTTCAAGATTTGGTTCGAATTGATCCAACAGTTTTCGAGGAATTGATATGTGGCGGCGTAGTTGTACCCATGGTAGAGGAATACTCCATCTCACCATGATGGTACCAAGGGTAGCCAAACGATGGCATCACTGCGCACGACGGTTGCGATCACAGGGTAGATTATACGTCTATTGCGGTGCAGCATACGCCAAACGATGGCGCCACCGGCGACGCAACACTCTATACCCTCGACGTAACCGGCGTTTATAGCAGGCACAAACTACGCTGCTTCGGCGATTGTCGTAGGTAGCTGCTAGGGTTCATTAACCTACCTGATGAGTCCGACCCTAGCAGTGGGACGAAACAATCACCCCAAGAGCACGCATTTCCTCAAATAGCGTGAACTCACCCCAGCACATACCGCCAAAGATATCACACTTTGCCGAATTGACCACTGAAATCTCAATTCCTATCTGAACTATCGAACTGAAATTCATTATGTGCATCTCATTTCGAAAACTATGTGCAGTTTCAAGATTTGGTTCGAATTGATCCAACAGTATTCAAGGAATTGATATCACACTTTGCCGAATTGACCACTAAAATCTCAATTCCTATCTGAACTATCGAACTGAAATTCAACATGTGCATCTCAATTCGAAAACTATGTGCAGTTTCAAGATCTGGTTCGAATTGATCCAATAGTTCCTAAGGAATTCAAATGATACTATGTCGAATCGTCCACTGAAATCTCAATTCCTATCTGAACTATCGATCTGAAATTCAACATGTGCATCTCAATTCGAAAACTATGTGCAGTTTCAAGATTCGGGTCGAATTGGTCCAACAGTTTTCGAGGAATTGACATCACACTTAGCCGAATTGACCACTGAAATCTCAATTCCTATCTGAACTATCGATTTGAAATTCAACATGTGCATCTCAATTCCAAAACTATGTGCTGTTTCAAGATTTGGTTCGAATTGACCCAACAGTTTTTGAGGAATTGATATCACACTTTGCCGAATTGACCACTGAAATCTCAATTCCTATCTGAACTATCGAACTGAAATTCAACATGTGCATCTCAATTCGAAAACTGTGTACAGTTTCGAGATTTGGGTCGAATTGATCTAATAGTTCCTTAGGAATTGAAATGATACTTTGTCGAATCGACCACTGAAATCTCAATTCCTATCAGAACTATCGACTTGAAATTCAACATGTGCATCCCAATTCGAAAACTGTGTAAAATTTCAAGATTTGGTTCGAATTGATCCAACAGTTTTCGAGGAATTGATATCACACTTTGCCGAATAGACCACTGAAATCTCAATTCCTATCTGAACTATCGAACTGAAATTCAACATGTGCATCTCAATTCGAAAACTATGTGCAGTTTCAAGATTTGGTTCGAATTGATCCAACAGTTTTCGAGGAATTGTTATCACACTTTGCCGAATTGACCACTGAAATCTCAATTCCTATCTGAACTATCGAACTGAAATTCAACATGTGCATCTCAATTCGAAAACTGTGTACAGTTTCGAGATTTGGGTCGAATTGATCCAGTAGTTCCTTATGAATTGAAATTATATTTTGTCGAATCGACTACTGAAATCTCCATTCCTATCAGAACTAACGATCTGAAATTCAACATGTGCATCTCATTTCGAAAACTATGTGCAGTTTCAAGATTTGGTTCGAATTGATCCGACAGTTTTTGAGGAATTGATATCACACTTTGCCGAATTGATAACTGAAATCTCAATTCCCATCTGAACTATCGAACTGAAATTCAACATGTGCATCTCAATTCGAAAACTGTGTAAGATTTCAAGATTTGGTTCGAATTGATCCAACAGTTTTCGATGAATTGATATCACACTTTGCCGAATTGACCACTGAAATCTCAATTCCTATCTGAACTATCGAACTGAAATTCAACATGTGCATCTCAATTCGAAAACTGTGTAAAATTTCAAGATTTGGTTCGAATTGATCCAACAGTTTTCGAGGAATTGATATCACACTTTGCCGAATTGACCACTGAAATCTCAATTCCTATCTGAACTATCGAACTGAAATTCAACAAGTGCATCTCAATCCGAAAACTATGTGCAGTTTCAAGATTTGGTTCGAATTGATCCAACAGTTTTCAAGGAATCGATATCACACTTTGCCGAATTGACCACTGAAATCTCAATTCCTATCTGAACTATCGAACTGTTATTCAACATGTGCATCTCATTTCGAAAACTATGTGCAGTTTCAAGATTTGGTTCGAATTGATCCAACAGTTTTTGAGGAATTGATATCACACTTTGCCCAATAGACCACTGAAATCTCAATTCCTATCTGAACTATCGAACTGAAATTCAACAAGTGCATCTCAATCCGAAAACTATGTGCAGTTTCAAGATTTGGTTCGAATTGATCCAACAGTTTTCAAGGAATCGATATCACACTTTGCCGAATTGACCACTGAAATCTCAATTCCTATCTGAACTATCGAACGGAAATTCAACATGTGCATCTCAATTCGAAAACTATGTGCAGTTTCAAGATTTGGTTCGAATTGATCCTATAGTTCCTTAGGAATTGAAATGATATTTTGTCGAATCGACTACTGAAATCTCCATTCCTATCAGAACTATCGATCTAAAATTCAACATGTGCATCTCATTTCGAAAACTATTTGCAGTTTCAAGATTTGGTTCGAATTGATCCAACAGTTTTTGAGGAATTGATATCACACTTTGCCGTATTCGGCAAAGTGGTCTATTGACCACTGAAATCTCAATTCCTATCTGAACTATCGAACTGAAATTCAACAAGTGCTTCTCAATCCGAAAACTATGTGCAGTTTCAAGATTTGGTTCGAATTGATCCAACAGTTTTCGAGGAATTGATATCACACTTTGCCGAATTGACCACTGAAATCTCAATTCCTATCTGAACTATCGAACTGAAATTCAACATGTGCATCTCAATTCGAAAACTATGTGCAGTTTCAAGATTTGGTTCGAATTGATCCAACAGTTTTCGAGGAATTGATATCACACTTTGCCGAATAGACCACTGAAATCTCAATTCCTATCTGAACTATCGAACTGAAATTCAACAAGTGCTTCTCAATCCGAAAACTATGTGCAGTTTCAAGATTTGGTTCGAATTGATCCAACAGTTTTCGAGGAATTGATATCACACTTTGCCGAATTGACCACTGAAATCTCAATTCCTATCTGAACTATCGAACTGAAATTCATTATGTGCATCTCATTTCGAAAACTATGTGCAGTTTCAAGATTTGATTCGAATTGATCCAACAGTATTCAAGGAATTGATATCACACTTTGCCGAATTGACCACTGAAATCTCAATTCCTATCTGAACTATCGAACTGAAATTCAACATGTGCATCTCAATTCGAAAACTATGTGCAGTTTCAAGATTTGGTTCGAATTGATCCAATAGTTCCTTAGGAATTCAAATGATACTATGTCGAATCGTCCACTGAAATCTCAATTCCTATCTGAACTATCGATCTGAAATTCAACATGTGCATCTCAATTCGAAAACTATGTGCAGTTTCAAGATTCGGGTCGAATTGGTCCAACAGTTTTCGAGGAATTGACATCACACTTAGCCGAATTGACCACTGAAATCTCAATTCCTATCTGAACTATCGATTTGAAATTCAACATGTGCATCTCAATTCCAAAACTATGTGCTGTTTCAAGATTTGGTTCGAATTGATCCAACAGTTTTTGAGGAATTGATATCACACTTTGCCGAATTGACCACTGAAATCTCAATTCCTATCTGAACTATCGAACTGAAATTCAACATGTGCATCTCAATTCGAAAACTGTGTACAGTTTCGAGATTTGGGTCGAATTGATCCAATAGTTCCTTAGGAATTGAAATGATACTTTGTCGAATCGACCACTGAAATCTCAATTCCTATCAGAACTATCGACTTGAAATTCAACATGTGCATCCCAATTCGAAAACTGTGTAAAATTTCAAGATTTGGTTCGAATTGATCCAACAGTTTTCGAAGAATTGATATCACACTTTGCCGAATAGACCACTGAAATCTCAATTTCTATCTGAACTATCGAACTGAAATTCAACATGTGCATCTCAATTCGAAAACTATGTGCAGTTTCAAGATTTGGTCCGAATTGATCCAACAGTTTTCGAGGAATTGATATCACACTTTGCCGAATTGACCACTGAAATCTCAATTCCTATCTGAGCTATCGAACTGAAATTCAACATGTGCATCTCATTTCGAAAACTATGTGCAGTTTCAAGATTTGGTTCGAATTGATCCAACAGTTTTCAAGGAATTGATATCACACTTTGCCGAATTGACCACTGAAATCTCGATTCCTATCTGAACTATCGAACTGAAATTCAACATGTGCATCTCAATTGGAAAACTATGTGCAGTTTCAAGATTTGGTTCGAATTGATCCAAAAGTTTTTGAGCAATTGATATCACACTTTGCCGAATAGACCACTGAAATCTCAATTCCTATCTGAACTATCGAACTGAAATTCAACATGTGCATCTCAATTCGAAAACTATGTGCAGTTTCAAGATTTGGTTCGAATTGATCCAACAGTTTTTGAGGAATTGATATCACACTTTGCCGAATTGATAACTGAAACCTCAATTCCTATCTGAACTATCGAACTGAAATTCAACATGTGCATCTCAATTCGAAAACTGTGTAAAATTTCAAGATTTGGTTCGAATTGATCCAACAGTTTTCGAGGAATTGATATCACACTTTGCCGAATTGACCACTGAAATCTAAATTCCTATCTGAACTATCGAACTGTTATTCAACATGTGCATCTCATTTCGAAAACTATGTGCAGTTTTAAGATTTGGTTCGAATTGATCCAATAGTTCAATTCCAAAACTATGTGCTGTTTCAAGATTTGGTTCGAATTGATCCAACAGTTTTCGAGGAATTGATATCACACTTTGCCGAATTGACCACTGAAATCTCAATTCCTATCTGAACTATCGAACTGAAATTCAACAAGTGCATCTCAATCCGAAAACTATGTGCAGTTTCAAGATTTGGTTCGAATTGATCCAACAGTTTTCAAGGAATCGATATCACACTTTGCCGAATTGACCACTGAAATCTCAATTCCTATCTGAACTATCGAACGGAAATTCAACATGTGCATCTCAATTCGAAAACTATGTGCAGTTTCAAGATTTGGTTCGAATTGATCCAATAGTTCAATTCCAAAACTATGTGCTGTTTCAAGATTTGGTTCGAATTGATCCAACAGTTTTCGAGGAATTGATATCACACTTTGCCGAATTGACCACTGAAATCTCAATTCCTATCTGAACTATCGAACTGAAATTCAACTTGTGCATCTCAATTCGAAAACTATGTGCAGTTTCAAGATTTGGTTCGAATTGATCCAATAGTTCCTTAGGAATTCCAATGATACTATGTCGAATCGTCCACTGAAATATCAATTCCTATAAGAACTATCGAACTGAAATTCAACATGTGCATCTCAATTCGAAAACGGTGTAAAATTTCAAGATTTGGTTCGAATTGATCCAACAGTTTTCGAGGAATTGATATCACACTTTGCCGAATTGACCACTGAATGCTCAATTCCTATCTGAACTATCGAACTGAAATTCAACATGTGCATCTCAATTCGAAAACTATGTACAGTTTCAAGATTTGGTCCGAATTGATCCAACAGTTTTCGAGGAATTGATATCACACTTTGCCGAATTGACCACTGTAATCTCAATTCCTATCTGAGCTATCGAATTGAAATTCAACATGTGCATCTCATTTCGAAAACTATGTGCAGTTTCAAGATTTGGTTCGAATTGATCCAACAGTTTTCAAGGAATCGATATCACACTTTGCCGAATTGACCACTGAAATCTCAATTCCTATCTGAACTATCGAACGGAAATTCAACATGTGCATCTCAATTCGAAAACTATGTGCAGTTTCAAGATTTGGTTCGAATTGATCCAATAGTTCAATTCCAAAACTATGTGCTGTTTCAAGATTTGGTTCGAATTGATCCAACAGTTTTCGAGGAATTGATATCACACTTTGCCGAATTGACCACTGAAATCTCAATTCCTATCTGAACTATCGAACTGAAATTCAACATGTGCATCTCATTTCGAAAACTATGTGCAGTTTCAAGATTTGGTTCGAATTGATCCAACAGTTTTTGAGGAATTGATATCACACTTTGCCGAATAGACCACTGAAATCTCAATTCCTATCTGAACTATCGAACTGAAATTCAACAAGTGCATCTCAATCCGAAAACTATGTGCACTTTCAAGATTTGGTTCGAATTGATCCAATAGTTCCTTAGGAATTGAAATGATATTTTGTCGAATCGACTACTGAAATCTCCATTCCTATCAGAACTATCGATCTAAAATTCAACATGTGCATCTCATTTCGAAAACTATTTGCAGTTTCAAGATTTGGTTCGAATTGATCCAACAGTTTTTGAGGAATTGATATCACACTTTGCCGAATAGACCACTGAAATCTCAATTCCTATCTGAACTATCGAACTGAAATTCAACAAGTGCTTCTCAATCCGAAAACTATGTGCAGTTTCAAGATTTGGTTCGAATTGATCCAACAGTTTTCGAGGAATTGATATGTGGCGGCGTAGTTGTACCCATGGTAGAGGAATACTCCATCTCACCATGATGGTACCAAGGGTAGCCAAACGATGGCATCACTGCGCACGACGGTTGCGATCACAGGGTAGATTATACGTCTATTGCGGTGCAGCATACGCCAAACGATGGCGCCACCGGCGACGCAACACTCTATACCCTCGACGTAACCGGCGTTTATAGCAGGCACAAACTACGCTGCTTCGGCGATTGTCGTAGGTAGCTGCTAGGGTTCATTAACCTACCTGATGAGTCCGACCCTAGCAGTGGGACGAAACAATCACCCCAAGAGCACGCATTTCCTCAAATAGCGTGAACTCACCCCAGCACATACCGCCAAAGATATCACACTTTGCCGAATTGACCACTGAAATCTCAATTCCTATCTGAACTATCGAGCTGAAATTCATTATGTGCATCTCATTTCGAAAACTATGTGCAGTTTCAAGATTTGGTTCGAATTGATCCAACAGTATTCAAGGAATTGATATCACACTTTGCCGAATTGACCACTAAAATCTCAATTCCTATCTGAACTATCGAACTGAAATTCAACATGTGCATCTCAATTCGAAAACTATGTGCAGTTTCAAGATTCGGGTCGAATTGGTCCAACAGTTTTCGAGGAATTGACATCACACTTAGCCGAATTGACCACTGAAATCTCAATTCCTATCTGAACTATCGATTTGAAATTCAACATGTGCATCTCAATTCCAAAACTATGTGCTGTTTCAAGATTTGGTTCGAATTGATCCAACAGTTTTTGAGGAATTGATATCACACTTTGCCGAATTGACCACTGAAATCTCAATTCCTATCTGAACTATCGAACTGAAATTCAACATGTGCATCTCAATTCGAAAACTGTGTACAGTTTCGAGATTTGGGTCGAATTGATCTAATAGTTCCTTAGGAATTGAAATGATACTTTGTCGAATCGACCACTGAAATCTCAATTCCTATCAGAACTATCGACTTGAAATTCAACATGTGCATCCCAATTCGAAAACTGTGTAAAATTTCAAGATTTGGTTCGAATTGATCCAACAGTTTTCGAGGAATTGATATCACACTTTGCCGAATAGACCACTGAAATCTCAATTCCTATCTGAACTATCGAACTGAAATTCAACATGTGCATCTCAATTCGAAAACTATGTGCAGTTTCAAGATTTGGTTCGAATTGATCCAACAGTTTTCGAGGAATTGTTATCACACTTTGCCGAATTGACCACTGAAATCTCAATTCCTATCTGAACTATCGAACTGAAATTCAACATGTGCATCTCAATTCGAAAACTGTGTACAGTTTCGAGATTTGGGTCGAATTGATCCAGTAGTTCCTTATGAATTGAAATTATATTTTGTCGAATCGACTACTGAAATCTCCATTCCTATCAGAACTAACGATCTGAAATTCAACATGTGCATCTCATTTCGAAAACTATGTGCAGTTTCAAGATTTGGTTCGAATTGATCCGACAGTTTTTGAGGAATTGATATCACACTTTGCCGAATTGATAACTGAAATCTCAATTCCCATCTGAACTATCGAACTGAAATTCAACATGTGCATCTCAATTCGAAAACTGTGTAAGATTTCAAGATTTGGTTCGAATTGATCCAACAGTTTTCGATGAATTGATATCACACTTTGCCGAATTGACCACTGAAATCTCAATTCCTATCTGAACTATCGAACTGAAATTCAACATGTGCATCTCAATTCGAAAACTGTGTAAAATTTCAAGATTTGGTTCGAATTGATCCAACAGTTTTCGAGGAATTGATATCACACTTTGCCGAATTGACCACTGAAATCTCTATTCCTATCTGAACTATCGAACTGTTATTCAACATGTGCATCTCATTTCGAAAACTATGTGCAGTTTCAAGATTTGGTTCGAATTGATCCAACAGTTTTTGAGGAATTGATATCACACTTTGCCCAATAGACCACTGAAATCTCAATTCCTATCTGAACTATCGAACTGAAATTCAACAAGTGCATCTCAATCCGAAAACTATGTGCAGTTTCAAGATTTGGTTCGAATTGATCCAACAGTTTTCAAGGAATCGATATCACACTTTGCCGAATTGACCACTGAAATCTCAATTCCTATCTGAACTATCGAACGGAAATTCAACATGTGCATCTCAATTCGAAAACTATGTGCAGTTTCAAGATTTGGTTCGAATTGATCCAATAGTTCAATTCCAAAACTATGTGCTGTTTCAAGATTTGGTTCGAATTGATCCAACAGTTTTCGAGGAATTGATATCACACTTTGCCGAATTGACAACTGAAATCTCAATTCCTATCTGAACTATCGAACTGAAATTCAACATGTGCATCTCAATTCGAAAACTATGTGCAGTTTCAAGATTTGGTTCGAATTGATCCAATAGTTCCTTAGGAATTCCAATGATACTATGTCGAATCGTCCACTGAAATATCAATTCCTATCTGAACTATCGAACTGAAATTCAACATGTGCATCTCAATTCGAAAACGGTGTAAAACTTCAAGATTTGGTTCGAATTGATCCAACAGTTTTTGAGGAATTGATATCACACTTTGCCGAATTGATAACTGAAATCTCAATTCCTATCTGAACTATCGAACTGAAATTCAACATGTGCATCTCAATTCGAAAACTGTGTAAAATTTCAAGATTTGGTTCGAATTGATCCAATAGTTCCTTAGGAATTCCAATGATACTATGTCGAATCGTCCACTGAAATCTCAATTCCTATCTGAACTATCGAACTGAAATTCAACATGTGCATCTCAATTCGAAAACGGTGTGAAATTTCCTCAAAAACTGTTGGACCAATTCGACCCAAATCTTGAAACTGCACATAATTTTCGAATTGAGATGCACATGTTGAATTTCAGATCGATAGTTCAGATAGGAATGGAGATTTCAGTAGTCGATTCGGCAAAGTGTGATATCAATTCCTCGAAAACTGTTGGATCAATTCGAACCAAATCTTGAAATTTTACACAGTTTTCGAATTGAGATGCACATGTTGAATTTCAGTTCGATAGTTCAGATAGGAATTGAGATTTCAGTTATCAATTCGGCAAAGTGTGATATCAATTCCTCAAAAACTGTTGGATCAATTCGAACCAAATCTTGAAACTGCACATAGTTTTCAGATTGAGATGCACTTGTTGAATTTCAGTTCGATAGTTCAGATAGGAATTGAGATTTCAGTGGTCTATTCGGCAAAGTGTGATATCAATTCCTCAAAAACTGTTGGACCAATTCGACCCAAATCTTGAAACTGCACATAGTTTTCGAATTGAGATGCACATGTTGAATTTCAGTACGATAGTTCAGATAGGAATCGAGATTTCAGTGGTCAATTCGGCAAAGTGTGATATCAATTCATCGAAAACTGTTGGATCAATTCGAACCAAATCTTGAAATTTTACACAGTTTTCGGATTGAGATGCACTTGTTGAATTTCAGTTCGATAGTTCAGATAGGAATTGAGATTTCAGTGGTCTATTCGGCAAAGTTTGATATCAATTCATCGAAAACTGTTGGATCAATTCGAACCAAATCTTGAAATTTTACACAGTTTTCGAATTGAGATGCACATGTTGAATGTCAGTTCGATAGTTCTGATAGGAATTGAGATTTCAGTCGTCGATTCGACAAAGTATCATTTCAATTCCTGAGGAAATAGTGGATAAATTCGAACCAAATCTTGAAACTGCACATAGTTTTCGAAATGAGATGCACATGTTGAATTTCAGTACGATAGTTCAGATAGGAATTGCGATTTCAGTGGTCAATTCGGCAAAGTGTGATATCAATTCATCGAAAACTGTTGGATCAATTCGAACCAAATCTTGAAATTTTACACAGTTTTCGAATTGAGATGCACATGTTGAATTTCATTTCGATAGTTCAGATAGGAATTGAGATTTCAGTTATCAATTCGGCAAAGTGTGATATCAATTCCTCAAAAACTGTAGGATCAATTCGAACCAAATCTTGAAACTGCACATAGTTTTCGAAATGAGATGCACATTTTGAATTTCAGATCGTTAGTTCTGATAGGAATGTAGATTTCAGTAGTCGATTCGACAAAATATAATTTCAATTCATAGGGAACTATTGGATCAATTCGACCCAAATCTCGAAACTGTACACAGTTTCCGAATTGAGATGCACATGTTGAATTTCAGTTCGATAGTTCAGATAGGAATTGAGATTTCAGTGGTCAATTCGGCAAAGTGTGATATCAATTCCTCGAAAACTGTTGGATCAATTCGAACCAAATCTTGAAACTGCACATAGTTTTCGAATTGAGATGCACATTTTGAATTTCAGTTCGATAGTTCTGATAGGAATTGAGATTTCAGTGGTCGATTCGACAAAGTATCATTTTAATTCCTAAGGAACTATTGGATCAATTCGACCCAAATCTCGAAACTGTACACAGTTTTCGAATTGAGATGCACATGTTGAATTTCAGTTCGATAGTTCAGATAGGAATTGAGATTTCAGTGGTCAATTCGGCAAAGTGTGATATCAATTCCTCAAAAACTGTTGGATCAATTCGAACCAAATCTTGAAACAGCACATAGGTTTGGAATTGAGATGCACATGTTGAATTTCAAATCGATAGTTCAGATAGGAATTGAGATTTCAGTGGTCAATTCGGCAAAGTGTGATGTCAATTCCTCAAAAACTGTTGGACCAATTCGACCCGAATCTTGAAACTGCACATAGTTTTCGAATTGAGATGCACATGTTGAATTTCAGATCGATAGTTCTGATAGGAATTGAGATTTCAGTGGACGATTCGGCAAAGTGTGATATCAATTCCTCAAAAACTGTTGGATCAATTCGAACCAAATCTTGAAACAGCACATAGTTTTCGAAATGAGATGCACATGTTGAATTTCAGTTCGATAGCTCAGATAGGAATTGAGATTTCAGTTGTCTATTCGGCAAAGTGTGATATCAATTCCTCAAAAACTGTTGGATCAATTCGACCCAAATCTTGAAACTGCACATAATTTTCGAATTGAGATGCACATGTTGAATTTCAGATCGATAGTTCAGATAGGAATGGAGATTTCAGTAGTCGATTCGGCAAAGTGTGATATCAATTCCTCGAAAACTGTTGGATCAATTCGAACCAAATCTTGAAACTGCACATAGTTTTCGGATTGAGATGCACTTGTTGAATTTCAGTTCGATAGTTCAGATAGGAATTGAGATTTCAGTGGTCTATTCGGCAAAGTGTGATATCAATTCCTCAAAAACTGTTGGACCAATTCGACCCAAATCTTGAAACTAGTTTTCGAATTGAGATGCACATGTTGAATGTCAGTTCGATAGTTCTGATAGGAATTGAGATTTCAGTCGTCGATTCGACAAAGTATCATTTCAATTCCTGAGGAACTAGTGGATAAATTCGAACCAAATCTTGAAACTGCACATAGTTTTCGAAATGAGATGCACATGTTGAATTTCAGTACGATAGTTCAGATAGGAATTGCGATTTCAGTGGTCAATTCGGCAAAGTGTGATATCAATTCATCGAAAACTGTTGGATCAATTCGAACCAAATCTTGAAATTTTACACAGTTTTCGAATTGAGATGCACATGTTGAATTTCAGATCGTTAGTTCTGATAGGAATTGAGATTTCAGTTATCAATTCGGCAAAGTGTGATATCAATTCCTCAAAAACTGTAGGATCAATTCGAACCAAATCTTGAAACTGCACATAGTTTTCGAAATGAGATGCACATGTTGAATTTCAGATCGTTAGTTCTGATAGGAATGGAGATTTCAGTAGTCGATTCGACAAAATATAATTTCAATTCATAAGGAACTATTGGATCAATTCGACCCAAATCTCGAAACTGTACACAGTTTCCGAATTGAGATGCACATGTTGAATTTCAGTTCGATAGTTCAGATAGGAATTGAGATTTCAGTGGTCAATTCGGCAAAGTGTGATATCAATTCCTCGAAAACTGTTGGATCAATTCGAACCAAATCTTGAAACTGCACATAGTTTTCGAATTGAGATGCACATTTTGAATTTCAGTTCGATAGTTCTGATAGGAATTGAGATTTCAGTGGTCGATTCGACAAAGTATCATTTTAATTCCTAAGGAACTATTGGATCAATTCGACCCAAATCTCGAAACTGTACACAGTTTTCGAATTGAGATGCACATGTTGAATTTCAGTTCGATAGTTCAGATAGGAATTGAGATTTCAGTGGTCAATTCGGCAAAGTGTGATATCAATTCCTCAAAAACTGTTGGATCAATTCGAACCAAATCTTGAAACAGCACATAGCTTTGGAATTGAGATGCACATGTTGAATTTCAAATCGATAGTTCAGATAGGAATTGAGATTTCAGTGGTCAATTCGGCAAAGTGTGATGTCAATTCCTCAAAAACTGTTGGACCAATTCGACCCGAATCTTGAAACTGCACATAGTTTTCGAATTGAGATGCACATGTTGAATTTCAGATCGATAGTTCTGATAGGAATTGAGATTTCAGTGGACGATTCGGCAAAGTGTGATATCAATTCCTCAAAAACTGTTGGATCAATTCGATCCAAATCTTGAAACAGCACATAGTTTTCGAAATGAGATGCACATGTTGAATTTCAGTTCGATAGCTCAGATAGGAATTGAGATTTCAGTGGTCTATTCGGCAAAGTGTGATATCAATTCCTCAAAAACTGTTGGTTCAATTCGACCCAAATCTTGAAACTGCACATAATTTTCGAATTGAGATGCACATGTTGAATTTCAGATCGATAGTTCAGATAGGAATGGAGATTTCAGTAGTCGATTCGGCAAAGTGTGATATCAATTCCTCGAAAACTGTTGGATCAATTCGAACCAAATCTTGAAACTGCACATAGTTTTCGGATTGAGATGCACTTGTTGAATTTCAGTTCGATAGTTCAGAT
This sequence comes from Coccinella septempunctata, assembly GCF_907165205.1. Taxonomy (NCBI): domain Eukaryota; kingdom Metazoa; phylum Arthropoda; class Insecta; order Coleoptera; family Coccinellidae; genus Coccinella; species Coccinella septempunctata. Next base: position 8,174,569 of record NC_058194.1, on the reverse strand, counting down.
AGGAATTGAGATTTCAGTGGTCTATTCGGCAAAGTGTGATATCAATTCCTCAAAAACTGTTGGAGCAATTCGACCCAAATCTTGAAACTGCACATAGTTTTCGAATTGAGATGCACATGTTGAATGTCAGTTCGATAGTTCTGATAGGAATTGAGATTTCAGTCGTCGATTCGACAAAGTATCATTTCAATTCCTGAGGAACTAGTGGATCACTTCGAACCAAATCTTGAAACTGCACATAGTTTTCGAAATGAGATGCACATGTTGAATTTCAGTACGATAGTTCAGATAGGAATTGAGATTTCAGTGGTCAATTCGGCAAAGTGTGATATCAATTCATCGAAAACTGTTGGATCAATTCGAACCAAATCTTGAAATTTTACACAGTTTTCGGATTGAGATGCACTTGTTGAATTTCAGTTCGATAGTTCAGATAGGAATTGAGATTTCAGTGGTCTATTCGGCAAAGTGTGATATCAATTCCTCAAAAACTGTTGGACCAATTCGACCCAAATCTTGAAACTAGTTTTCGAATTGAGATGCACATGTTGAATGTCAGTTCGATAGTTCTGATAGGAATTGAGATTTCAGTCGTCGATTCGACAAAGTATCATTTCAATTCCTGAGGAACTAGTGGATCAATTCGAACCAAATCTCGAAACTGCACATAGTTTTCGAAATGAGATGCACATGTTGAATTTCAGTACGATAGTTCAGATAGGAATTGCGATTTCAGTGGTCAATTCGGCAAAGTGTGATATCAATTCATCGAAAACTGTTGGATCAATTCGAACCAAATCTTGAAATTTTACACAGTTTTCGAATTGAGATGCAAATGTTGAATTTCAGTTCGATAGTTCAGATAGGAATTGATATTTCAGTTATCAATTCGGCAAAGTGTGATATCAATTCCTCAAAAACTGTTGGATCAATTCGAACCAAATCTTGAAACTGCACATAGTTTTCGAAATGAGATGCACGTGTTGAATTTCAGATCGTTAGTTCTGATAGGAACGGAGATTTACGTAGTCGATTCGACAAAATATAATTTCAATTCATAAGGAACTATTGGATCAATTCGACCCAAATCTCGAAACTGTACACAGTTTTCGAATTGAGATGCACATGTTGAATTTCAGTCCGATAGTTCAGATAGGAATTGAGATTTCAGTGGTCAATTCGGCAAAGTGTGATATCAATTCCTCGAAAACTGTTGGATCAATTCGAACCAAATCTTGAAACTGCACATAGTTTTCGAATTGATATGCACATTTTGAATTTCAGTTCGATAGTTCTGATAGGAATTGAGATTTCAGTGGTCGATTCGACATAGTGTGATATCAATTCCTCGAAAACTGTTGGATCAATTCGAACCAAATCTTGAAATTTTACACAGTTTTCGAATTGGGATGCACATGTTGAATTTCAAGTCGATAGTTCTGATAGGAATTGAGATTTCAGTGGTCGATTCGACAAAGTATCATTTTAATTCCTAAGGAACTATTGGATCAATTCGACCCAAATCTTGAAACTGTACACAGTTTTCGAATTGAGATGCACATGTTGAATATCAGTTCGATAGTTCAGATAGGAATTGAGATTTCAGTGGTCAATTCGGCAAAGTGTGATATCAATTCCTCAAAAACTGTTGGATCAATTCGAACCAAATCTTGAAACAGCACATAGTTTTGGAATTGAGATGCACATGTTGAATTTCAAATCGATAGTTCAGATAGGAATTGAGATTTCAGTGGTCTATTCGGCAAAGTGTGATATCAATTCCTCAAAAACTGTTGGACCAATTCGACCCAAATCTTGAAACTGCACATAGTTTTCGAATTGAGATGCACATGTTGAATGTCAGTTCGATAGTTCTGATAGGAATTGAGATTTCAGTCGTCGATTCGACAAAGTATCATTTCAATTCCTGAGGAACTAGTGGATCACTTCGAACCAAATCTTGAAACTGCACATAGTTTTCGAAATGAGATGCACATGTTGAATTTCAGTACGATAGTTCAGATAGGAATTGAGATTTCAGTGGTCAATTCGGCAAAGTGTGATATCAATTCATCGAAAACTGTTAGATCAATTCGAACCAAATCTTGAAATTTTACACAGTTTTCGGATTGAGATGCACTTGTTGAATTTCAGTTCGATAGTTCAGATAGGAATTGAGATTTCAGTGGTCTATTCGGCAAAGTGTGATATCAATTCCTCAAAAACTGTTGGACCAATTCGACCCAAATCTTGAAACTAGTTTTCGAATTGAGATGCACATGTTGAATGTCAGTTCGATAGTTCTGATAGGAATTGAGATTTCAGTCGTCGATTCGACAAAGTATCATTTCAATTCCTGAGGAACTAGTGGATCAATTCGAACCAAATTTCGAAACTGCACATAGTTTTCGAAATGAGATGCACATGTTGAATTTCAGTACGATAGTTCAGATAGGAATTGCGATTTCAGTGGTCAATTCGGCAAAGTGTGATATCAATTCATCGAAAACTGTTGGATCAATTCGAACCAAATCTTGAAATTTTACACAGTTTTCGAATTGAGATGCACATGTTGAATTTCAGTTCGATAGTTCAGATAGGAATTGATATTTCAGTTATCAATTCGGCAAAGTGTGATATCAATTCCTCAAAAACTGTTGGAACAATTCGAACCAAATCTTGAAACTGCACATAGTTTTCGAAATGAGATGCACGTGTTGAATTTCAGATCGTTAGTTCTGATAGGAACGGAGATTTCAGTAGTCGATTCGACAAAATATAATTTCAATTCATAAGGAACTATTGGATCAATTCGACCCAAATCTCGAAACTGTACACAGTTTTCGAATTGAGATGCACATGTTGAATTTCAGTCCGATAGTTCAGATAGGAATTGAGATTTCAGTGGTCAATTCGGCAAAGTGTGATATCAATTCCTCAAAAACTGTTGGATCAATTCGAACCAAATCTTGAAACAGCACATAGTTTTGGAATTGAGATGCACATGTTGAATTTCAAATCGATAGATCAGATAGGAATTGAGATTTCAGTGGTCAATTCGGCAAAGTGTGATGTCAATTCCTCGAAAACTGTTGGACCAATTCGACCCGAATCTTGAAACTGCACATAGTTTTCGAATTGAGATGCACATGTTGAATTTCAGATCGATAGTTCAGATAGGAATTGAGATTTCAGTGGACGATTCGGCAAAGTGTGATATCAATTCCTCAAAAACTGTTGGATCAATTCGAACCAAATCTTGAAACAGCACATAGTTTTCGAAATGAGATGCACATGTTGAATTTCAGATCGATAGTTCAGATAGGAATTGAGATTTCAGTGGACGATTCGGCAAAGTGTGATATCAATTCCTCAAAAACTGTTGGATCAATTCGAACCAAATCTTGAAACAGCACATAGTTTTCGAAATGAGATGCACATGTTGAATTTCAGTTCGATAGCTCAGATAGGAATTGAGATTTCAGTGGTCTATTCGGCAAAGTGTGATATCAATTCCTCAAAAACTGTTGGACCAATTCGACCCAAATCTTGAAACTGCACTTAGTTTTCGAATTGAGATGCACTTGTTGAATTTCAGTTCGATAGTTCAGATAGGAATTGAGATTTCAGTGGTCTATTCGGCAAAGTGTGATAACAATTCCTCAAAAACTGTTGGACCAATTCGACCCAAATCTTGAAACTAGTTTTCGAATTGAGATGCACATGTTGAATGTCAGTTCGATAGTTCTGATAGGAATTGAGATTTCAGTCGTCGATTCGACAAAGTATCATTTCAATTCCTGAGGAACTAGTGGATAAATTCGAACCAAATCTTGAAACTGCACATAGTTTTCGAAATGAGATGCACATGTTGAATTTCAGTACGATAGTTCAGATAGGAATTGCGATTTCAGTGGTCAATTCGGCAAAGTGTGATATCAATTCATCGAAAACTGTTGGATCAATTCGAACCAAATCTTGAAATTTTACACAGTTTTCGAATTGAGATGCACATGTTGAATTTCATTTCGATAGTTCAGATAGGAATTGAGATTTCAGTTATCAATTCGGCAAAGTGTGATATCAATTCCTCAAAAACTGTAGGATCAATTCGAACCAAATCTTGAAACTGCACATAGTTTTCGAAATGAGATGCACATGTTGAATTTCAGATCGTTAGTTCTGATAGGAATGGAGATTTCAGTAGTCGATTCGACAAAATATAATTTCAATTCATAAGGAACTATTGGATCAATTCGACCCAAATCTCGAAACTGTACACAGTTTCCGAATTGAGATGCACATGTTGAATTTCAGTTCGATAGTTCAGATAGGAATTGAGATTTCAGTGGTCAATTCGGCAAAGTGTGATATCAATTCCTCGAAAACTGTTGGATCAATTCGAAACAAATCTTGAAACTGCACATAGTTTTCGAATTGAGATGCACATGTTGAATTTCAGTTCGATAGTTCTGATAGGAATTGAGATTTCAGTGGTCGATTCGACAAAGTATCATTTTAATTCCTAAGGAACTATTGGATCAATTCGACCCAAATCTTGAAACTGTACACAGTTTTCGAATTGAGATGCACATGTTGAATTTCAGTTCGATAGTTCAGATAGGAATTGAGATTTCAGTGGTCAATTCGGCAAAGTGTGATATCAATTCCTCAAAAACTGTTGGATCAATTCGAACCAAATCTTGAAACAGCACATAGTTTTGGAATTGAGATGCACATGTTGAATTTCAAATCGATAGTTCAGATAGGAATTGAGATTTCAGTGGTCAATTCGGCAAAGTGTGATGTCAATTCCTCAAAAACTGTTGGACCAATTCGACCCGAATCTTGAAACTGCACATAGTTTTCGAATTGAGATGCACATGTTGAATTTCAGATCGATAGTTCTGATAGGAATTGAGATTTCAGTGGACGATTCGGCAAAGTGTGATATCAATTCCTCAAAAACTGTTGGATCAATTCGATCCAAATCTTGAAACAGCACATAGTTTTCGAAATGAGATGCACATGTTGAATTTCAGTTCGATAGCTCAGATAGGAATTGAGATTTCAGTGGTCTATTCGGCAAAGTGTGATATCAATTCCTCAAAAACTGTTGGATCAATTCGACCCAAATCTTGAAACTGCACATAATTTTCGAATTGAGATGCACATGTTGAATTTCAGATCGATAGTTCAGATAGGAATGGAGATTTCAGTAGTCGATTCGGCAAAGTGTGATATCAATTCCTCGAAAACTGTTGGATCAATTCGAACCAAATCTTGAAACTGCACATAGTTTTCGGATTGAGATGCACTTGTTGAATTTCAGTTCGATAGTTCAGATAGGAATTGAGATTTCAGTGGTCTATTCGGCAAAGTGTGATATCAATTCCTCAAAAACTGTTGGACCAATTCGACCCAAATCTTGAAACTGCACATAGTTTTCGAATTGAGATGCACATGTTGAATGTCAGTTCGATAGTTCTGATAGGAATTGAGATTTCAGTCGTCGATTCGACAAAGTATCATTTCAATTCCTGAGGAACTAGTGGATCACTTCGAACCAAATCTTGAAACTGCACATAGTTTTCGAAATGAGATGCACATGTTGAATTTCAGTACGATAGTTCAGATAGGAATTGAGATTTCAGTGGTCAATTCGGCAAAGTGTGATATCAATTCATCGAAAACTGTTGGATCAATTCGAACCAAATCTTGAAATTTTACACAGTTTTCGGATTGAGATGCACTTGTTGAATTTCAGTTCGATAGTTCAGATAGGAATTGAGATTTCAGTGGTCTATTCGGCAAAGTGTGATATCAATTCCTCAAAAACTGTTGGACCAATTCGACCCAAATCTTGAAACTAGTTTTCGAATTGAGATGCACATGTTGAATGTCAGTTCGATAGTTCTGATAGGAATTGAGATTTCAGTCGTCGATTCGACAAAGTATCATTTCAATTCCTGAGGAACTAGTGGATCAATTCGAACCAAATTTCGAAACTGCACATAGTTTTCGAAATGAGATGCACATGTTGAATTTCAGTACGATAGTTCAGATAGGAATTGCGATTTCAGTGGTCAATTCGGCAAAGTGTGATATCAATTCATCGAAAACTGTTGGATCAATTCGAACCAAATCTTGAAATTTTACACAGTTTTCGAATTGAGATGCAAATGTTGAATTTCAGTTCGATAGTTCAGATAGGAATTGATATTTCAGTTATCAATTCGGCAAAGTGTGATATCAATTCCTCAAAAACTGTTGGATCAATTCGAACCAAATCTTGAAACTGCACATAGTTTTCGAAATGAGATGCACGTGTTGAATTTCAGATCGTTAGTTCTGATTGGAACGGAGATTTCAGTAGTCGATTCGACAAAATATAATTTCAATTCATAAGGAACTATTGGATCAATTCGACCCAAATCTCGAAACTGTTCACAGTTTTCGAATTGAGATGCACATGTTGAATTTCAGTCCGATAGTTCAGATAGGAATTGAGATTTCAGTGGTCAATTCGGCAAAGTGTGATATCAATTCCTCGAAAACTGTTGGATCAATTCGAACCAAATCTTGAAACTGCACATAGTTTTCGAATTGATATGCACATTTTGAATTTCAGTTCGATAGTTCTGATAGGAATTGAGATTTCAGTGGTCGATTCGACATAGTGTGATATCAATTCCTCGAAAACTGTTGGATCAATTCGAACCAAATCTTGAAATTTTACACAGTTTTCGAATTGGGATGCACATGTTGAATTTCAAGTCGATAGTTCTGATAGGAATTGAGATTTCAGTGGTCGATTCGACAAAGTATCATTTTAATTCCTAAGGAACTATTGGATCAATTCGACCCAAATCTTGAAACTGTACACAGTTTTCGAATTGAGATGCACATGTTGAATTTCAGTTCGATAGTTCAGATAGGAATTGAGATTTCAGTGGTCAATTCGGCAAAGTGTGATATCAATTCCTCAAAAACTGTTGGATCAATTCGAACCAAATCTTGAAACAGCACATAGTTTTGGAATTGAGATGCACATGTTGAATTTCAGTTCGATAGTTCAGATAGGAATTGAGATTTCAGTGGTCGATTCGGCAAAGTGTGATATCAATTCCTCAAAAACTGTTGGACCAATTCGACCCAAATCTTGAAACTGCACATAGTTTTCGAATTGAGATGCACATGTTGAATGTCAGTTCGATAGTTCTGATAGGAATTGAGATTTCAGTCGTCGATTCGACAAAGTATCATTTCAATTCCTGAGGAACTAGTGGATCACTTCGAACCAAATCTTGAAACTGCACATAGTTTTCGAAATGAGATGCACATGTTGAATTTCAGTACGATAGTTCAGATAGGAATTGAGATTTCAGTGGTCAATTCGGCAAAGTGTGATATCAATTCATCGAAAACTGTTGGATCAATTCGAACCAAACCTTGAAATTTTACACAGTTTTCGGATTGAGATGCACTTGTTGAATTTCAGTTCGATAGTTCAGATAGGAATTGAGATTTCAGTGGTCTATTCGGCAAAGTGTGATATCAATTCCTCAAAAACTGTTGGACCAATTCGACCCAAATCTTGAAACTAGTTTTCGAATTGAGATGCACATGTTGAATGTCAGTTCGATAGTTCTGATAGGAATTGAGATTTCAGTCGTCGATTCGACAAAGTATCATTTCAATTCCTGAGGAACTAGTGGATCAATTCGAACCAAATTTCGAAACTGCACATAGTTTTCGAAATGAGATGCACATGTTGAATTTCAGTACGATAGTTCAGATAGGAATTGCGATTTCAGTGGTCAATTCGGCAAAGTGTGATATCAATTCCTCGAAAACTGTTGGATCAATTCGAACCAAATCTTGAAATTTTACACAGTTTTCGAATTGAGATGCACATGTTGAATTTCAGTTCGATAGTTCAGATAGGAATTGATATTTCAGTTATCAATTCGGCAAAGTGTGATATCAATTCCTCAAAAACTGTTGGATCAATTCGAACCAAATCTTGAAACTGCACATAGTTTTCGAAATGAGATGCACGTGTTGAATTTCAGATCGTTAGTTCTGATAGGAACGGAGATTTCAGTAGTCGATTCGACAAAATATAATTTCAATTCATAAGGAACTATTGGATCAATTCGACCCAAATCTCGAAACTGTACACAGTTTTCGAATTGAGATGCACATGTTGAATTTCAGTCCGATAGTTCAGATAGGAATTGAGATTTCAGTGGTCAATTCGGCAAAGTGTGATATCAATTCCTCGAAAACTGTTGGATCAATTCGAACCAAATCTTGAAACTGCACATAGTTTTCGAATTGATATGCACATTTTGAATTTCAGTTCGATAGTTCTGATAGGAATTGAGATTTCAGTGGTCGATTCGACATAGTGTGATATCAATTCCTCGAAAACTGTTGGATCAATTCGAACCAAATCTTGAAATTTTACACAGTTTTCGAATTGGGATGCACATGTTGAATTTCAAGTCGATAGTTCTGATAGGAATTGAGATTTCAGTGGTCGATTCGACAAAGTATCATTTTAATTCCTAAGGAACTATTGGATCAATTCGACCCAAATCTTGAAACTGTACACAGTTTTCGAATTGAGATGCACATGTTGAATTTCAGTTCGATAGTTCAGATAGGAATTGAGATTTCAGTGGTCAATTCGGCAAAGTGTGATATCAATTCCTCAAAAACTGTTGGATCAATTCGAACCAAATCTTGAAACAGCACATAGTTTTGGAATTGAGATGCACATGTTGAATTTCAAATCGATAGTTCAGATAGGAATTGAGATTTCAGTGGTCTATTCGGCAAAGTGTGATATCAATTCCTCAAAAACTGTTGGACCAATTCGACCCAAATCTTGAAACTGTACACAGTTTTCGAATTGAGATGCACATGTTGAATGTCAGTTCGATAGTTCTGATAGGAATTGAGATTTCAGTCGTCGATTCGACAAAGTATCATTTCAATTCCTGAGGAACTAGTGGATCACTTCGAACCAAATCTTGAAACTGCACATAGTTTTCGAAATGAGATGCACATGTTGAATTTCAGTACGATAGTTCAGATAGGAATTGAGATTTCAGTGGTCAATTCGGCAAAGTGTGATATCAATTCATCGAAAACTGTTGGATCAATTCGAACCAAATCTTGAAATTTTACACAGTTTTCGGATTGAGATGCACTTGTTGAATTTCAGTTCGATAGTTCAGATAGGAATTGAGATTTCAGTGGTCTATTCGGCAAAGTGTGATATCAATTCCTCAAAAACTGTTGGACCAATTCGACCCAAATCTTGAAACTAGTTTTCGAATTGAGATGCACATGTTGAATGTCAGTTCGATAGTTCTGATAGGAATTGAGATTTCAGTCGTCGATTCGACAAAGTATCATTTCAATTCCTGAGGAACTAGTGGATCAATTCGAACCAAATTTCGAAACTGCACATAGTTTTCGAAATGAGATGCACATGTTGAATTTCAGTACGATAGTTCAGATAGGAATTGCGATTTCAGTGGTCAATTCGGCAAAGTGTGATATCAATTCATCGAAAACTGTTGGATCAATTCGAACCAAATCTTGAAATTTTACACAGTTTTCGAATTGAGATGCACATGTTGAATTTCAGTTCGATAGTTCAGATAGGAATTGATATTTCAGTTATCAATTCGGCAAAGTGTGATATCAATTCCTCAAAAACTGTAGGATCAATTCGAACCAAATCTTGAAACTGCACATAGTTTTCGAAATGAGATGCACGTGTTGAATTTCAGATCGTTAGTTCTGATAGGAACGGAGATTTCAGTAGTCGATTCGACAAAATATAATTTCAATTCATAAGGAACTATTGGATCAATTCGACCCAAATCTCGAAACTGTACACAGTTTTCGAATTGAGATGCACATGTTGAATTTCAGTCCGATAGTTCAGATAGGAATTGAGATTTCAGTGGTCAATTCGGCAAAGTGTGATATCAATTCCTCGAAAACTGTTGGATCAATTCGAACCAAATCTTGAAACTGCACATAGTTTTCGAATTGATATGCACATTTTGAATTTCAGTTCGATAGTTCTGATAGGAATTGAGATTTCAGTGGTCGATTCGACATAGTGTGATATCAATTCCTCGAAAACTGTTGGATCAATTCGAACCAAATCTTGAAATTTCACACAGTTTTCGAATTGGGATGCACATGTTGAATTTCAAGTCGATAGTTCTGATAGGAATTGAGATTTCAGTGGTCGATTCGACAAAGTATCATTTTAATTCCTAAGGAACTATTGGATCAATTCGACCCAAATCTTGAAACTGTACACAGTTTTCGAATTGAGATGCACATGTTGAATTTCAGTTCGATAGTTCAGATAGGAATTGAGATTTCAGTGGTCAATTCGGCAAAGTGTGATATCAATTCCTCAAAAACTGTTGGATCAATTCGAACCAAATCTTGAAACAGCACATAGTTTTGGAATTGAGATGCACATGTTGAATTTCAAATCGATAGTTCAGATAGGAATTGAGATTTCAGTGGTCAATTCGGCAAAGTGTGATGTCAATTCCTCGAAAACTGTTGGACCAATTCGACCCAAATCTTGAAACTGCACTTAGTTTTCGAATTGAGATGCACATGTTGAATTTCAGATCGATAGTTCAGATAGGAATGGAGATTTCAGTAGTCGATTCGGCAAAGTGTGATATCAATTCCTCGAAAACTGTTGGATCAATTCGAACCAAATCTTGAAATTTTACACAGTTTTCGAATTGAGATGCACATGTTGAATTTCAGTTCGAAAGTTCAGATATTAATTGAGATTTCAGTTATCAATTCGGCAAAGTGTGATATCAATTCCTCAAAAACTGTTGGATCAATTCGAACCAAATCTTGAAACTGCACATAGTTTTCGGATTGAGATGCACTTGTTGAATTTCAGTTCGATAGTTCAGATAGGAATTGAGATTTCAGTGGTCTATTCGGCAAAGTGTGATATCAATTCCTCAAAAACTGTTGGACCAATTCGACCCAAATCTTGAAACTGCTCATAGTTTTCGAATTGAGATGCACATGTTGAATGTCAGTTCGATAGTTCTGATAGGAATTGAGATTTCAGTCGTCGATTCGACAAAGTATCATTTCAATTCCTGAGGAACTAGTGGATCACTTCGAACCAAATCTTGAAACTGCACATAGTTTTCGAAATGAGATGCACATGTTGAATTTCAGTACGATAGTTCAGATAGGAATTGAGATTTCAGTGGTCAATTCGGCAAAGTGTGATATCAATTCATCGAAAACTGTTGGATCAATTCGAACCAAATCTTGAAATTTTACACAGTTTTCGGATTGAGATGCACTTGTTGAATTTCAGTTCGATAGTTCAGATAGGAATTGAGATTTCAGTGGTCTAATCGGCAAAGTGTGATATCAATTCCTCAAAAACTGTTGGACCAATTCGACCCAAATCAACATGTGCATCTCGATTCGAAAACTGTGTACAGTTTCGAGATTTGGGTCGAATTGATCCAATAGTTCCTTATGAATTGAAATTATATTTTGTCGAATCGACTACTGAAATCTCCGTTCCTATCAGAACTAACGATCTGAAATTCAACACGTGCATCTCATTTCGAAAACTATGTGCAGTTTCAAGATTTGGTTCGAATTGATCCAACAGTTTTTGAGGAATTGATATCACACTTTGCCGAATTGATAACTGAAATATCAATTCCTATCTGAACTATCGAACTGAAATTCAACATGTGCATCTCAATTCGAAAACTGTGTAAAATTTCAAGATTTGGTTCGAATTGATCCAACAGTTTTCGATGAATTGATATCACACTTTGCCGAATTGACCACTGAAATCGCAATTCCTATCTGAACTATCGTACTGAAATTCAACATGTGCATCTCAATTCGAAAACTGTGTGCAGTTTCAAGATTTGGTTCGAATTGATCCAATAGTTCCTTAGGAATTGAAATAATATTTTGTCGAATCGACTACTGAAATCTCCATATCCTAACAGAACTATCGATCTGAAATTCAACTTGTGCATCTCATTTCGAAAACTATGTGCAGTTTCAAGACTTGGTTCGAATTGATCCAACAGTTTTTGAGGAATTGTTATCACACTTTGCCGAATAGACCACTGAAATCTCAATTCCTATCTGAACTATCGAACTGAAATTCAACATGTGCATCTCAATTCGGAAACTATGTGCAGTTTCAAGATTTGGTTCGAATTGATCCAACAGTTTTCGAGGAATTGATATCACACTTTGCCGAATAGACCACTGAAATCTCAATTCCTATCTGAACTATCGAACTGAAATTCAACATTTGCATCTCAATCCGAAAACTATGTGCAGTTTCAAGATTTGTTCCGAATTGATCCAACAGTTTTCAAGGAATTGATATCACACTTTGCCGAATTGACCACTGAAATCTCAATTCCTATCTGAACTATCGAACTGAAATTCAACATGTGCATGTCAATTCGAAAACTGTGTGCAGTTTCAAGATTTGGTTCGAATTGATCCAATAGTTCCTTAGGAATTGAAATAATATTTTGTCGAATCGACTATTGAAATCTCCATTCCTATCAGAACTATCGATCTGAAATTCAACATGTGCATCTCATTTCGAAAACTATGTGCAGTTTCAAGACTTGGTTCGAATTGATCCAACAGTTTTCGAGGAATTGATATCACACTTTGCCGAATTGACCACTGAAATCTCAATTCCTATCTGAACTATCGAACTGAAATTCAACATGTGCATCTCAATTCGAAAACTGTGTAAAATTGCAAGATTTGGTTCGAATGGATCCAACAGTTTTCGAGGAATTGACATCACACTTTGCCGAATTGACCACTGAAATCTCAATTCCTATCTGAACTATCGAACTAAAATTCAACATGTGCATCTCAATTCGAAAACTGTGTAAAATTGCAAGATTTGGTTCGAATTGATCTAACAGTTTTCGAGGAATTGATATCACACGTTGCCGAATTGACCACTGAAATCTCAATTCCTATCTGAACTATCGAACTGAAATTCAACATGTGCATCTCAATTCGAAAACTGTGGAAAATTTCAAGATTTGGTTCGAATTGATCCAACAGTTTTCGAGGAATTGAATCACACTTTGCCGAATTGACCACTGAAATCTCAATTCCTATCTGAACTATCGAACTGAAATTCAACATGTGCATCTCAATCCGAAAACTATGTGCAGTTTCAAGATTTGGTTCGAATTGATCCAACAGTTTTCGAGGAATTGATATCACACTTTGCCGAATTGATCACTGAAATCTCAATTCCTATCTGAACTATCGAACTGAAATTCAACATGTACATCTCAATTCGGAAACTGTGTAATATTTCAAGATTTGGTTCGAATTGATCCAACAGTTTTCGATGAATTGATATCACACTTTGCCGAATTGACCACTGAAATCTCAATTCCTATCTGAACTATCGAACTGAAATTCAACATGTGCATCTCAATTCGAAAACTGTGTAAAATGGCAAGATTTGGTTCGAATGGATCCAACAGTTTTCGAGGAATTGATATCACACTTTGCCGAATTGACCACTGATCTCAATTCCTATCTCAACTATCGAACTGAAATTCAACATGTGCATCTCAATTCGAAAACTGTGTAAAATTGCAAGATTTGGTTCGAATTGATTCAACAGTTTTCGAGGAATTGATATCACACTTTGCCGAATAGACCACTGAAATCTCAATTCCTATCTGAACTATCGAACTGAAATTCAACATGTGCATCTCAATCCGAAAACTATGTGCAGTTTCAAGATTTGGTCCGAATTGATCCAACAGTTTTCGAGGAATTTATATCACACTATGCCGATTTGACCACTGAAATCTCAATTCCTATCTGAACTATCGAACTGAAATTCAACATGTGCATCTCATGTCGAAAACTATGTGCAGTTTCAAGATTTGGTTCGAATTGATCCAACAGTTTTCAAGGAATTGATATCACACTTTGCCGAATTGACCACTGAAATCTCAATTCCTATCTGAATTATCGAACTGAAATTCAAGATGTGCATCTCAATTCGAAAACTGTGTGCAGTTTCAAGATTTGGTTCGAATTGATCCAATAGTTCCTTAGGAATTGAAATAATATTTTGACGAATCGACTACTGAAATCTCCATTCCTATAAGAACTATCGATCTGAAATTCAACTTGTGCATCTCATTTCGAAAACTATGTGCAGTTTCAAGACTTGGTTCGAATTGATCCAACAGTTTTTGAGGAATTGTTATCACACTTTGCCGAATAGACCACTGAAATCTCAATTCCTATCTGAACTATCGAAATGAAATTCAACATGTGCATCTCAATCCGAAAACTATGTGCAGTTTCAAGATTTGGCTCGAATTGATCCAACAGTTTCCGAGGAATTGATATGACACTTTGCCGAATTGACCACTGAAATCTCAATTCCTATCTGAACTATCGAACTGAAATTCAACATGTGCATCTCAATTCGAAAACTGTGAAAAATTTCAAGATTTGGTTCGAATTGATCCAACAGTTTTCGAGGAATTGAATCACACTTTGCCGAATTGACCACTGAAATCTCAATTCCTATCTGAACTATCGAACTGAAATTCAACATGTGCATCTCAATCCGAAAACTATGTGCAGTTTCAAGATTTGGTTCGAATTGATCCAACAGTTTTCGAGGAATTGATATCACACTTTGCCGAATTGACCACTGAAATCTCAATTCCTACCTGAACTATCGAACTGAAATTCAACATGTACATCTCAATTCGGAAACTGTGTAATATTTCAAGATTTGGTTCGAATTGATCCAACAGTTTTCGATGAATTGATATCACACTTTGCCGAATTGACCACTGAAATCTCAATTCCTATCTGAACTATCGAACTGAAATTCAACATGTGCATCTAAATTCGAAAACTGTGTACAGTTTCGAGATTTGGTTCGAATTGATCCAATAGTTCCTTAGGAATTCAAATGATAATATGTCGAATAGTCCACTGAAATCTCAATTCCTATCTGAACTATCGAACTGAAATTCAACATGTGCATCTCAATTCGAAAACTATGTGCAGTTTCAAGATTTGGTTCGAATTGATCCAACAGTTTTCAAGGAATTGATATCACACTTTGCCGAATTGACCACTGAAATCTCAATTCCTATCTGAACTATCGAACTGAAATTCAACATGTGCATCTCAATTCGAAAAATGTGTAAAATGGCAAGATTTGGTTCGAATGGATCCAACAGTTTTCGAGGAATTGATATCACACTTTGCCGAATTGACCACTGAAATCTCAATTCCTATCTGAACTATCGAACTGAAATTCAACATGTGCATCTCAATTCGAAAACTGTGTAAAATTGCAAGATTTGGTTCGAATTGATTCAACAGTTTTCGAGGAATTGATATCACACTTTGCCGAATAGACCACTGAAATCTCAATTCCTATCTGAACTATCGAACTGAAATTCAACATGTGCATCTCAATCCGAAAACTATGTGCAGTTTCAAGATTTGGTCCGAATTGATCCAACAGTTTTCGAGGAATTTATATCACACTATGCCGATTTGACCACTGAAATCTCAATTCCTATCTGAACTATCGAACTGAAATTCAACATGTGCATCTCATGTCGAAAACTATGTGCAGTTTCAAGATTTGGTTCGAATTGATTCAACAGTTTTCAAGGAATTGATATCACACTTTGCCGAATTGACCACTGAAATCTCAATTCCTATCTGAATTATCGAACTGAAATTCAAGATGTGCATCTCAATTCGAAAACTGTGTGCAGTTTCAAGATTTGGTTCGAATTGATCCAATAGTTCCTTAGGAATTGAAATAATATTTTGACGAATCGACTACTGAAATCTCCATTCCTATAAGAACTATCGATCTGAAATTCAACTTGTGCATCTCATTTCGAAAACTATGTGCACTTTCAAGACTTGGTTCGAATTGATCCAACAGTTTTTGAGGAATTGTTATCACACTTTGCCGAATAGACCACTGAAATCTCAATTCCTATCTGAACTATCGAACTGAAATTCAACATGTGCATCTCATGTCGAAAACTATGTGCAGTTTCAAGATTTGGTTCGAATTGATCCAACAGTTTTCAAGGAATTGATATCACACTTTGCCGAATTGACCACTGAAATCTCAATTCCTATCTGAATTATCGAACTGAAATTCAAGATGTGCATCTCAATTCGAAAACTGTGTGCAGTTTCAAGATTTGGTTCGAATTGATCCAATAGTTCCTTAGGAATTGAAATAATATTTTGACGAATCGACTACTGAAATCTCCATTCCTATAAGAACTATCGATCTGAAATTCAACTTGTGCATCTCATTTCGAAAACTATGTGCAGTTTCAAGACTTGGTTCGAATTGATCCAACAGTTTTTGAGGAATTGTTATCACACTTTGCCGAATAGACCACTGAAATCTCAATTCCTATCTGAACTATCGAAATGAAATTCAACATGTGCATCTCAATCCGAAAACTATGTGCAGTTTCAAGATTTGGCTCGAATTGATCCAACAGTTTCCGAGGAATTGATATGACACTTTGCCGAATTGACCACTGAAATCTCAATTCCTATCTGAACTATCGAACTGAAATTCAACATGTGCATCTCAATTCGAAAACTGTGAAAAATTTCAAGATTTGGTTCGAATTGATCCAACAGTTTTCGAGGAATTGAATCACACTTTGCCGAATTGACCACTGAAATCTCAATTCCTATCTGAACTATCGAACTGAAATTCAACATGTGCATCTCAATTCGAAAACTATGTGCAGTTTCAAGATTTGGTTCGAATTGATCCAACAGTTTTCGAGGAATTGATATCACACTTTGCCGAATTGACCACTGAAATCTCAATTCCTACCTGAACTATCGAACTGAAATTCAACATGTACATCTCAATTCGGAAACTGTGTAATATTTCAAGATTTGGTTCGAATTGATCCAACAGTTTTCGATGAATTGATATCACACTTTGCCGAATTGACCACTGAAATCTCAATTCCTATCTGAACTATCGAACTGAAATTCAACATGTGCATCTAAATTCGAAAACTGTGTACAGTTTCGAGATTTGGTTCGAATTGATCCAATAGTTCCTTAGGAATTCAAATGATAATATGTCGAATAGTCCACTGAAATCTCAATTCCTATCTGAACTATCGAACTGAAATTCAACATGTGCATCTCAATTCGAAAACTATGTGCAGTTTCAAGATTTGGTTCGAATTGATCCAACAGTTTTCAAGGAATTGATATCACACTTTGCCGAATTGACCACTGAAATCTCAATTCCTATCTGAACTATCGAACTGAAATTCAACATGTGCATCTCAATTCGAAAAATGTGTGAAATGGCAAGATTTGGTTCGAATGGATCCAACAGTTTTCGAGGAATTGATATCACACTTTGCCGAATTGACCACTGAAATCTCAATTCCTATCTGAACTATCGAACTGAAATTCAACATGTGCATCTCAATTCGAAAACTGTGTAAAATTGCAAGATTTGGTTCGAATTGATTCAACAGTTTTCGAGGAATTGATATCACACTTTGCCGAATAGACCACTGAAATCTCAATTCCTATCTGAACTATCGAACTGAAATTCAACATGTGCATCTCATTTCGAAAACTATGTGCAGTTTCAAGATTTGGTCCGAATTGATCCAACAGTTTTCGAGGAATTTATATCACACTATGCCGATTTGACCACTGAAATCTCAATTCCTATCTGAACTATCGAACTGAAATTCAACATGTGCATCTCATTTCGAAAACTATGTGCAGTTTCAAGATTTGGTCCGAATTGATCCAACAGTTTTCGAGGAATTTATATCACACTATGCCGATTTGACCACTGAAATCTCAATTCCTATCTGAACTATCGAACTGAAATTCAACATGTGCATCTCATGTCGAAAACTATGTGCAGTTTCAAGATTTGGTTCGAATTGATCCAACAGTTTTCAAGGAATTGATATCACACTTTGCCGAATTGACCACTGAAATCTCAATTCCTATCTGAATTATCGAACTGAAATTCAAGATGTGCATCTCAATTCGAAAACTGTGTGCAGTTTCAAGATTTGGTTCGAATTGATCCAATAGTTCCTTAGGAATTGAAATAATATTTTGTCGAATCGACTACTGAAATCTCCATTCCTATAAGAACTATCGATCTGAAATTCAACTTGTGCATCTCATTTCGAAAACTATGTGCAGTTTCAAGACTTGGTTCGAATTGATCCAACAGTTTTTGAGGAATTGTTATCACACTTTGCCGAATAGACCACTGAAATCTCAATTCCTATCTGAACTATCGAACTGAAATTCAACATGTGCATCTCATGTCGAAAACTATGTGCAGTTTCAAGATTTGGTTCGAATTGATCCAACAGTTTTCAAGGAATTGATATCACACTTTGCCGAATTGACCACTGAAATCTCAATTCCTATCTGAATTATCGAACTGAAATTCAAGATGTGCATCTCAATTCGAAAACTGTGTGCAGTTTCAAGATTTGGTTCGAATTGATCCAATAGTTCCTTAGGAATTGAAATAATATTTTGACGAATCGACTACTGAAATCTCCATTCCTATAAGAACTATCGATCTGAAATTCAACTTGTGCATCTCATTTCGAAAACTATGTGCAGTTTCAAGACTTGGTTCGAATTGATCCAACAGTTTTTGAGGAATTGTTATCACACTTTGCCGAATAGACCACTGAAATCTCAATTCCTATCTGAACTATCGAAATGAAATTCAACATGTGCATCTCAATCCGAAAACTATGTGCAGTTTCAAGATTTGGCTCGAATTGATCCAACAGTTTCCGAGGAATTGATATGACACTTTGCCGAATTGACCACTGAAATCTCAATTCCTATCTGAACTATCGAACTGAAATTCAACATGTGCATCTCAATTCGAAAACTGTGAAAAATTTCAAGATTTGGTTCGAATTGATCCAACAGTTTTCGAGGAATTGAATCACACTTTGCCGAATTGACCACTGAAATCTCAATTCCTATCTGAACTATCGAACTGAAATTCAACATGTGCATCTCAATCCGAAAACTATGTGCAGTTTCAAGATTTGGTTCGAATTGATCCAACAGTTTTCAAGGAATTGATATCACACTTTGCCGAATTGACCACTGAAATCTCAATTCCTATCTGAATTATCGAACTGAAATTCAAGATGTGCATCTCAATTCGAAAACTGTGTGCAGTTTCAAGATTTGGTTCGAATTGATCCAATAGTTCCTTAGGAATTGAAATAATATTTTGACGAATCGACTACTGAAATCTCCATTCCTATAAGAACTATCGATCTGAAATTCAACTTGTGCATCTCATTTCGAAAACTATGTGCAGTTTCAAGACTTGGTTCGAATTGATCCAACAGTTTTTGAGGAATTGTTATCACACTTTGCCGAATAGACCACTGAAATCTCAATTCCTATCTGAACTATCGAAATGAAATTCAACATGTGCATCTCAATCCGAAAACTATGTGCAGTTTCAAGATTTGGCTCGAATTGATCCAACAGTTTCCGAGGAATTGATATGACACTTTGCCGAATTGACCACTGAAATCTCAATTCCTATCTGAACTATCGAACTGAAATTCAACATGTGCATCTCAATTCGAAAACTGTGAAAAATTTCAAGATTTGGTTCGAATTGATCCAACAGTTTTCGAGGAATTGAATCACACTTTGCCGAATTGACCACTGAAATCTCAATTCCTATCTGAACTATCGAACTGAAATTCAACATGTGCATCTCATGTCGAAAACTATGTGCAGTTTCAAGATTTGGTTCGAATTGATCCAACAGTTTTCAAGGAATTGATATCACACTTTGCCGAATTGACCACTGAAATCTCAATTCCTATCTGAATTATCGAACTGAAATTCAAGATGTGCATCTCAATTCGAAAACTGTGTGCAGTTTCAAGATTTGGTTCGAATTGATCCAATAGTTCCTTAGGAATTGAAATAATATTTTGACGAATCGACTACTGAAATGTCCATTCCTATAAGAACTATCGATCTGAAATTCAACTTGTGCATCTCATTTCGAAAACTATGTGCACTTTCAAGACTTGGTTCGAATTGATCCAACAGTTTTTGAGGAATTGTTATCACACTTTGCCGAATAGACCACTGAAATCTCAATTCCTATCTGAACTATCGAACTGAAATTCAACATGTGCATCTCATGTCGAAAACTATGTGCAGTTTCAAGATTTGGTTCGAATTGATCCAACAGTTTTCAAGGAATTGATATCACACTTTGCCGAATTGACCACTGAAATCTCAATTCCTATCTGAATTATCGAACTGAAATTCAAGATGTGCATCTCAATTCGAAAACTGTGTGCAGTTTCAAGATTTGGTTCGAATTGATCCAATAGTTCCTTAGGAATTGAAATAATATTTTGACGAATCGACTACTGAAATCTCCATTCCTATAAGAACTATCGATCTGAAATTCAACTTGTGCATCTCATTTCGAAAACTATGTGCAGTTTCAAGACTTGGTTCGAATTGATCCAACAGTTTTTGAGGAATTGTTATCACACTTTGCCGAATAGACCACTGAAATCTCAATTCCTATCTGAACTATCGAAATGAAATTCAACATGTGCATCTCAATCCGAAAACTATGTGCAGTTTCAAGATTTGGCTCGAATTGATCCAACAGTTTCCGAGGAATTGATATGACACTTTGCCGAATTGACCACTGAAATCTCAATTCCTATCTGAACTATCGAACTGAAATTCAACATGTGCATCTCAATTCGAAAACTGTGTAAAATTTCAAGATTTGGTTCGAATTGATCCAACAGTTTTCGAGGAATTGAATCACACTTTGCCGAATTGACCACTGAAATCTCAATTCCTATCTGAACTATCGAACTGAAATTCAACATGTGCATCTCAATCCGAAAACTATGTGCAGTTTCAAGATTTGGTTCGAATTGATCCAACAGTTTTCGAGGAATTGATATCACACTTTGCCGAATTGACCACTGAAATCTCAATTCCTACCTGAACTATCGAACTGAAATTCAACATGTACATCTCAATTCGGAAACTGTGTAATATTTCAAGATTTGGTTCGAATTGATCCAACAGTTTTCGATGAATTGATATCACACTTTGCCGAATTGACCACTGAAATCTCAATTCCTATCTGAACTATCGAACTGAAATTCAACATGTGCATCTAAATTCGAAAACTGTGTACAGTTTCGAGATTTGGTTCGAATTGATCCAATAGTTCCTTAGGAATTCAAATGATAATATGTCGAATAGTCCACTGAAATCTCCATTCCTATAAGAACTATCGATCTGAAATTCAACTTGTGCATCTCATTTCGAAAACTATGTGCACTTTCAAGACTTGGTTCGAATTGATCCAACAGTTTTTGAGGAATTGTTATCACACTTTGCCGAATAGACCACTGAAATCTCAATTCCTATCTGAACTATCGAACTGAAATTCAACATGTGCATCTCATGTCGAAAACTATGTGCAGTTTCAAGATTTGGTTCGAATTGATCCAACAGTTTTCAAGGAATTGATATCACACTTTGCCGAATTGACCACTGAAATCTCAATTCCTATCTGAATTATCGAACTGAAATTCAAGATGTGCATCTCAATTCGAAAACTGTGTGCAGTTTCAAGATTTGGTTCGAATTGATCCAATAGTTCCTTAGGAATTGAAATAATATTTTGACGAATCGACTACTGAAATCTCCATTCCTATAAGAACTATCGATCTGAAATTCAACTTGTGCATCTCATGTCGAAAACTATGTGCAGTTTCAAGACTTGGTTCGAATTGATCCAACAGTTTTTGAGGAATTGTTATCACACTTTGCCGAATAGACCACTGAAATCTCAATTCCTATCTGAACTATCGAAATGAAATTCAACATGTGCATCTCAATCCGAAAACTATGTGCAGTTTCAAGATTTGGCTCGAATTGATCCAACAGTTTCCGAGGAATTGATATGACACTTTGCCGAATTGACCACTGAAATCTCAATTCCTATCTGAACTATCGAACTGAAATTCAACATGTGCATCTCAATTCGAAAACTGTGAAAAATTTCAAGATTTGGTTCGAATTGATCCAACAGTTTTCGAGGAATTGAATCACACTTTGCCGAATTGACCACTGAAATCTCAATTCCTATCTGAACTATCGAACTGAAATTCAACATGTGCATCTCATGTCGAAAACTATGTGCAGTTTCAAGATTTGGTTCGAATTGATCCAACAGTTTTCAAGGAATTGATATCACACTTTGCCGAATTGACCACTGAAATCTCAATTCCTATCTGAATTATCGAACTGAAATTCAAGATGTGCATCTCAATTCGAAAACTGTGTGCAGTTTCAAGATTTGGTTCGAATTGATCCAATAGTTCCTTAGGAATTGAAATAATATTTTGACGAATCGACTACTGAAATCTCCATTCCTATAAGAACTATCGATCTGAAATTCAACTTGTGCATCTCATTTCGAAAACTATGTGCACTTTCAAGACTTGGTTCGAATTGATCCAACAGTTTTTGAGGAATTGTTATCACACTTTGCCGAATAGACCACTGAAATCTCAATTCCTATCTGAACTATCAAACTGAAATTCAACATGTGCATCTCATGTCGAAAACTATGTGCAGTTTCAAGATTTGGTTCGAATTGATCCAACAGTTTTCAAGGAATTGATATCACACTTTGCCGAATTGACCACTGAAATCTCAATTCCTATCTGAATTATCGAACTGAAATTCAAGATGTGCATCTCAATTCGAAAACTGTGTGCAGTTTCAAGATTTGGTTCGAATTGATCCAATAGTTCC
This sequence comes from Coccinella septempunctata, assembly GCF_907165205.1. Classification (NCBI taxonomy): domain Eukaryota; kingdom Metazoa; phylum Arthropoda; class Insecta; order Coleoptera; family Coccinellidae; genus Coccinella; species Coccinella septempunctata. The sequence goes on along the minus strand of NC_058194.1, from coordinate 8,151,553 downwards.
TTAGGAATTGAAATAATATTTTGACTACTGAAATCTCCATTCCTATAAGAACTATCGATCTGAAATTCAACTTGTGCATCTCATTTCGAAAACTATGTGCAGTTTCAAGACTTGGTTCGAATTGATCCAACAGTTTTTGAGGAATTGTTATCACACTTTGCCGAATAGACCACTGAAATCTCAATTCCTATCTGAACTATCGAAATGAAATTCAACATGTGCATCTCAATCCGAAAACTATGTGCAGTTTCAAGATTTGGCTCGAATTGATCCAACAGTTTTCGAGGAATTGATATCACACTTTGCCGAATTGACCACTGAAATCTCAATTCCTATCTGAACTATCGAACTGAAATTCAACATGTGCATCTCAATTCGAAAACTGTGTAAAATTGCAAGATTTGGTTCGAATTGATTCAACAGTTTTCGAGGAATTGATATCACACTTTGCCGAATAGACCACTGAAATCTCAATTCCTATCTGAACTATCGAACTGAAATTCAACATGTGCATCTCAATCCGAAAACTATGTGCAGTTTCAAGATTTGGTCCGAATTGATCCAACAGTTTTCGAGGAATTTATATCACACTATGCCGATTTGACCACTGAAATCTCAATTCCTATCTGAACTATCGAACTGAAATTCAACATGTGCATCTCATGTCGAAAACTATGTGCAGTTTCAAGATTTGGTCCGAATTGATCCAACAGTTTTCGAGGAATTTATATCACACTATGCCGATTTGACCACTGAAATCTCAATTCCTATCTGAACTATCGAACTGAAATTCAACATGTGCATCTCATGTCGAAAACTATGTGCAGTTTCAAGATTTGGTTCGAATTGATCCAACAGTTTTCAAGGAATTGATATCACACTTTGCCGAATTGACCACTGAAATCTCAATTCCTATCTGAACTATCGAACTGAAATTCAAGATGTGCATCTCAATTCGAAAACTGTGTGCAGTTTCAAGATTTGGTTCGAATTGATCCAATAGTTCCTTAGGAATTGAAATAATATTTTGTCGAATCGACTACTGAAATCTCCATTCCTATAAGAACTATCGATCTGAAATTCAACTTGTGCATCTCATTTCGAAAACTATGTGCACTTTCAAGACTTGGTTCGAATTGATCCAACAGTTTTTGAGGAATTGATATCACACTTTGCCGAATAGACCACTGAAATCTCAATTCCTATCTGAACTATCGAACTGAAATTCAACATGTGCATCTCATGTCGAAAACTATGTGCAGTTTCAAGATTTGGTTCGAATTGATCCAACAGTTTTCAAGGAATTGATATCACACTTTGCCGAATTGACCACTGAAATCTCAATTCCTATCTGAATTATCGAACTGAAATTCAAGATGTGCATCTCAATTCGAAAACTGTGTGCAGTTTCAAGATTTGGTTCGAATTGATCCAATAGTTCCTTAGGAATTGAAATAATATTTTGACGAATCGACTACTGAAATCTCCATTCCTATAAGAACTATCGATCTGAAATTCAACTTGTGCATCTCATTTCGAAAACTATGTGCAGTTTCAAGACTTGGTTCGAATTGATCCAACAGTTTTTGAGGAATTGTTATCACACTTTGCCGAATAGACCACTGAAATCTCAATTCCTATCTGAACTATCGAAATGAAATTCAACATGTGCATCTCAATCCGAAAACTATGTGCAGTTTCAAGATTTGGCTCGAATTGATCCAACAGTTTCCGAGGAATTGATATGACACTTTGCCGAATTGACCACTGAAATCTCAATTCCTATCTGAACTATCGAACTGAAATTCAACATGTGCATCTCAATTCGAAAACTGTGAAAAATTTCAAGATTTGGTTCGAATTGATCCAACAGTTTTCGAGGAATTGAATCACACTTTGCCGAATTGACCACTGAAATCTCAATTCCTATCTGAACTATCGAACTGAAATTCAACATGTGCATCTCAATCCGAAAACTATGTGCAGTTTCAAGATTTGGTTCGAATTGATCCAACAGTTTTCAAGGAATTGATATCACACTTTGCCGAATTGACCACTGAAATCTCAATTCCTATCTGAATTATCGAACTGAAATTCAAGATGTGCATCTCAATTCGAAAACTGTGTGCAGTTTCAAGATTTGGTTCGAATTGATCCAACAGTTTTCAAGGAATTGATATCACACTTTGCCGAATTGACCACTGAAATCTCAATTCCTATCTGAATTATCGAACTGAAATTCAAGATGTGCATCTCAATTCGAAAACTGTGTGCAGTTTCAAGATTTGGTTCGAATTGATCCAACAGTTTTCAAGGAATTGATATCACACTTTGCCGAATTGACCACTGAAATCTCAATTCCTATCTGAACTATCGAACTGAAATTCAACATGTACATCTCAATTCGGAAACTGTGTAATATTTCAAGATTTGGTTCGAATTGATCCAACAGTTTTCGATGAATTGATATCACACTTTGCCGAATTGACCACTGAAATCTCAATTCCTATCTGAACTATCGAACTGAAATTCAACATGTGCATCTAAATTCGAAAACTGTGTACAGTTTCGAGATTTGTTTCGAATTGATCCAATAGTTCCTTAGGAATTCAAATGATAATATGTCGAATAGTCCACTGAAATCTCAATTCCTATCTGAACTATCGAACTGAAATTCAACATGTGCATCTCAATTCGAAAACTATGTGCAGTTTCAAGATTTGGTTCGAATTGATCCAACAGTTTTCAAGGAATTGATATCACACTTTGCCGAATTGACCACTGAAATCTCAATTCCTATCTGAACTATCGAACTGAAATTCAACATTTGCATCTCAATTCGAAAACTGTGTAAAATGGCAAGATTTGGTTCGAATGGATCCAACAGTTTTCGAGGAATTGAATCACACTTTGCCGAATTGACCACTGAAATCTCAATTCCTATCTGAACTATCGAACTGAAATTCAACATGTGCATCTCAATCCGAAAACTATGTGCAGTTTCAAGATTTGGTTCGAATTGATCCAACAGTTTTCGAGGAATTGATATCACACTTTGCCGAATTGACCACTGAAATCTCAATTCCTATCTGAACTATCGAACTGAAATTCAACATGTACATCTCAATTCGGAAACTGTGTAATATTTCAAGATTTGGTTCGAATTGATCCAACAGTTTTCGATGAATTGATATCACACTTTGCCGAATTGACCACTGAAATCTCAATTCCTATCTGAACTATCGAACTGAAATTCAACATGTGCATCTAAATTCGAAAACTGTGTACAGTTTCGAGATTTGTTTCGAATTGATCCAATAGTTCCTTAGGAATTCAAATGATAATATGTCGAATAGTCCACTGAAATCTCAATTCCTATCTGAACTATCGAACTGAAATTCAACATGTGCATCTCAATTCGAAAACTATGTGCAGTTTCAAGATTTGGTTCGAATTGATCCAACAGTTTTCAAGGAATTGATATCACACTTTGCCGAATTGACCACTGAAATCTCAATTCCTATCTGAACTATCGAACTGAAATTCAACATTTGCATCTCAATTCGAAAACTGTGTAAAATGGCAAGATTTGGTTCGAATGGATCCAACAGTTTTCGAGGAATTGATATCACACTTTGCCGAATTGACCACTGAAATCTCAATTCCTATCTGAACTATCGAACTGAAATTCAACATGTGCATCTCAATTCGAAAACTGTGTAAAATTGCAAGATTTGGTTCGAATTGATTCAACAGTTTTCGAGGAATTGATATCACACTTTGCCGAATAGACCACTGAAATCTCAATTCCTATCTGAACTATCGAACTGAAATTCAACATGTGCATCTCATTTCGAAAACTATGTGCAGTTTCAAGACTTGGTTCGAATTGATCCAACAGTTTTTGAGGAATTGTTGGATCAATTCGAACCAAATCTTGAAACTGCACATAGTTTTCGGATTGAGATGCACATGTTGAATTTCAGTTCGATAGTTCAGATAGGAATTGAGATTTCAGTGGTCTATTCGGCAAAGTGTGATATCAATTCCTCAAAAACTGTTGGACCAATTCGACCCAAATCTTGAAACTAGTTTTCGAATTGAGAAGCACTTGTTGAATTTCAGTTCGATAGTTCAGATAGGAATTGAGATTTCAGTGGTCTATTCGGCAAAGTATCATTTCAATTCCTGAGGAACTAGTGGATAAATTCGAACCAAATCTTGAAACTGCACATAGTTTTCGAAATGAGATGCACATGTTGAATTTCAGTACGATAGTTCAGATAGGAATTGCGATTTCAGTGGTCAATTCGGCAAAGTGTGATATCAATTCATCGAAAACTGTTGGATCAATTCGAACCAAATCTTGAAATTTTACACAGTTTTCGAATTGAGATGCACATGTTGAATTTCATTTCGATAGTTCAGATAGGAATTGAGATTTCAGTTATCAATTCGGCAAAGTGTGATATCAATTCCTCAAAAACTGTAGGATCAATTCGAACCAAATCTTGAAACTGCACATAGTTTTCGAAATGAGATGCACATGTTGAATTTCAGATCGTTAGTTCTGATAGGAATGGAGATTTCAGTAGTCGATTCGACAAAATATAATTTCAATTCATAAGGAACTATTGGATCAATTCGACCCAAATCTCGAAACTGTACACAGTTTCCGAATTGAGATGCACATGTTGAATTTCAGTTCGATAGTTCAGATAGGAATTGAGATTTCAGTGGTCAATTCGGCAAAGTGTGATATCAATTCCTCGAAAACTGTTGGATCAATTCGAACCAAATCTTGAAACTGCACATAGTTTTCGAATTGAGATGCACATTTTGAATTTCAGTTCGATAGTTCTGATAGGAATTGAGATTTCAGTGGTCGATTCGACAAAGTATCATTTTAATTCCTAAGGAACTATTGGATCAATTCGACCCAAATCTCGAAACTGTACACAGTTTTCGAATTGAGATGCACATGTTGAATTTCAGTTCGATAGTTCAGATAGGAATTGAGATTTCAGTGGTCAATTCGGCAAAGTGTGATATCAATTCCTCAAAAACTGTTGGATCAATTCGAACCAAATCTTGAAACAGCACATAGTTTTGGAATTGAGATGCACATGTTGAATTTCAAATCGATAGTTCAGATAGGAATTGAGATTTCAGTGGTCAATTCGGCAAAGTGTGATGTCAATTCCTCAAAAACTGTTGGACCAATTCGACCCGAATCTTGACACTGCACATAGTTTTCGAATTGAGATGCACATGTTGAATTTCAGATCGATAGTTCTGATAGGAATTGAGATTTCAGTGGACGATTCGGCAAAGTGTGATATCAATTCCTCAAAAACTGTTGGATCAATTCGATCCAAATCTTGAAACAGCACATAGTTTTCGAAATGAGATGCACATGTTGAATTTCAGTTCGATAGCTCAGATAGGAATTGAGATTTCAGTGGTCTATTCGGCAAAGTGTGATATCAATTCCTCAAAAACTGTTGGATCAATTCGACCCAAATCTTGAAACTGCACATAGTTTTCGAATTGAGATGCACATGTTGAATTTCAGATCGATAGTTCAGATAGGAATGGAGATTTCAGTAGTCGATTCGGCAAAGTGTGATATCAATTCCTCGAAAACTGTTGGAACAATTCGAACCAAATCTTGAAACTGCACATAGTTTTCGGATTGAGATGCACTTGTTGAATTTCAGTTCGATAGTTCAGATAGGAATTGAGATTTCAGTGGTCTATTCGGCAAAGTGTGATATCAATTCCTCAAAAACTGTTGGACCAATTCGACCCAAATCTTGAAACTGCACATAGTTTTCGAATTGAGATGCACATGTTGAATTTCAGTTCGATAGTTCTGATAGGAATTGAGATTTCAGTGGTCTATTCGGCAAAGTGTGATATCAATTCCTCAAAAACTGTTGGACCAATTCGACCCAAATCTTGAAACTGCACATAGTTTTCGAATTGAGATGCACATGTTGAATGTCAGTTCGATAGTTCTGATAGGAACGGAGATTTCAGTAGTCGATTCGACAAAATATAATTTCAATTCATAAGGAACTATTGGATCAATTCGACCCAAATCTTGAAACTGTACACAGTTTTCGAATTGAGATGCACATGTTGAATTTCAGTTCGATAGTTCAGATAGGAATTGAGATTTCAGTGGTCAATTCGGCAAAGTGTGATATCAATTCCTCAAAAACTGTTGGATCAATTCGAACCAAATCTTGAAACAGCACATAGTTTTCGAATTGAGATGCACATGTTGAATTTCAAATCGATAGTTCAGATAGGAATTGAGATTTCAGTGGTCTATTCGGCAAAGTGTGATATCAATTCCTCAAAAACTGTTGGACCAATTCGACCCAAATCTTGAAACTGCACATAGTTTTCGAATTGAGATGCACATGTTGAATGTCAGTTCGATAGTTCTGATAGGAATTGAGATTTCAGTCGTCGATTCGACAAAGTATCATTTCAATTCCTGAGGAACTAGTGGATCAATTCGAACCAAATCTTGAAACTGCACATAGTTTTCGAAATGAGATGCACATGTTGAATTTCAGATCGATAGTTCAGATAGGAATGGAGATTTCAGTAGTCGATTCGGCAAAGTGTGATATCAATTCCTCGAAAACTGTTGGATCAATTCGAACCAAATCTTGAAATTTTACACAGTTTTCGAATTGAGATGCACATGTTGAATTTCAGTTCGAAAGTTCAGATATTAATTGAGATTTCAGTTATCAATTCGGCAAAGTGTGATATCAATTACTCAAAAACTGTTGGATCAATTCGAACCAAATCTTGAAACTGCACATAGTTTTCGGATTGAGATGCACTTGTTGAATTTCAGTTCGATAGTTCAGATAGGAATTGAGATTTCAGTGGTCTATTCGGCAAAGATTGATATCAATTCCTCAAAAACTGTTGGACCAATTCGACCCAAATCTTGAAACTGCTCATAGTTTTCGAATTGAGATGCACATGTTGAATGTCAGTTCGATAGTTCTGATAGGAATTGAGATTTCAGTCGTCGATTCGACAAAGTATCATTTCAATTCCTGAGGAACTAGTGGATCAATTCGAACCAAATCTTGAAACTGCACATAGTTTTCGAAATGAGATGCACATGTTGAATTTCAGTACGATAGTTCAGATAGGAATTGCGATTTCAGTGGTCAATTCGGCAAAGTGTGATATCAATTCATCGAAAACTGTTGGATCAATTCGAACCAAATCTTGAAATTTTACACAGTTTTCGAATTGAGATGCACATGTTGAATTTCAGTTCGATAGTTCAGATAGGAATTGATATTTCAGTTATCAATTCGGCAAAGTGTGATATCAATTCCTCAAAAACTGTTGGATCAATTCGAACCAAATCTTGAAACTGCACATAGTTTTCGAAATGAGATGCACGTGTTGAATTTCAGATCGTTAGTTCTGATAGGAATGGAGATTTCAGTAGTCGATTCGACAAAATATAATTTCAATTCATAAGGAACTATTGGATCAATTCGACCCAAATCTTGAAACTGCACATAGTTTTCGAATTGAGATGCACATGTTGAATTTCAGATCGATAGTTCTGATAGGAATTGAGATTTCAGTGGACGATTCGGCAAAGTGTGATATCAATTCCTCAAAAACTGTTGGATCAATTCGATCCAAATCTTGAAACAGCACATAGTTTTCGAAATGAGATGCACATGTTGAATTTCAGTTCGATAGCTCAGATAGGAATTGAGATTTCAGTGGTCTATTCGGCAAAGTGTGATATCAATTCCTCAAAAACTGTTGGACCAATTCGACCCAAATCTTGAAACTGCACATAGTTTTCGAATTGAGATACACATGTTGAATGTCAGTTCGATAGTTCAGATAGGAATTGAGATTTCAGTGGTCAATTCGGCAAAGTGTGATGTCAATTCCTCAAAAACTGTTGGACCAATTCGACCCGAATCTTGAAACTGCACATAGTTTTCGAATTGAGATGCACATGTTGAATTTCAGATCGATAGTTCTGATAGGAATTGAGATTTCAGTGGACGATTCGGCAAAGTGTGATATCAATTCCTCAAAAACTGTTGGATCAATTCGATCCAAATCTTGAAACAGCACATAGTTTTCGAAATGAGATGCACATGTTGAATTTCAGTTCGATAGCTCAGATAGGAATTGAGATTTCAGTGGTCTATTCGGCAAAGTGTGATATCAATTCCTCAAAAACTGTTGGATCAATTCGACCCAAATCTTGAAACTGCACATAATTTTCGAATTGAGATGCACATGTTGAATTTCAGATCGATAGTTCAGATAGGAATGGAGATTTCAGTAGTCGATTCGGCAAAGTGTGATATCAATTCCTCGAAAACTGTTGGATCAATTCGAACCAAATCTTGAAACTGCACATAGTTTTCGGATTGAGATGCACATGTTGAATGTCAGTTCGATAGTTCTGATAGGAATTGAGATTTCAGTCGTCGATTCGACAAAGTATCATTTCAATTCCTGAGGAACTAGTGGATCACTTCGAACCAAATCTTGAAACTGCACATAGTTTTCGAAATGAGATGCACATGTTGAATTTCAGTACGATAGTTCAGATAGGAATTGAGATTTCAGTGGTCAATTCGGCAAAGTGTGATATCAATTCATCGAAAACTGTTGGATCAATTCGAACCAAATCTTGAAATTTTACACAGTTTTCGGATTGAGATGCACTTGTTGAATTTCAGTTCGATAGTTCAGATAGGAATTGAGATTTCAGTGGTCTATTCGGCAAAGTGTGATATCAATTCCTCAAAAACTGTTGGACCAATTCGACCCAAATCTTGAAACTAGTTTTCGAATTGAGATGCACATGTTGAATGTCAGTTCGATAGTTCTGATAGGAATTGAGATTTCAGTCGTCGATTCGACAAAGTATCATTTCAATTCCTGAGGAACTAGTGGATCAATTCGAACCAAATTTCGAAACTGCACATAGTTTTCGAAATGAGATGCACATGTTGAATTTCAGTACGATAGTTCAGATAGGAATTGCGATTTCAGTGGTCAATTCGGCAAAGTGTGATATCAATTCATCGAAACCTGTTGGATCAATTCGAACCAAATCTTGAAATTTTACACAGTTTTCGAATTGAGATGCAAATGTTGAATTTCAGTTCGATAGTTCAGATAGGAATTGATATTTCAGTTATCAATTCGGCAAAGTGTGATATCAATTCCTCAAAAACTGTTGGATCAATTCGAACCAAATCTTGAAACTGCACATAGTTTTCGAAATGAGATGCACGTGTTGAATTTCAGATCGTTAGTTCTGATAGGAACGGAGATTTACGTAGTCGATTCGACAAAATATAATTTCAATTCATAAGGAACTATTGGATCAATTCGACCCAAATCTCGAAACTGTACACAGTTTTCGAATTGAGATGCACATGTTGAATTTCAGTCCGATAGTTCAGATAGGAATTGAGATTTCAGTGGTCAATTCGGCAAAGTGTGATATCAATTCCTCGAAAACTGTTGGATCAATTCGAACCAAATCTTGAAACTGCACATAGTTTTCGAATTGATATGCACATTTTGAATTTCAGTTCGATAGTTCTGATAGGAATTGAGATTTCAGTGGTCGATTCGACATAGTGTGATATCAATTCCTCGAAAACTGTTGGATCAATTCGAACCAAATCTTGAAATTTTACACAGTTTTCGAATTGGGATGCACATGTTGAATTTCAAGTCGATAGTTCTGATAGGAATTGAGATTTCAGTGGTCGATTCGACAAAGTATCATTTTAATTCCTAACGAACTATTGGATCAATTCGACCTAAATCTTGAAACTGTACACAGTTTTCGAATTGAGATGCACATGTTGAATATCAGTTCGATAGTTCAGATAGGAATTGAGATTTCAGTGGTCAATTCGGCAAAGTGTGATATCAATTCCTCAAAAACTGTTGGATCAATTCGAACCAAATCTTGAAACAGCACATAGTTTTGGAATTGAGATGCACATGTTGAATTTCAAATCGATAGTTCAGATAGGAATTGAGATTTCAGTGGTCTATTCGGCAAAGTGTGATATCAATTCCTCAAAAACTGTTGGACCAATTCGACCCAAATCTTGAAACTGCACATAGTTTTCGAATTGAGATGCACATGTTGAATGTCAGTTCGATAGTTCTGATAGGAATTGAGATTTCAGTCGTCGATTCGACAAAGTATCATTTCAATTCCTGAGGAACTAGTGGATCACTTCGAACCAAATCTTGAAACTGCACATAGTTTTCGAAATGAGATGCACATGTTGAATTTCAGTACGATAGTTCAGATAGGAATTGAGATTTCAGTGGTCAATTCGGCAAAGTGTGATATCAATTCATCGAAAACTGTTGGATCAATTCGAACCAAATCTTGAAATTTTACACAGTTTTCGGATTGAGATGCACTTGTTGAATTTCAGTTCGATAGTTCAGATAGGAATTGAGATTTCAGTGGTCTATTCGGCAAAGTGTGATATCAATTCCTCAAAAACTGTTGGACCAATTCGACCCAAATCTTGAAACTAGTTTTCGAATTGAGATGCACATGTTGAATGTCAGTTCGATAGTTCTGATAGGAATTGAGATTTCAGTCGTCGATTCGACAAAGTATCATTTCAATTCCTGAGGAACTAGTGGATCAATTCGAACCAAATTTCGAAACTGCACATAGTTTTCGAAATGAGATGCACATGTTGAATTTCAGTACGATAGTTCAGATAGGAATTGCGATTTCAGTGGTCAATTCGGCAAAGTGTGATATCAATTCATCGAAAACTGTTGGATCAATTCGAACCAAATCTTGAAATTTTACACAGTTTTCGAATTGAGATGCACATGTTGAATTTCAGTTCGATAGTTCAGATAGGAATTGATATTTCAGTTATCAATTCGGCAAAGTGTGATATCAATTCCTCAAAAACTGTTGGATCAATTCGAACCAAATCATGAAACTGCACATAGTTTTCGAAATGAGATGCACGTGTTGAATTTCAGATCGTTAGTTCTGATAGGAACGGAGATTTCAGTAGTCGATTCGACAAAATATAATTTCAATTCATAAGGAACTATTGGATCAATTCGACCCAAATCTCGAAACTGTACACAGTTTTCGAATTGAGATGCACATGTTGAATTTCAGTCCGATAGTTCAGATAGGAATTGAGATTTCAGTGGTCAATTCGGCAAAGTGTGATATCAATTCCTCGAAAACTGTTGGATCAATTCGAACCAAATCTTGAAACTGCACATAGTTTTCGAATTGATATGCACATTTTGAATTTCAGTTCGATAGTTCTGATAGGAATTGAGATTTCAGTGGTCGATTCGACATAGTTTGATATCAATTCCTCGAAAACTGTTGGATCAATTCGAACCAAATCTTGAAATTTTACACAGTTTTCGAATTGGGATGCACATGTTGAATTTCAAGTCGATAGTTCTGATAGGAATTGAGATTTCAGTGGTCGATTCGACAAAGTATCATTTTAATTCCTAAGGAACTATTGGATCAATTCGACCCAAATCTTGAAACTGTACACAGTTTTCGAATTGAGATGCACATGTTGAATTTCAGTTCGATAGTTCAGATAGGAATTGAGATTTCAGTGGTCAATTCGGCAAAGTGTGATATCAATTCCTCAAAAACTGTTGGATCAATTCGAACCAAATCTTGAAACAGCACATAGTTTTGGAATTGAGATGCACATGTTGAATTTCAAATCGATAGATCAGATAGGAATTGAGATTTCAGTGGTCAATTCGGCAAAGTGTGATGTCAATTCCTCGAAAACTGTTGGACCAATTCGACCCGAATCTTGAAACTGCACATAGTTTTCGAATTGAGATGCACATGTTGAATTTCAGATCGATAGTTCAGATAGGAATTGAGATTTCAGTGGACGATTCGGCAAAGTGTGATATCAATTCCTCAAAAACTGTTGGATCAATTCGAACCAAATCTTGAAACAGCACATAGTTTTCGAAATGAGATGCACATGTTGAATTTCAGATCGATAGTTCAGATAGGAATTGAGATTTCAGTGGACGATTCGGCAAAGTGTGATATCAATTCCTCAAAAACTGTTGGATCAATTCGAACCAAATCTTGAAACAGCACATAGTTTTCGAAATGAGATGCACATGTTGAATTTCAGTTCGATAGCTCAGATAGGAATTGAGATTTCAGTGGTCTATTCGGCAAAGTGTGATATCAATTCCTCAAAAACTGTTGGACCAATTCGACCCAAATCTTGAAACTGCACTTAGTTTTCGAATTGAGATGCACTTGTTGAATTTCAGTTCGATAGTTCAGATAGGAATTGAGATTTCAGTGGTCTATTCGGCAAAGTGTGATAACAATTCCTCAAAAACTGTTGGACCAATTCGACCTAAATCTTGAAACTAGTTTTCGAATTGAGATGCACATGTTGAATGTCAGTTCGATAGTTCTGATAGGAATTGAGATTTCAGTCGTCGATTCGACAAAGTATCATTTCAATTCCTGAGGAACTAGTGGATAAATTCGAACCAAATCTTGAAACTGCACATAGTTTTCGAAATGAGATGCACATGTTGAATTTCAGTACGATAGTTCAGATAGGAATTGCGATTTCAGTGGTCAATTCGGCAAAGTGTGATATCAATTCATCGAAAACTGTTGGATCAATTCGAACCAAATCTTGAAATTTTACACAGTTTTCGAATTGAGATGCACATGTTGAATTTCATTTCGATAGTTCAGATAGGAATTGAGATTTCAGTTATCAATTCGGCAAAGTGTGATATCAATTCCTCAAAAACTGTAGGATCAATTCGAACCAAATCTTGAAACTGCACATAGTTTTCGAAATGAGATGCACATGTTGAATTTCAGATCGTTAGTTCTGATAGGAATGGAGATTTCAGTAGTCGATTCGACAAAATATAATTTCAATTCATAAGGAACTATTGGATCAATTCGACCCAAATCTCGAAACTGTACACAGTTTCCGAATTGAGATGCACATGTTGAATTTCAGTTCGATAGTTCAGATAGGAATTGAGATTTCAGTGGTCAATTCGGCAAAGTGTGATATCAATTCCTCGAAAACTGTTGGATCAATTCGAAACAAATCTTGAAACTGCACATAGTTTTCGAATTGAGATGCACATTTTGAATTTCAGTTCGATAGTTCTGATAGGAATTGAGATTTCAGTGGTCGATTCGACAAAGTATCATTTTAATTCCTAAGGAACTATTGGATCAATTCGACCCAAATCTCGAAACTGTACACAGTTTTCGAATTGAGATGCACATGTTGAATTTCAGTTCGATAGTTCAGATAGGAATTGAGATTTCAGTGGTCAATTCGGCAAAGTGTGATATCAATTCCTCAAAAACTGTTGGATCAATTCGAACCAAATCTTGAAACAGCACATAGTTTTGGAATTGAGATGCACATGTTGAATTTCAAATCGATAGTTCAGATAGGAATTGAGATTTCAGTGGTCAATTCGGCAAAGTGTGATGTCAATTCCTCAAAAACTGTTGGACCAATTCGACCCGAATCTTGAAACTGCACATAGTTTTCGAATTGAGATGCACATGTTGAATTTCAGATCGATAGTTCTGATAGGAATTGAGATTTCAGTGGACGATTCGGCAAAGTGTGATATCAATTCCTCAAAAACTGTTGGATCAATTCGATCCAAATCTTGAAACAGCACATAGTTTTCGAAATGAGATGCACATGTTGAATTTCAGTTCGATAGCTCAGATAGGAATTGAGATTTCAGTGGTCTATTCGGCAAAGTGTGATATCAATTCCTCAAAAACTGTTGGATCAATTCGACCCAAATCTTGAAACTGCACATAATTTTCGAATTGAGATGCACATGTTGAATTTCAGATCGATAGTTCAGATAGGAATGGAGATTTCAGTAGTCGATTCGGCAAAGTGTGATATCAATTCCTCGAAAACTGTTGGATCAATTCGAACCAAATCTTGAAACTGCACATAGTTTTCGGATTGAGATGCACTTGTTGAATTTCAGTTCGATAGTTCAGATAGGAATTGAGATTTCAGTGGTCTATTCGGCAAAGTGTGATATCAATTCCTCAAAAACTGTTGGACCAATTCGACCCAAATCTTGAAACTGCACATAGTTTTCGAATTGAGATGCACATGTTGAATGTCAGTTCGATAGTTCTGATAGGAATTGAGATTTCAGTCGTCGATTCGACAAAGTATCATTTCAATTCCTGAGGAACTAGTGGATCACTTCGAACCAAATCTTGAAACTGCACATAGTTTTCGAAATGAGATGCACATGTTGAATTTCAGTACGATAGTTCAGATAGGAATTGAGATTTCAGTGGTCAATTCGGCAAAGTGTGATATCAATTCATCGAAAACTGTTGGATCAATTCGAACCAAATCTTGAAATTTTACACAGTTTTCGGATTGAGATGCACTTGTTGAATTTCAGTTCGATAGTTCAGATAGGAATTGAGATTTCAGTGGTCTATTCGGCAAAGTGTGATATCAATTCCTCAAAAACTGTTGGACCAATTCGACCCAAATCTTGAAACTAGTTTTCGAATTGAGATGCACATGTTGAATGTCAGTTCGATAGTTCTGATAGGAATTGAGATTTCAGTCGTCGATTCGACAAAGTATCATTTCAATTCCTGAGGAACTAGTGGATCAATTCGAACCAAATTTCGAAACTGCACATAGTTTTCGAAATGAGATGCACATGTTGAATTTCAGTACGATAGTTCAGATAGGAATTGCGATTTCAGTGGTCAATTCGGCAAAGTGTGATATCAATTCATCGAAAACTGTTGGATCAATTCGAACCAAATCTTGAAATTTTACACAGTTTTCGAATTGAGATGCAAATGTTGAATTTCAGTTCGATAGTTCAGATAGGAATTGATATTTCAGTTATCAATTCGGCAAAGTGTGATATCAATTCCTCAAAAACTGTTGGATCAATTCGAACCAAATCTTGAAACTGCACATAGTTTTCGAAATGAGATGCACGTGTTGAATTTCAGATCGTTAGTTCTGATTGGAACGGAGATTTCAGTAGTCGATTCGACAAAATATAATTTCAATTCATAAGGAACTATTGTATCAATTCGACCCAAATCTCGAAACTGTACACAGTTTTCGAATTGAGATGCACATGTTGAATTTCAGTCCGATAGTTCAGATAGGAATTGAGATTTCAGTGGTCAATTCGGCATAGTGTGATATCAATTCCTCGAAAACTGTTGGATCAATTCGAACCAAATCTTGAAACTGCACATAGTTTTCGAATTGATATGCACATTTTGAATTTCAGTTCGATAGTTCTGATAGGAATTGAGATTTCAGTGGTCGATTCGACATAGTGTGATATCAATTCCTCGAAAACTGTTGGATCAATTCGAACCAAATCTTGAAATTTTACATAGTTTTCGAATTGGGATGCACATGTTGAATTTCAAGTCGATAGTTCTGATAGGAATTGAGATTTCAGTGGTCGATTCGACAAAGTATCATTTTAATTCCTAAGGAACTATTGGATCAATTCGACCCAAATCTTGAAACTGTACACAGTTTTCGAATTGAGATGCACATGTTGAATTTCAGTTCGATAGTTCAGATAGGAATTGAGATTTCAGTGGTCAATTCGGCAAAGTGTGATATCAATTCCTCAAAAACTGTTGGATCAATTCGAACCAAATCTTGAAACAGCACATAGTTTTGGAATTGAGATGCACATGTTGAATTTCAAATCGATAGTTCAGATAGGAATTGAGATTTCAGTGGTCTATTCGGCAAAGTGTGATATCAATTCCTCAAAAACTGTTGGACCAATTCGACCCAAATCTTGAAACTGCACATAGTTTTCGAATTGAGATGCACATGTTGAATGTCAGTTCGATAGTTCTGATAGGAATTGAGATTTCAGTCGTCGATTCGACAAAGTATCATTTCAATTCCTGAGGAACTAGTGGATCACTTCGAACCAAATCTTGAAACTGCACATAGTTTTCGAAATGAGATGCACATGTTGAATTTCAGTACGATAGTTCAGATAGGAATTGAGATTTCAGTGGTCAATTCGGCAAAGTGTGATATCAATTCATCGAAAACTGTTGGATCAATTCGAACCAAATCTTGAAATTTTACACAGTTTTCGGATTGAGATGCACTTGTTGAATTTCAGTTCGATAGTTCAGATAGGAATTGAGATTTCAGTGGTCTATTCGGCAAAGTGTGATATCAATTCCTCAAAAACTGTTGGACCAATTCGACCCAAATCTTGAAACTAGTTTTCGAATTGAGATGCACATGTTGAATGTCAGTTCGATAGTTCTGATAGGAATTGAGATTTCAGTCGTCGATTCGACAAAGTATCATTTCAATTCCTGAGGAACTAGTGGATCAATTCGAACCAAATTTCGAAACTGCACATAGTTTTCGAAATGAGATGCACATGTTGAATTTCAGTACGATAGTTCAGATAGGAATTGCGATTTCAGTGGTCAATTCGGCAAAGTGTGATATCAATTCATCGAAAACTGTTGGATCAATTCGAACCAAATCTTGAAATTTTACACAGTTTTCGAATTGAGATGCACATGTTGAATTTCAGTTCGATAGTTCAGATAGGAATTGATATTTCAGTTATCAATTCGGCAAAGTGTGATATCAATTCCTCAAAAACTGTTGGATCAATTCGAACCAAATCTTGAAACTGCACATAGTTTTCGAAATGAGATGCACGTGTTGAATTTCAGATCGTTAGTTCTGATAGGAACGGAGATTTCAGTAGTCGATTCGACAAAATATAATTTCAATTCATAAGGAACTATTGGATCAATTCGACCCAAATCTCGAAACTGTACACAGTTTTCGAATTGAGATGCACATGTTGAATTTCAGTCCGATAGTTCAGATAGGAATTGAGATTTCAGTGGTCAATTCGGCAAAGTGTGATATCAATTCCTCGAAAACTGTTGGATCAATTCGAACCAAATCTTGAAACTGCACATAGTTTTCGAATTGATATGCACATTTTGAATTTCAGTTCGATAGTTCTGATAGGAATTGAGATTTCAGTGGTCGATTCGACATAGTGTGATATCAATTCCTCGAAAACTGTTGGATCAATTCGAACCAAATCTTGAAATTTTACACAGTTTTCGAATTGGGATGCACATGTTGAATTTCAAGTCGATAGTTCTGATAGGAATTGAGATTTCAGTGGTCGATTCGACAAAGTATCATTTTAATTCCTAAGGAACTATTGGATCAATTCGACCCAAATCTTGAAACTGTACACAGTTTTCGAATTGAGATGCACATGTTGAATTTCAGTTCGATAGTTCAGATAGGAATTGAGATTTCAGTGGTCAATTCGGCAAAGTGTGATATCAATTCCTCAAAAACTGTTGGATCAATTCGAACCAAATCTTGAAACAGCACATAGTTTTGGAATTGAGATGCACATGTTGAATTTCAAATCGATAGTTCAGATAGGAATTGAGATTTCAGTGGTCAATTCGGCAAAGTGTGATGTCAATTCCTCGAAAACTGTTGGACCAATTCGACCCGAATCTTGAAACTGCACATAGTTTTCGAATTGAGATGCACATGTTGAATTTCAGATCGATAGTTCAGATAGGAATTGAGATTTCAGTGGACGATTCGGCAAAGTGTGATATCAATTCCTCAAAAACTGTTGGATCAATTCGAACCAAATCTTGAAACAGCACATAGTTTTCGAAATGAGATGCACATGTTGAATTTCAGTTCGATAGCTCAGATAGGAATTGAGATTTCAGTGGTCTATTCGGCAAAGTGTGATATCAATTCCTCAAAAACTGTTGGACCAATTCGACCCAAATCTTGAAACTGCACTTAGTTTTCGAATTGAGATGCACATGTTGAATTTCAGATCGATAGTTCAGATAGGAATGGAGATTTCAGTAGTCGATTCGGCAAAGTGTGATATCAATTCCTCGAAAACTGTTGGATCAATTCGAACCAAATCTTGAAATTTTACACAGTTTTCGAATTGAGATGCACATGTTGAATTTCAGTTCGAAAGTTCAGATATTAATTGAGATTTCAGTTATCAATTCGGCAAAGTGTGATATCAATTCCTCAAAAACTGTTGGATCAATTCGAACCAAATCTTGAAACTGCACATAGTTTTCGGATTGAGATGCACTTGT
Source organism: Coccinella septempunctata (assembly GCF_907165205.1). Lineage (NCBI taxonomy): Eukaryota > Metazoa > Arthropoda > Insecta > Coleoptera > Coccinellidae > Coccinella > Coccinella septempunctata. The sequence continues at coordinate 8,133,258 of NC_058194.1, read as the reverse complement.
TGAATTTCAGTTCGATAGTTCAGATAGGAATTGAGATTTCAGTGGTCTATTCGGCAAAGTGTGATATCAATTCCTCAAAAACTGTTGGACCAATTCGACCCAAATCTTGAAACTGCTCATAGTTTTCGAATTGAGATGCACATGTTGAATGTCAGTTCGATAGTTCTGATAGGAATTGAGATTTCAGTCGTCGATTCGACAAAGTATCATTTCAATTCCTGAGGAACTAGTGGATCACTTCGAACCAAATCTTGAAACTGCACATAGTTTTCGAAATGAGATGCACATGTTGAATTTCAGTACGATAGTTCAGATAGGAATTGAGATTTCAGTGGTCAATTCGGCAAAGTGTGATATCAATTCATCGAAAACTGTTGGATCAATTCGAACCAAATCTTGAAATTTTACACAGTTTTCGGATTGAGATGCACTTGTTGAATTTCAGTTCGATAGTTCAGATAGGAATTGAGATTTCAGTGGTCTAATCGGCAAAGTGTGATATCAATTCCTCAAAAACTGTTGGACCAATTCGACCCAAATCTTGAAACTAGTTTTCGAATTGAGATGCACATGTTGAATGTCAGTTCGATAGTTCTGATAGGAATTGAGATTTCAGTCGTCGATTCGACAAAGTATCATTTCAATTCCTGAGGAACTAGTGGATCAATTCGAACCAAATCTTGAAACTGCACATAGTTTTCGAAATGAGATGCACATGTTGAATTTCAGTACGATAGTTCAGATAGGAATTGCGATTTCAGTGGTCAATTCGGCAAAGTGTGATATCAATTCATCGAAAACTGTTGGATCAATTCGAACCAAATCTTGAAATTTTACACAGTTTTCGAATTGAGATGCACATGTTGAATTTCAGTTCGATAGTTCAGATAGGAATTGATATTTCAGTTATCAATTCGGCAAAGTGTGATATCAATTCCTCAAAAACTGTTGGATCAATTCGAACCAAATCTTGAAACTGCACATAGTTTTCGAAATGAGATGCACGTGTTGAATTTCAGATCGTTAGTTCTGATAGGAACGGAGATTTCAGTAGTCGATTCGACAAAATATAATTTCAATTCATAAGGAACTATTGGATCAATTCGACCCAAATCTCGAAACTGTACACAGTTTTCGAATTGAGATGCACATGTTGAATTTCAGTCCGATAGTTCAGATAGGAATTGAGATTTCAGTGGTCAATTCGGCAAAGTGTGATATCAATTCCTCGAAAACTGTTGAATCAATTCGAACCAAATCTTGAAACTGCACATAGTTTTCGAATTGATATGCACATTTTGAATTTCAGTTCGATAGTTCTGATAGGAATTGAGATTTCAGTGGTCGATTCGACATAGTGTGATATCAATTCCTCGAAAACTGTTGGATCAATTCGAACCAAATCTTGAAATTTTACACAGTTTTCGAATTGGGATGCACATGTTGAATTTCAAGTCGATAGTTCTGATAGGAACAACAAGTGCATCTCAATCCGAAAACTATGTGCAGTTTCAAGATTTGGTTCGAATTGATCCAACAGTTTTCGAGGAATTGATATCACACTTTGCCGAATTGACCACTGAAATCTCAATTCCTATCTGAACTATCGAACTGAAATTCAACATGTTGATGTCAATTCGAAAACTGTGTAAAATTGCAAGATTTGGTTCGAATGGATCCAACAGTTTTCGAGGAATTGATATCACACTTAGCCGAATAGACCACTGAAATCTCAATTCCTATCTGAACTATCGATCTAAAATTCAACATGTGCATCTCATTTCGAAAACTATGTGCAGTTTCAAGATCTGGTTCGAATTGATCCAACAGTTTTTGAGGACTTGATATCACACTTTGCCGAAGAGACCACTGAAATCTCAATTCCTATCTGAACTATCGAACTGAAATTCAACATGTGCATCTCAATTCGAAAACTGTGTGCAGTTTCAAGATTTGGTTCGAATTGATCCAATAGTTCCTTAGGAATTGAAATAATATTTTGTCGAATCGACTACTGAAATCTCCATATCCTAACAGAACTATCGATCTGAAATTCAACTTGTGCATCTCATTTCGAAAACTATGTGCAGTTTCAAGACTTGGTTCGAATTGATCCAACAGTTTTTGAGGAATTGTTATCACACTTTGCCGAATAGACCACTGAAATCTCAATTCCTATCTGAACTATCGAACTGAAATTCAACATGTGCATCTCAATTCGGAAACTATGTGCAGTTTCAAGATTTGGTTCGAATTGATCCAACAGTTTTCGAGGAATTGATATCACACTTTGCCGAATAGACCACTGAAATCTCAATTCCTATCTGAACTATCGAACTGAAATTCAACATTTGCATCTCAATCCGAAAACTATGTGCAGTTTCAAGATTTGTTCCGAATTGATCCAACAGTTTTCAAGGAATTGATATCACACTTTGCCGAATTGACCACTGAAATCTCAATTCCTATCTGAACTATCGAACTGAAATTCAACATGTGCATGTCAATTCGAAAACTGTGTGCAGTTTCAAGATTTGGTTCGAATTGATCCAATAGTTCCTTAGGAATTGAAATAATATTTTGTCGAATCGACTACTGAAATCTCCATTCCTATCAGAACTATCGATCTGAAATTCAACATGTGCATCTCATTTCGAAAACTATGTGCAGTTTCAAGACTTGGTTCGAATTGATCCAACAGTTTTCGAGGAATTGATATCACACTTTGCCGAATTGACCACTGAAATCTCAATTCCTATCTGAACTATCGAACTGAAATTCAACATGTGCATCTCAATTCGAAAACTGTGTAAAATTGCAAGATTTGGTTCGAATGGATCCAACAGTTTTCGAGGAATTGACATCACACTTTGCCGAATTGACCACTGAAATCTCAATTCCTATCTGAACTATCGAACTAAAATTCAACATGTGCATCTCAATTCGAAAACTGTGTAAAATTGCAAGATTTGGTTCGAATGGATCCAATAGTTTTCGAAGAATTGATATCACACTTTGCCGAATAGACCACTGAAATCTCAATTCCTATCTGAACTATCGAACTGAAATTCAACATGTGCATCTCAATTCGAAAACTATGTGCAGTTTCAAGATTTGGTTCGAATGGATCCAATAGTTCCTTAGGAATTGAAATGATATTTTGTCGAATCGACTACTGAAATCTCCATTCCTATCAGAACTATCGATCTGAAATTCATCTTGTGCATCTCATTTCGAAAACTATGTGCAGTTTCAAGACTTGGTTCGAATTGATCCAACAGTTTTTGAGGAATTGTTATCACACTTTGCCTAATAGACCACTGAAATCTCAATTCCTATCTGAACTATCGAACTGAAATTCAACATGTCCAACTCAATCCGAAAACTATGTGCAGATTCAAGATTTCAACAGTTTTCGAGGAATTGATATGACACTTTGCCGAATTGACCACTGAAATCTCAATTCCTATCTGAACTATCGAACTGAAATTCAACATGTGCATCTCAATTCGAAAACTGTGTGAAATTGCAAGATTTGGTTCGAATCGATTCAACAGTTTTCGAGGAATTGATATCACACTTTGCCGAATAGACCACTGAAATCTCAATTCCTATCTGAACTATCGAACTGAAATTCAACATGTGCATCTCAATCCGAAAACTATGTGCAGTTTCAAGATTTGGTCCGAATTGATCCAACAGTTTTCGAGGAATTTATATCACACTATGCCGATTTGACCACTGAAATCTCAATTCCTATCTGAACTATCGAACTGAAATTCAACATGTGCATCTCATGTCGAAAACTATGTGCAGTTTCAAGATTTGGTTCGAATTGATCCAACAGTTTTCAAGGAATTGATATCACACTTTGCCGAATTGACCACTGAAATCTCAATTCCTATCTGAATTATCGAACTGAAATTCAAGATGTGCATCTCAATTCGAAAACTGTGTGCAGTTTCAAGATTTGGTTCGAATTGATCCAATAGTTCCTTAGGAATTGAAATAATATTTTGACGAATCGACTACTGAAATCTCCATTCCTATAAGAACTATCGATCTGAAATTCAACTTGTGCATCTCATTTCGAAAACTATGTGCAGTTTCAAGACTTGGTTCGAATTGATCCAACAGTTTTTGAGGAATAGTTATCACACTTTGCCGAATAGACCACTGAAATCTCAATTCCTATCTGAACTATCGAACTGAAATTCAACATGTGCATCTCAATCCGAAAACTATGTGCAGTTTCAAGATTTGGCTCGAATTGATCCAACAGTTTCCGAGGAATTGATATGACACTTTGCCGAATTGACCACTGAAATCTCAATTCCTATCTGAACTATCGAACTGAAATTCAACATGTGCATCTCAATTCGAAAACTGTGAAAAATTTCAAGATTTGGTTCGAATTGATCCAACAGTTTTCGAGGAATTGAATCACACTTTGCCGAATTGACCACTGAAATCTCAATTCCTATCTGAACTATCGAACTGAAATTCAACATGTGCATCTCAATCCGAAAACTATGTGCAGTTTCAAGATTTGGCTCGAATTGATCCAACAGTTTCCGAGGAATTGATATGACACTTTGCCGAATTGACCACTGAAATCTCCATTCCTATCAGAACTATCGATCTGAAATTCAACATGTGCATCTCATTTCGAAAACTATGTGCAGTTTCAAGACTTGGTTCGAATTGATCCAACAGTTTTCGAGGAATTGATATCACACTTTGCCGAATTGACCACTGAAATCTCAATTCCTATCTGAACTATCGAACTGAAATTCAACATGTGCATCTCAATTCGAAAACTGTGTAAAATTGCAAGATTTGGTTCGAATGGATCCAACAGTTTTCGAGGAATTGACATCACACTTTGCCGAATTGACCACTGAAATCTCAATTCCTATCTGAACTATCGAACTAAAATTCAACATGTGCATCTCAATTCGAAAACTGTGTAAAATTGCAAGATTTGGTTCGAATGGATCCAATAGTTTTCGAAGAATTGATATCACACTTTGCCGAATAGACCACTGAAATCTCAATTCCTATCTGAACTATCGAACTGAAATTCAACATGTGCTTCTCAATTCGAAAACTATGTGCAGTTTCAAGATTTGGTTCGAATTGATCCAATAGTTCCTTAGGAATTGAAATGATATTTTGTCGAATCGACTACTGAAATCTCCATTCCTATCAGAACTATCGATCTGAAATTCATCTTGTGCATCTCATTTCGAAAACTATGTGCAGTTTCAAGACTTGGTTCGAATTGATCCAACAGTTTTTGAGGAATTGTTATCACACTTTGCCTAATAGACCACTGAAATCTCAATTCCTATCTGAACTATCGAACTGAAATTCAACATGTCCAACTCAATCCGAAAACTATGTGCAGATTCAAGATTTCAACAGTTTTCGAGGAATTGATATGACACTTTGCCGAATTGACCACTGAAATCTCAATTCCTATCTGAACTATCGAACTGAAATTCAACATGTGCATCTCAATTCGAAAACTGTGTGAAATTGCAAGATTTGGTTCGAATCGATTCAACAGTTTTCGAGGAATTGATATCACACTTTGCCGAATAGACCACTGAAATCTCAATTCCTATCTGAACTATCGAACTGAAATTCAACATGTGCATCTCAATCCGAAAACTATGTGCAGTTTCAAGATTTGGTCCGAATTGATCCAACAGTTTTCGAGGAATTTATATCACACTATGCCGATTTGACCACTGAAATCTCAATTCCTATCTGAACTATCGAACTGAAATTCAACATGTGCATCTCATGTCGAAAACTATGTGCAGTTTCAAGATTTGGTTCGAATTGATCCAACAGTTTTCAAGGAATTGATATCACACTTTGCCGAATTGACCACTGAAATCTCAATTCCTATCTGAATTATCGAACTGAAATTCAAGATGTGCATCTCAATTCGAAAACTGTGTGCAGTTTCAAGATTTGGTTCGAATTGATCCAATAGTTCCTTAGGAATTGAAATAATATTTTGACGAATCGACTACTGAAATCTCCATTCCTATAAGAACTATCGATCTGAAATTCAACTTGTGCATCTCATTTCGAAAACTATGTGCAGTTTCAAGACTTGGTTCGAATTGATCCAACAGTTTTTGAGGAATAGTTATCACACTTTGCCGAATAGACCACTGAAATCTCAATTCCTATCTGAACTATCGAACTGAAATTCAACATGTGCATCTCAATCCGAAAACTATGTGCAGTTTCAAGATTTGGCTCGAATTGATCCAACAGTTTCCGAGGAATTGATATGACACTTTGCCGAATTGACCACTGAAATCTCAATTCCTATCTGAACTATCGAACTGAAATTCAACATGTGCATCTCAATTCGAAAACTGTGAAAAATTTCAAGATTTGGTTCGAATTGATCCAACAGTTTTCGAGGAATTGAATCACACTTTGCCGAATTGACCACTGAAATCTCAATTCCTATCTGAACTATCGAACTGAAATTCAACATGTGCATCTCAATCCGAAAACTATGTGCAGTTTCAAGATTTGGTTCGAATTGATCTAACAGTTTTCGAGGAATTGATATCACACGTTGCCGAATTGACCACTGAAATCTCAATTCCTATCTGAACTATCGAACTGAAATTCAACATGTGCATCTCAATTCGAAAACTGTGGAAAATTTCAAGATTTGGTTCGAATTGATCCAACAGTTTTCGAGGAATTGAATCACACTTTGCCGAATTGACCACTGAAATCTCAATTCCTATCTGAACTATCGAACTGAAATTCAACATGTGCATCTCAATCCGAAAACTATGTGCAGTTTCAAGATTTGGTTCGAATTGATCCAACAGTTTTCGAGGAATTGATATCACACTTTGCCGAATTGATCACTGAAATCTCAATTCCTATCTGAACTATCGAACTGAAATTCAACATGTACATCTCAATTCGGAAACTGTGTAATATTTCAAGATTTGGTTCGAATTGATCCAACAGTTTTCGATGAATTGATATCACACTTTGCCGAATTGACCACTGAAATCTCAATTCCTATCTGAACTATCGAACTGAAATTCAACATGTGCATCTAAATTCGAAAACTGTGTACAGTTTCGAGATTTGTTTCGAATTGATCCAATAGTTCCTTAGGAATTCAAATGATAATATGTCGAATAGTCCACTGAAATCTCAATTCCTATCTGAACTATCGAACTGAAATTCAACATGTGCATCTCAATTCGAAAACTATGTGCAGTTTCAAGATTTGGTTCGAATTGATCCAACAGTTTTCAAGGAATTGATATCACACTTTGCCGAATTGACCACTGAAATCTCAATTCCTATCTGAACTATCGAACTGAAATTCAACATGTGCATCTCAATTCGAAAACTGTGTAAAATGGCAAGATTTGGTTCGAATGGATCCAACAGTTTTCGAGGAATTGATATCACACTTTGCCGAATTGACCACTGATCTCAATTCCTATCTGAACTATCGAACTGAAATTCAACATGTGCATCTCAATTCGAAAACTGTGTAAAATTGCAAGATTTGGTTCGAATTGATTCAACAGTTTTCGAGGAATTGATATCACACTTTGCCGAATAGACCACTGAAATCTCAATTCCTATCTGAACTATCGAACTGAAATTCAACATGTGCATCTCAATCCGAAAACTATGTGCAGTTTCAAGATTTGGTCCGAATTGATCCAACAGTTTTCGAGGAATTTATATCACACTATGCCGATTTGACCACTGAAATCTCAATTCCTATCTGAACTATCGAACTGAAATTCAACATGTGCATCTCATGTCGAAAACTATGTGCAGTTTCAAGATTTGGTTCGAATTGATCCAACAGTTTTCAAGGAATTGATATCACACTTTGCCGAATTGACCACTGAAATCTCAATTCCTATCTGAATTATCGAACTGAAATTCAAGATGTGCATCTCAATTCGAAAACTGTGTGCAGTTTCAAGATTTGGTTCGAATTGATCCAATAGTTCCTTAGGAATTGAAATAATATTTTGACGAATCGACTACTGAAATCTCCATTCCTATAAGAACTATCGATCTGAAATTCAACTTGTGCATCTCATTTCGAAAACTATGTGCAGTTTCAAGACTTGGTTCGAATTGATCCAACAGTTTTTGAGGAATTGTTATCACACTTTGCCGAATAGACCACTGAAATCTCAATTCCTATCTGAACTATCGAAATGAAATTCAACATGTGCATCTCAATCCGAAAACTATGTGCAGTTTCAAGATTTGGCTCGAATTGATCCAACAGTTTCCGAGGAATTGATATGACACTTTGCCGAATTGACCACTGAAATCTCAATTCCTATCTGAACTATCGAACTGAAATTCAACATGTGCATCTCAATTCGAAAACTGTGAAAAATTTCAAGATTTGGTTCGAATTGATCCAACAGTTTTCGAGGAATTGAATCACACTTTGCCGAATTGACCACTGAAATCTCAATTCCTATCTGAACTATCGAACTGAAATTCAACATGTGCATCTCAATTCGAAAACTATGTGCAGTTTCAAGATTTGGTTCGAATTGATCCAACAGTTTTCGAGGAATTGATATCACACTTTGCCGAATTGACCACTGAAATCTCAATTCCTACCTGAACTATCGAACTGAAATTCAACATGTACATCTCAATTCGGAAACTGTGTAATATTTCAAGATTTGGTTCGAATTGATCCAACAGTTTTCGATGAATTGATATCACACTTTGCCGAATTGACCACTGAAATCTCAATTCCTATCTGAACTATCGAACTGAAATTCAACATGTGCATCTAAATTCGAAAACTGTGTACAGTTTCGAGATTTGGTTCGAATTGATCCAATAGTTCCTTAGGAATTCAAATGATAATATGTCGAATAGTCCACTGAAATCTCAATTCCTATCTGAACTATCGAACTGAAATTCAACATGTGCATCTCAATTCGAAAACTATGTGCAGTTTCGAGATTTGGTTCGAATTGATCCAACAGTTTTCAAGGAATTGATATCACACTTTGCCGAATTGACCACTGAAATCTCAATTCCTATCTGAACTATCGAACTGAAATTCAACATGTGCATCTCAATTCGAAAAATGTGTAAAATGGCAAGATTTGGTTCGAATGGATCCAACAGTTTTCGAGGAATTGATATCACACTTTGCCGAATTGACCACTGAAATCTCAATTCCTATCTGAACTATCGAACTGAAATTCAACATGTGCATCTCAATTCGAAAACTGTGTAAAATTGCAAGATTTGGTTCGAATTGATTCAACAGTTTTCGAGGAATTGATATCACACTTTGCCGAATAGACCACTGAAATCTCAATTCCTATCTGAACTATCGAACTGAAATTCAACATGTGCATCTCAATCCGAAAACTATGTGCAGTTTCAAGATTTGGTCCGAATTGATCCAACAGTTTTCGAGGAATTTATATCACACTATGCCGATTTGACCACTGAAATCTCAATTCCTATCTGAACTATCGAACTGAAATTCAACATGTGCATCTCATGTCGAAAACTATGTGCAGTTTCAAGATTTGGTTCGAATTGATCCAACAGTTTTCGAGGAATTGATATCACACTTTGCCGAATTGACCACTGAAATCTCAATTCCTATCTGAATTATCGAACTGAAATTCAAGATGTGCATCTCAATTCGAAAACTGTGTGCAGTTTCAAGATTTGGTTCGAATTGATCCAATAGTTCCTTAGGAATTGAAATAATATTTTGACGAATCGACTACTGAAATCTCCATTCCTATAAGAACTATCGATCTGAAATTCAACTTGTGCATCTCATTTCGAAAACTATGTGCACTTTCAAGACTTGGTTCGAATTGATCCAACAGTTTTTGAGGAATTGTTATCACACTTTGCCGAATAGACCACTGAAATCTCAATTCCTATCTGAACTATCGAACTGAAATTCAACATGTGCATCTCATGTCGAAAACTATGTGCAGTTTCAAGATTTGGTTCGAATTGATCCAACAGTTTTCAAGGAATTGATATCACACTTTGCCGAATTGACCACTGAAATCTCAATTCCTATCTGAATTATCGAACTGAAATTCAACATGTGCATCTCAATTCGAAAACTGTGTGCAGTTTCAAGATTTGGTTCGAATTGATCCAATAGTTCCTTAGGAATTGAAATAATATTTTGACGAATCGACTACTGAAATCTCCATTCCTATAAGAACTATCGATCTGAAATTCAACTTGTGCATCTCATTTCGAAAACTATGTGCAGTTTCAAGACTTGGTTCGAATTGATCCAACAGTTTTTGAGGAATTGTTATCACACTTTGCCGAATAGACCACTGAAATCTCAATTCCTATCTGAACTATCGAAATGAAATTCAACATGTGCATCTCAATCCGAAAACTATGTGCAGTTTCAAGATTTGGCTCGAATTGATCCAACAGTTTCCGAGGAATTGATATGACACTTTGCCGAATTGACCACTGAAATCTCAATTCCTATCTGAACTATCGAACTGAAATTCAACATGTGCATCTCAATTCGAAAACTGTGAAAAATTTCAAGATTTGGTTCGAATTGATCCAACAGTTTTCGAGGAATTGAATCACACTTTGCCGAATTGACCACTGAAATCTCAATTCCTATCTGAACTATCGAACTGAAATTCAACATGTGCATCTCAATCCGAAAACTATGTGCAGTTTCAAGATTTGGTTCGAATTGATCCAACAGTTTTCGAGGAATTGATATCACACTTTGCCGAATTGACCACTGAAATCTCAATTCCTACCTGAACTATCGAACTGAAATTCAACATGTACATCTCAATTCGGAAACTGTGTAATATTTCAAGATTTGGTTCGAATTGATCCAACAGTTTTCGATGAATTGATATCACACTTTGCCGAATTGACCACTGAAATCTCAATTCCTATCTGAACTATCGAACTGAAATTCAACATGTGCATCTAAATTCGAAAACTGTGTACAGTTCCGAGATTTTGTTCGAATTGATCCAATAGTTCTTTAGGAATTCAAATGATAATATGTCGAATAGTCCACTGAAATCTCAATTCCTATCTGAACTATCGAACTGAAATTCAACATGTGCATCTCAATTCGAAAACTATGTGCAGTTTCAAGATTTGGTTCGAATTGATCCAACAGTTTTCAAGGAATTGATATCACACTTTGCCGAATTGACCACTGAAATCTCAATTCCTATCTGAACTATCGAACTGAAATTCAACATGTGCATCTCAATTCGAAAAATGTGTAAAATGGCAAGATTTGGTTCGAATGGATCCAACAGTTTTCGAGGAATTGATATCACACTTTGCCGAATTGACCACTGAAATCTCAATTCCTATCTGAACTATCGAACTGAAATTCAACATGTGCATCTCAATTCGAAAACTGTGTAAAATTGCAAGATTTGGTTCGAATTGATTCAACAGTTTTCGAGGAATTGATATCACACTTTGCCGAATAGACCACTGAAATCTCAATTCCTATCTGAACTATCGAACTGAAATTCAACATGTGCATCTCAATCCGAAAACTATGTGCAGTTTCAAGATTTGGTCCGAATTGATCCAACAGTTTTCGAGGAATTTATATCACACTATGCCGATTTGACCACTGAAATCTCAATTCCTATCTGAACTATCGAACTGAAATTCAACATGTGCATCTCATGTCGAAAACTATGTGCAGTTTCAAGATTTGGTTCGAATTGATCCAACAGTTTTCAAGGAATTGATATCACACTTTGCCGAATTGACCACTGAAATCTCAATTCCTATCTGAATTATCGAACTGAAATTCAAGATGTGCATCTCAATTCGAAAACTGTGTGCAGTTTCAAGATTTGGTTCGAATTGATCCAATAGTTCCTTAGGAATTGAAATAATATTTTGACGAATCGACTACTGAAATCTCCATTCCTATAAGAACTATCGATCTGAAATTCAACTTGTGCATCTCATTTCGAAAACTATGTGCACTTTCAAGACTTGGTTCGAATTGATCCAACAGTTTTTGAGGAATTGTTATCACACTTTGCCGAATAGACCACTGAAATCTCAATTCCTATCTGAACTATCGAACTGAAATTCAACATGTGCATCTCAATCCGAAAACTATGTGCAGTTTCAAGATTTGGCTCGAATTGATCCAACAGTTTCCGAGGAATTGATATGACACTTTGCCGAATTGACCACTGAAATCTCAATTCCTATCTGAACTATCGAACTGAAATTCAACATGTGCATCTCAATTCGAAAACTGTGAAAAATTTCAAGATTTGGTTCGAATTGATCCAACAGTTTTCGAGGAATTGAATCACACTTTGCCGAATTGACCACTGAAATCTCAATTCCTATCTGAACTATCGAACTGAAATTCAACATGTGCATCTCAATCCGAAAACTATGTGCAGTTTCAAGATTTGGTTCGAATTGATCTAACAGTTTTCGAGGAATTGATATCACACTTTGCCGAATTGACCACTGAAATCTCAATTCCTATCTGAACTTCCGAACTGAAATTCAACATGCGCATCTCAATTCGAAAACTGTGAAAAATTTCAAGATTTGGTTCGAATTGATCCAACAGTTTTCGAGGAATTGAATCACACTTTGCCGAATTGACCACTGAAATCTCAATTCCTATCTGAACTATCGAACTGAAATTCAACATGTGCATCTCAATCCGAAAACAAGGTGCAGTTTCAAGATTTGGTTCGAATTGATCCAACAGTTTTCGAGGAATTGATATCACACTTTGCCGAATTGACCACTGAAATCTCAATTCCTATCTGAACTATCGAACTGAAATTCAACATGTACATCTCAATTCGGAAACTGTGTAATATTTCAAGATTTGGTTCGAATTGATCCAACAGTTTTCGATGAATTGATATCACACTTTGCCGAATTGACCACTGAAATCTCAATTCCTATCTGAACTATCGAACTGAAATTCAACATGTGCATCTAAATTCGAAAACTGTGTACAGTTTCGAGATTTGTTTCGAATTGATCCAATAGTTCCTTAGGAATTCAAATGATAATATGTCGAATAGTCCACTGAAATCTCAATTCCTATCTGAACTATCGAACTGAAATTCAACATGTGCATCTCAATTCGAAAACTATGTGCAGTTTCAAGATTTGGTTCGAATTGATCCAACAGTTTTCAAGGAATTGATATCACACTTTGCCGAATTGACCACTGAAATCTCAATTCCTATCTGAACTATCGAACTGAAATTCAACATTTGCATCTCAATTCGAAAACTGTGTAAAATTGCAAGATTTGGTTCGAATGGATCCAACAGTTTTCGAGGAATTGATATCACACTTTGCCGAATTGACCACTGAAATCTCAATTCCTATCTGAACTATCGAACTGAAATTCAACATGTGCATCTCAATTCGAAAACTGTGTAAAATTGCAAGATTTGGTTCGAATTGATTCAACAGTTTTCGAGGAATTGATATCACACTTTGCCGAATAGACCACTGAAATCTCAATTCCTATCTGAACTATCGAACTGAAATTCAACATGTGCATCTCATTTCGAAAACTATGTGCAGTTTCAAGACTTGGTTCGAATTGATCCAACAGTTTTTGAGGAATTGTTATCACTGTTGGATCAATTCGAACCAAATCTTGAAACTGCACATAGTTTTCGGATTGAGATGCACATGTTGAATTTCAGTTCGATAGTTCAGATAGGAATTGAGATTTCAGTGGTCTATTCGGCAAAGTGTGATATCAATTCCTCAAAAACTGTTGGACCAATTCGACCCAAATCTTGAAACTAGTTTTCGAATTGAGATGCACATGTTGAATGTCAGTTCGATAGTTCTGATAGGAATTGAGATTTCAGTCGTCGATTCGACAAAGTATCATTTCAATTCCTGAGGAACTAGTGGATAAATTCGAACCAAATCTTGAAACTGCACATAGTTTTCGAAATGAGATGCACATGTTGAATTTCAGTACGATAGTTCAGATAGGAATTGCGATTTCAGTGGTCAATTCGGCAAAGTGTGATATCAATTCATCGAAAACTGTTGGATCAATTCGAACCAAATCTTGAAATTTTACACAGTTTTCGAATTGAGATGCACATGTTGAATTTCATTTCGATAGTTCAGATAGGAATTGAGATTTCAGTTATCAATTCGGCAAAGTGTGATATCAATTCCTCAAAAACTGTAGGATCAATTCGAACCAAATCTTGAAACTGCACATAGTTTTCGAAATGAGATGCACATGTTGAATTTCAGATCGTTAGTTCTGATAGGAATGTAGATTTCAGTAGTCGATTCGACAAAATATAATTTCAATTCATAAGGAACTATTGGATCAATTCGACCCAAATCTCGAAACTGTACACAGTTTCCGAATTGAGATGCACATGTTGAATTTCAGTTCGATAGTTCAGATAGGAATTGAGATTTCAGTGGTCAATTCGGCAAAGTGTGATATCAATTCCTCGAAAACTGTTGGATCAATTCGAACCAAATCTTGAAACTGCACATAGTTTTCGAATTGAGATGCACATTTTGAATTTCAGTTCGATAGTTCTGATAGGAATTGAGATTTCAGTGGTCGATTCGACAAAGTATCATTTTAATTCCTAAGGAACTATTGGATCAATTCGACCCAAATCTCGAAACTGTACACAGTTTTCGAATTGAGATGCACATGTTGAATTTCAGTTCGATAGTTCAGATAGGAATTGAGATTTCAGTGGTCAATTCGGCAAAGTGTGATATCAATTCCTCAAAAACTGTTGGATCAATTCGAACCAAATCTTGAAACAGCACATAGTTTTGGAATTGAGATGCACATGTTGAATTTCAAATCGATAGTTCAGATAGGAATTGAGATTTCAGTGGTCAATTCGGCAAAGTGTGATGTCAATTCCTCAAAAACTGTTGGACCAATTCGACCCGAATCTTGAAACTGCACATAGTTTTCGAATTGAGATGCACATGTTGAATTTCAGATCGATAGTTCTGATAGGAATTGAGATTTCAGTGGACGATTCGGCAAAGTGTGATATCAATTCCTCAAAAACTGTTGGATCAATTCGATCCAAATCTTGAAACAGCACATAGTTTTCGAAATGAGATGCACATGTTGAATTTCAGTTCGATAGCTCAGATAGGAATTGAGATTTCAGTGGTCTATTCGGCAAAGTGTGATATCAATTCCTCAAAAACTGTTGGATCAATTCGACCCAAATCTTGAAACTGCACATAATTTTTGAATTGAGATGCACATGTTGAATTTCAGATCGATAGTTCAGATAGGAATGGAGATTTCAGTAGTCGATTCGGCAAAGTGTGATATCAATTCCTCGAAAACTGTTGGAACAATTCGAACCAAATCTTGAAACTGCACATAGTTTTCGGATTGAGATGCACTTGTTGAATTTCAGTTCGATAGTTCAGATAGGAATTGAGATTTCAGTGGTCTATTCGGCAAAGTGTGATATCAATTCCTCAAAAACTGTTGGACCAATTCGACCCAAATCTTGAAACTGCACATAGTTTTCGAATTGAGATGCACATGTTGAATGTCAGTTCGATAGTTCTGATAGGAATTGAGATTTCAGTGGTCGATTCGGCAAAGTGTGATATCAATTCCTCAAAAACTGTTGGACCAATTCGACCCAAATCTTGAAACTGCACATAGTTTTCGAATTGAGATGCACATGTTGAATGTCAGTTCGATAGTTCTGATAGGAACGGAGATTTCAGTAGTCGATTCGACAAAATATAATTTCAATTCATAAGGAACTATTGGATCAATTCGACCCAAATCTTGAAACTGTACACAGTTTTCGAATTGAGATGCACATGTTGAATTTCAGTTCGATAGTTCAGATAGGAATTGAGATTTCAGTGGTCAATTCGGCAAAGTGTGATATCAATTCCTCAAAAACTGTTGGATCAATTCGAACCAAATCTTGAAACAGCACATAGTTTTGGAATTGAGATGCACATGTTGAATTTCAAATCGATAGTTCAGATAGGAATTGAGATTTCAGTGGTCTATTCGGCAAAGTGTGATATCAATTCCTCAAAAACTGTTGGACCAATTCGACCCAAATCTTGAAACTGCACATAGTTTTCGAATTGAGATGCACATGTTGAATGTCAGTTCGATAGTTCTGATAGGAATTGAGATTTCAGTCGTCGATTCGACAAAGTATCATTTCAATTCCTGAGGAACTAGTGGATCACTTCGAACCAAATCTTGAAACTGCACATAGTTTTCGAAATGAGATGCACATGTTGAATTTCAGATCGATAGTTCTGATAGGAATGGAGATTTCAGTAGTCGATTCGGCAAAGTGTGATATCAATTCCTCGAAAACTGTTGGATCAATTCGAACCAAATCTTGAAATTTTACACAGTTTTCGAATTGAGATGCACATGTTGAATTTCAGTTCGAAAGTTCAGATATTAATTGAGATTTCAGTTATCAATTCGGCAAAGTGTGATATCAATTACTCAAAAACTGTTGGATCAATTCGAACCAAATCTTGAAACTGCACATAGTTTTCGGATTGAGATGCACTTGTTGAATTTCAGTTCGATAGTTCAGATAGGAATTGAGATTTCAGTGGTCTATTCGGCAAAGATTGATATCAATTCCTCAAAAACTGTTGGACCAATTCGACCCAAATCTTGAAACTGGTCATAGTTTTCGAATTGAGATGCACATGTTGAATGTCAGTTCGATAGTTCTGATAGGAATTGAGATTTCAGTCGTCGATTCGACAAAGTATCATTTCAATTCCTGAGGAACTAGTGGATCACTTCGAACCAAATCTTGAAACTGCACATAGTTTTCGAAATGAGATGCACATGTTGAATTTCAGTACGATAGTTCAGATAGGAATTGAGATTTCAGTGGTCAATTCGGCAAAGTGTGATATCAATTCATCGAAAACTGTTGGATCAATTCGAACCAAATCTTGAAATTTTACACAGTTTTCGGATTGAGATGCACTTGTTGAATTTCAGTTCGATAGTTCAGATAGGAATTGAGATTTCAGTGGTCTAATCGGCAAAGTGTGATATCAATTCCTCAAAAACTGTTGGACCAATTCGACCCAAATCTTGAAACTAGTTTTCGAATTGAGATGCACATGTTGAATGTCAGTTCGATAGTTCTGATAGGAATTGAGATTTCAGTCGTCGATTCGACAAAGTATCATTTCAATTCCTGAGGAACTAGTGGATCAATTCGAACCAAATCTTGAAACTGCACATAGTTTTCGAAATGAGATGCACATGTTGAATTTCAGTACGATAGTTCAGATAGGAATTGCGATTTCAGTGGTCAATTCGGCAAAGTGTGATATCAATTCATCGAAAACTGTTGGATCAATTCGAACCAAATCTTGAAATTTTACACAGTTTTCGAATTGAGATGCACATGTTGAATTTCAGTTCGATAGTTCAGATAGGAATTGATATTTCAGTTATCAATTCGGCAAAGTGTGATATCAATTCCTCAAAAACTGTTGGATCAATTCGAACCAAATCTTGAAACTGCACATAGTTTTCGAAATGAGATGCACGTGTTGAATTTCAGATCGTTAGTTCTGATAGGAACGGAGATTTCAGTAGTCGATTCGACAAAATATAATTTCAATTCATAAGGAACTATTGGATCAATTCGACCCAAATCTTGAAACTGCACATAGTTTTCGAATTGAGATGCACATGTTGAATTTCAGATCGATAGTTCTGATAGGAATTGAGATTTCAGTGGACGATTCGGCAAAGTGTGATATCAATTCCTCGAAAACTGTTGGATCAATTCGATCCAAATCTTGAAACAGCACATAGTTTTCGAAATGAGATGCACATGTTGAATTTCAGTTCGATAGCTCAGATAGGAATTGAGATTTCAGTGGTCTATTCGGCAAAGTGTGATATCAATTCCTCAAAAACTGTTGGATCAATTCGACCCAAATCTTGAAACTGCACATAATTTTCGAATTGAGATGCACATGTTGAATTTCAGATCGATAGTTCAGATAGGAATGGAGATTTCAGTAGTCGATTCGGCAAAGTGTGATATCAATTCCTCGAAAACTGTTGGAACAATTCGAACCAAATCTTGAAACTGCACATAGTTTTCGGATTGAGATGCACTTGTTGAATTTCAGTTCGATAGTTCAGATAGGAATTGAGATTTCAGTGGTCTATTCGGCAAAGTGTGATATCAATTCCTCAAAAACTGTTGGACCAATTCGACCCAAATCTTGAAACTAGTTTTCGAATTGAGATGCACATGTTGAATGTCAGTTCGATAGTTCTGATAGGAATTGAGATTTCAGTGGTCGATTCGACATAGTGTGATATCAATTCCTCAAAAACTGTTGGACCAATTCGACCCAAATCTTGAAACTGCACATAGTTTTCGAATTGAGATGCACATGTTGAATGTCAGTTCGATAGTTCTGATAGGAACGGAGATTTCAGTAGTCGATTCGACAAAATATAATTTCAATTCATAAGGAACTATTGGATCAATTCGACCCAAATCTTGAAACTGTACACAGTTTTCGAATTGAGATGCACATGTTGAATTTCAGTTCGATAGTTCAGATAGGAATTGAGATTTCAGTGGTCAATTCGGCAAAGTGTGATATCAATTCCTCAAAAACTGTTGGATCAATTCGAACCAAATCTTGAAACAGCACATAGTTTTGGAATTGAGATGCACATGTTGAATTTCAAATCGATAGTTCAGATAGGAATTGAGATTTCAGTGGTCTATTCGGCAAAGTGTGATATCAATTCCTCAAAAACTGTTGGACCAATTCGACCCAAATCTTGAAACTGCACATAGTTTTCGAATTGAGATGCACATGTTGAATGTCAGTTCGATAGTTCTGATAGGAATTGAGATTTCAGTCGTCGATTCGACAAAGTATCATTTCAATTCCTGAGGAACTAGTGGATCACTTCGAACCAAATCTTGAAACTGCACATAGTTTTCGAAATGAGATGCACATGTTGAATTTCAGATCGATAGTTCAGATAGGAATGGAGATTTCAGTAGTCGATTCGGCAAAGTGTGATATCAATTCCTCGAAAACTGTTGGATCAATTCGAACCAAATCTTGAAACTGCACATAGTTTTCGGATTGAGATGCACTTGTTGAATTTCAGTTCGATAGTTCAGATAGGAATTGAGATTTCAGTGGTCTATTCGGCAAAGATTGATATCAATTCCTCAAAAACTGTTGGACCAATTCGACCCAAATCTTGAAACTGCTCATAGTTTTCGAATTGAGATGCACATGTTGAATGTCAGTTCGATAGTTCTGATAGGAATTGAGATTTCAGTCGTCGATTCGACAAAGTATCATTTCAATTCCTGAGGAACTAGTGGATCACTTCGAACCAAATCTTGAAACTGCACATAGTTTTCGAAATGAGATGCACATGTTGAATTTCAGTACGATAGTTCAGATAGGAATTGAGATTTCAGTGGTCAATTCGGCAAAGTGTGATATCAATTCATCGAAAACTGTTGGATCAATTCGAACCAAATCTTGAAATTTTACACAGTTTTCGGATTGAGATGCACTTGTTGAATTTCAGTTCGATAGTTCAGATAGGAATTGAGATTTCAGTGGTCTAATCGGCAAAGTGTGATATCAATTCCTCAAAAACTGTTGGACCAATTCGACCCAAATCTTGAAACTAGTTTTCGAATTGAGATGCACATGTTGAATGTCAGTTCGATAGTTCTGATAGGAATTGAGATTTCAGTCGTCGATTCGACAAAGTATCATTTCAATTCCTGAGGAACTAGTGGATCAATTCGAACCAAATCTTGAAACTGCACATAGTTTTCGAAATGAGATGCACATGTTGAATTTCAGTACGATAGTTCAGATAGGAATTGCGATTTCAGTGGTCAATTCGGCAAAGTGTGATATCAATTCATCGAAAACTGTTGGATCAATTCGAACCAAATCTTGAAATTTTACACAGTTTTCGAATTGAGATGCACATGTTGAATTTCAGTTCGATAGTTCAGATAGGAATTGATATTTCAGTTATCAATTCGGCAAAGTGTGATATCAATTCCTCAAAAACTGTTGGATCAATTCGAACCAAATCTTGAAACTGCACATAGTTTTCGAAATGAGATGCACGTGTTGAATTTCAGATCGTTAGTTCTGATAGGAACGGAGATTTCAGTAGTCGATTCGACAAAATATAATTTCAATTCATAAGGAACTATTGGATCAATTCGACCCAAATCTCGAAACTGTACACAGTTTTCGAATTGAGATGCACATGTTGAATTTCAGTCCGATAGTTCAGATAGGAATTGAGATTTCAGTGGTCAATTCGGCAAAGTGTGATATCAATTCCTCGAAAACTGTTGGATCAATTCGAACCAAATCTTGAAACTGCACATAGTTTTCGAATTGATATGCACATTTTGAATTTCAGTTCGATAGTTCTGATAGGAATTGAGATTTCAGTGGTCGATTCGACATAGTGTGATATCAATTCCTCGAAAACTGTTGGATCAATTCGAACCAAATCTTGAAATTTTACACAGTTTTCGAATTGGGATGCACATGTTGAATTTCAAGTCGATAGTTCATATAGGAATTGAGATTTCAGTGGTCTATTCGGCAAAGTGTGATATCAATTCCTCAAAAACTGTTGGACCAATTCGACCCAAATCTTGAAACTGCTCATAGTTTTCGAATTGAGATGCACATGTTGAATGTCAGTTCGATAGTTCTGATAGGAATTGAGATTTCAGTCGTCGATTCGACAAAGTATCATTTCAATTCCTGAGGAACTAGCGGATCACTTCGAACCAAATCTTGAAACTGCACATAGTTTTCGAAATGAGATGCACATGTTGAATTTCAGTACGATAGTTCAGATAGGAATTGCGATTTCAGTGGTCAATTCGGCAAAGTGTGATATCAATTCATCGAAAACTGTTGGATCAATTCGAACCAAATCTTGAAATTTTACACAGTTTTCGAATTGAGATGCACATGTTGAATTTCAGTTCGATAGTTCAGATAGGAATTGATATTTCAGTTATCAATTCGGCAAAGTGTGATAATATCAATTCCTCAAAAACTGTTGGATCAATTCGAACCAAATCTTGAAACTGCACATAGTTTTCGAAATGAGATGCACGTGTTGAATTTCAGATCGTTAGTTCTGATAGGAACGGAGATTTCAGTAGTCGATTCGACAAAATATAATTTCAATTCATAAGGAACTATTGGATCAATTCGAACCAAATCTTGAAACTGCACATAGTTTTCGAATTGATATGCACATTTTGAATTTCAGTTCGATAGTTCTGATAGGAATTGAGATTTCAGTGGTCGATTCGACATAGTGTGATATCAATTCCTCGAAAACTGTTGGATCAATTCGAACCAAATCTTGAAATTTTACACAGTTTTCGAATTGGGATGCACATGTTGAATTTCAAGTCGATAG
Organism: Coccinella septempunctata; assembly: GCF_907165205.1. Classification (NCBI taxonomy): domain Eukaryota; kingdom Metazoa; phylum Arthropoda; class Insecta; order Coleoptera; family Coccinellidae; genus Coccinella; species Coccinella septempunctata. The sequence continues at coordinate 8,111,663 of NC_058194.1, read as the reverse complement.
TTCTGATAGGAACAACAAGTGCATCTCAATCCGAAAACTATGTGCAGTTTCAAGATTTGGTTCGAATTGATCCAACAGTTTTCGAGGAATTGATATCACACTTTGCCGAATTGACCACTGAAATCTCAATTCCTATCTGAACTATCGAACTGAAATTCAACATGTTGATGTCAATTCGAAAACTGTGTAAAATTGCAAGATTTGGTTCGAATGGATCCAACAGTTTTCGAGGAATTGATATCACACTTAGCCGAATAGACCACTGAAATCTCAATTCCTATCTGAACTATCGATCTAAAATTCAACATGTGCATCTCATTTCGAAAACTATGTGCAGTTTCAAGATCTGGTTCGAATTGATCCAACAGTTTTTGAGGACTTGATATCACACTTTGCCGAAGAGACCACTGAAATCTCAATTCCTATCTGAACTATCGAACTGAAATTCAACATGTGCATCTCAATTCGGAAACTATGTGCAGTTTCAAGATTTGGTTCGAATTGATCCAACAGTTTTCGAGGAATTGATATCACACTTTGCCGAATAGACCACTGAAATCTCAATTCCTATCTGAACTATCGAACTGAAATTCAACATTTGCATCTCAATCCGAAAACTATGTGCAGTTTCAAGATTTGTTCCGAATTGATCCAACAGTTTTCAAGGAATTGATATCACACTTTGCCGAATTGACCACTGAAATCTCAATTCCTATCTGAACTATCGAACTGAAATTCAACATGTGCATGTCAATTCGAAAACTGTGTGCAGTTTCAAGATTTGGTTCGAATTGATCCAATAGTTCCTTAGGAATTGAAATAATATTTTGTCGAATCGACTACTGAAATCTCCATTCCTATCAGAACTATCGATCTGAAATTCAACTTGTGCATCTCATTTCGAAAACTATGTGCAGTTTCAAGACTTGGTTCGAATTGATCCAACAGTTTTCGAGGAATTGATATCACACTTTGCCGAATTGACCACTGAAATCTCAATTCCTATCTGAACTATCGAACTGAAATTCAACATGTGCATCTCAATTCGAAAACTGTGTAAAATTGCAAGATTTGGTTCGAATGGATCCAACAGTTTTCGAGGAATTGACATCACACTTTGCCGAATTGACCACTGAAATCTCAATTCCTATCTGAACTATCGAACTAAAATTCAACATGTGCATCTCAATTCGAAAACTGTGTAAAATTGCAAGATTTGGTTCGAATGGATCCAATAGTTTTCGAGGAATTGATATCACACTTTGCCGAATAGACCACTGAAATCTCAATTCCTATCTGAACTATCGAACTGAAATTCAACATGTGCATCTCAATTCGAAAACTATGTGCAGTTTCAAGATTTGGTTCGAATTGATCCAATAGTTCCTTAGGAATTGAAATGATATTTTGTCGAATCGACTACTGAAATCTCCATTCCTATCAGAACTATCGATCTGAAATTCATCTTGTGCATCTCATTTCGAAAACTATGTGCAGTTTCAAGACTTGGTTCGAATTGATCCAACAGTTTTTGAGGAATTGTTATCACACTTTGCCTAATAGACCACTGTAATCTCAATTCCTATCTGAACTATCGAACTGAAATTCAACATGTCCAACTCAATCCGAAAACTATGTGCAGATTCAAGATTTCAACAGTTTTCGAGGAATTGATATGACACTTTGCCGAATTGACCACTGAAATCTCAATTCCTATCTGAACTATCGAACTGAAATTCAACATGTGCATCTCAATTCGAAAACTGTGTAAAATTGCAAGATTTGGTTCGAATTGATTCAACAGTTTTCGAGGAATTGATATCACACTTTGCCGAATAGACCACTGAAATCTCAATTCCTATCTGAACTATCGAACTGAAATTCAACATGTGCATCTCAATCCGAAAACTATGTGCAGTTTCAAGATTTGGTCCGAATTGATCCAACAGTTTTCGAGGAATTTATATCACACTATGCCGATTTGACCACTGAAATCTCAATTCCTATCTGAACTATCGAACTGAAATTCAACATGTGCATCTCATGTCGAAAACTATGTGCAGTTTCAAGATTTGGTTCGAATTGATCCAACAGTTTTCAAGGAATTGATATCACACTTTGCCGAATTGACCACTGAAATCTCAATTCCTATCTGAATTATCGAACTGAAATTCAAGATGTGCATCTCAATTCGAAAACTGTGTGCAGTTTCAAGATTTGGTTCGAATTGATCCAATAGTTCCTTAGGAATTGAAATAATATTTTGACGAATCGACTACTGAAATCTCCATTCCTATAAGAACTATCGATCTGAAATTCAACTTGTGCATCTCATTTCGAAAACTATGTGCAGTTTCAAGACTTGGTTCGAATTGATCCAACAGTTTTTGAGGAATAGTTATCACACTTTGCCGAATAGACCACTGAAATCTCAATTCCTATCTGAACTACCGAACTGAAATTCAACATGTGCATCTCAATCCGAAAACTATGTGCAGTTTCAAGATTTGGCTCGAATTGATCCAACAGTTTCCGAGGAATTGATATGACACTTTGCCGAATTGACCACTGAAATCTCAATTCCTATCTGAACTATCGAACTGAAATTCAACATGTGCATCTCAATTCGAAAACTGTGAAAAATTTCAAGATTTGGTTCGAATTGATCCAACAGTTTTCGAGGAATTGAATCACACTTTGCCGAATTGACCACTGAAATCTCAATTCCTATCTGAACTATCGAACTGAAATTCAACATGTGCATCTCAATCCGAAAACTATGTGCGGTTTCAAGATTTGGTTCGAATTGATCTAACAGTTTTCGAGGAATTGATATCACACGTTGCCGAATTGACCACTGAAATCTCAATTCCTATCTGAACTATCGAACTGAAATTCAACATGTGCATCTCAATTCGAAAACTGTGGAAAATTTCAAGATTTGGTTCGAATTGATCCAACAGTTTTCGAGGAATTGAATCACACTTTGCCGAATTGACCACTGAAATCTCAATTCCTATCTGAACTATCGAACTGAAATTCAACATGTGCATCTCAATCCGAAAACTATGTGCAGTTTCAAGATTTGGTTCGAATTGATCCAACAGTTTTCGAGGAATTGATATCACACTTTGCCGAATTGACCACTGAAATCTCAATTCCTATCTGAACTATCGAACTGAAATTCAACATGTACATCTCAATTCGGAAACTGTGTAATATTTCAAGATTTGGTTCGAATTGATCCAACAGTTTTCGATGAATTGATATCACACTTTGCCGAATTGACCACTGAAATCTCAATTCCTATCTGAACTATCGAACTGAAATTCAACACGTGCATCTAAATTCGAAAACTGTGTACAGTTTCGAGATTTGTTTCGAATTGATCCAATAGTTCCTTAGGAATTCAAATGATAATATGTCGAATAGTCCACTGAAATCTCAATTCCTATCTGAACTATCGAACTGAAATTCAACATGTGCATCTCAATTCGAAAACTATGTGCAGTTTCAAGATTTGGTTCGAATTGATCCAACAGTTTTCAAGGAATTGATATCACACTTTGCCGAATTGACCACTGAAATCTCAATTCCTATCTGAACTATCGAACTGAAATTCAACATGTGCATCTCAATTCGAAAACTGTGTAAAATGGCAAGATTTGGTTCGAATGGATCCAACAGTTTTCGAGGAATTGATATCACACTTTGCCGAATTGACCACTGAAATCTCAATTCCTATCTGAACTATCGAACTGAAATTCAACATGTGCATCTCAATTCGAAAACTGTGTAAAATTGCAAGATTTGGTTCGAATTGATTCAACAGTTTTCGAGGAATTGATATCACACTTTGCCGAATAGACCACTGAAATCTCAATTCCTATCTGAACTATCGAACTGAAATTCAACATGTGCATCTCAATCCGAAAACTATGTGCAGTTTCAAGATTTGGTCCGAATTGATCCAACAGTTTTCGAGGAATTTATATCACACTATGCCGATTTGACCACTGAAATCTCAATTCCTATATGAACTATCGAACTGAAATTCAACATGTGCATCTCATGTCGAAAACTATGTGCAGTTTCAAGATTTGGTTCGAATTGATCCAACAGTTTTCAAGGAATTGATATCACACTTTGCCGAATTGACCACTGAAATCTCAATTCCTATCTGAATTATCGAACTGAAATTCAAGATGTGCATCTCAATTCGAAAACTGTGTGCAGTTTCAAGATTTGGTTCGAATTGATCCAATAGTTCCTTAGGAATTGAAATAATATTTTGCCGAATAGACCACTGAAATCTCAATTCCTATCTGAACTATCGAACTGAAATTCAACATGTGCATCTCATTTCGAAAACTATGTGCAGTTTCAAGATTTGGCTCGAATTGATCCAACAGTTTCCGAGGAATTGATATGACACTTTGCCGAATTGACCACTGAAATCTCAATTCCTATCTGAACTATCGAACTGAAATTCAACATGTGCATCTCAATTCGAAAACTGTGAAAAATTTCAAGATTTGGTTCGAATTGATCCAACAGTTTTCGAGGAATTGAATCACACTTTGCCGAATTGACCACTGAAATCTCAATTCCTATCTGAACTATCGAACTGAAATTCAACATGTGCATCTCAATTCGAAAACTGTGGAAAATTTCAAGATTTGGTTCGAATTGATCCAACAGTTTTCGAGGAATTGAATCACACTTTGCCGAATTGACCACTGAAATCTCAATTCCTATCTGAACTATCGAACTGAAATTCAACATGTGCATCTCAATCCGAAAACTATGTGCAGTTTCAAGATTTGGTTCGAATTGATCCAACAGTTTTCGAGGAATTGATATCACACTTTGCCGAATTGACCACTGAAATCTCAATTCCTATCTGAACTATCGAACTGAAATTCAACATGTACATCTCAATTCGGAAACTGTGTAATATTTCAAGATTTGGTTCGAATTGATCCAACAGTTTTCGATGAATTGATATCACACTTTGCCGAATTGACCACTGAAATCTCAATTCCTATCTGAACTATCGAACTGAAATTCAACATGTGCATCTAAATTCGAAAACTGTGTACAGTTTCGAGATTTGTTTCGAATTGATCCAATAGTTCCTTAGGAATTCAAATGATAATATGTCGAATAGTCCACTGAAATCTCAATTCCTATCTGAACTATCGAACTGAAATTCAACATGTGCATCTCAATTCGAAAACTATGTGCAGTTTCAAGATTTGGTTCGAATTGATCCAACAGTTTTCAAGGAATTGATATCACACTTTGCCGAATTGACCACTGAAATCTCAATTCCTATCTGAACTATCGAACTGAAATTCAACATGTGCATCTCAATTCGAAAACTGTGTAAAATGGCAAGATTTGGTTCGAATGGATCCAACAGTTTTCGAGGAATTGATATCACACTTTGCCGAATTGACCACTGAAATCTCAATTCCTATCTGAACCTTCGAACTGAAATTCAACATGTGCATCTCAATTCGAAAACTGTGTAAAATTGCAAGATTTGGTTCGAATTGATTCAACAGTTTTCGAGGAATTGATATCACACTTTGCCGAATAGACCACTGAAATCTCAATTCCTATCTGAACTATCGAACTGAAATTCAACATGTGCATCTCAATCCGAAAACTATGTGCAGTTTCAAGATTTGGTCCGAATTGATCCAACAGTTTTCGAGGAATTTATATCACACTATGCCGATTTGACCACTGAAATCTCAATTCCTATCTGAACTATCGAACTGAAATTCAACATGTGCATCTCATGTCGAAAACTATGTGCAGTTTCAAGATTTGGTTCGAATTGATCCAACAGTTTTCAAGGAATTGATATCACACTTTGCCGAATTGACCACTGAAATCTCAATTCCTATCTGAATTATCGAACTGAAATTCAAGATGTGCATCTCAATTCGAAAACTGTGTGCAGTTTCAAGATTTGGTTCGAATTGATCCAATAGTTCCTTAGGAATTGAAATAATATTTTGACGAATCGACTACTGAAATCTCCATTCCTATAAGAACTATCGATCTGAAATTCAACTTGTGCATCTCATTTCGAAAACTATGTGCAGTTTCAAGACTTGGTTCGAATTGATCCAACAGTTTTTGAGGAATTGTTATCACACTTTGCCGAATAGACCACTGAAATCTCAATTCCTATCTGAACTATCGAACTGAAATTCAACATGTGCATCTCAATCCGAAAACTATGTGCAGTTTCAAGATTTGGCTCGAATTGATCCAACAGTTTCCGAGGAATTGATATGACACTTTGCCGAATTGACCACTGAAATCTCAATTCCTATCTGAACTATCGAACTGAAATTCAACATGTGCATCTCAATTCGAAAACTGTGAAAAATTTCAAGATTTGGTTCGAATTGATCCAACAGTTTTCGAGGAATTGAATCACACTTTGCCGAATTGACCACTGAAATCTCAATTCCTATCTGAACTATCGAACTGAAATTCAACATGTGCATCTCAATCCGAAAACTATGTGCAGTTTCAAGATTTGGTTCGAATTGATCCAACAGTTTTCGAGGAATTGATATCACACTTTGCCGAATTGACCACTGAAATCTCAATTCCTACCTGAACTATCGAACTGAAATTCAACATGTACATCTCAATTCGAAAACTGTGTAATATTTCAAGATTTGGTTCGAATTGATCCAACAGTTTTCGATGAATTGATATCACACTTTGCCGAATTGACCACTGAAATCTCAATTCCTATCTGAACTATCGAACTGAAATTCAACATGTGCATCTAAATTCGAAAACTGTGTACAGTTTCGAGATTTGGTTCGAATTGATCCAATAGTTCCTTAGGAATTCAAATGATAATATGTCGAATAGTCCACTGAAATCTCAATTCCTATCTGAACTATCGAACTGAAATTCAACATGTGCATCTCAATTCGAAAACTATGTGCAGTTTCAAGATTTGGTTCGAATTGATCCAACAGTTTTCAAGGAATTGATATCACACTTTGCCGAATTGACCACTGAAATCTCAATTCCTATCTGAACTATCGAACTGAAATTCAACATGTGCATCTCAATTCGAAAACTGTGTAAAATGGCAAGATTTGGTTCGAATGGATCCAACAGTTTTCGAGGAATTGATATCACACTTTGCCGAATTGACCACTGAAATCTCAATTCCTATCTGAACTATCGAACTGAAATTCAACATGTGCATCTCAATTCGAAAACTGTGTAAAATTGCAAGATTTGGTTCGAATTGATTCAACAGTTTCCGAGGAATTGATATCACACTTTGCCGAATAGACCACTGAAATCTCAATTCCTATCTGAACTATCGAACTGAAATTCAACATGTGCATCTCAATCCGAAAACTATGTGCAGTTTCAAGATTTGGTCCGAATTGATCCAACAGTTTTCGAGGAATTTATATCACACTATGCCGATTTGACCACTGAAATCTCAATTCCTATATGAACTATCGAACTGAAATTCAACATGTGCATCTCATGTCGAAAACTATGTGCAGTTTCAAGATTTGGTTCGAATTGATCCAACAGTTTTCAAGGAATTGATATCACACTTTGCCGAATTGACCACTGAAATCTCAATTCCTATCTGAATTATCGAACTGAAATTCAAGATGTGCATCTCAATTCGAAAACTGTGTGCAGTTTCAAGATTTGGTTCGAATTGATCCAATAGTTCCTTAGGAATTGAAATAATATTTTGCCGAATAGACCACTGAAATCTCAATTCCTATCTGAACTATCGAACTGAAATTCAACTTGTGCATCTCATTTCGAAAACTGTGTAAAATGGCAAGATTTGGTTCGAATGGATCCAACAGTTTTCGAGGAATTGATATCACACTTTGCCGAATTGACCACTGAAATCTCAATTCCTATCTGAACTATCGAACTGAAATTCAACATGTGCATCTCAATTCGAAAACTGTGTAAAATTGCAAGATTTGGTTCGAATTGATTCAACAGTTTCCGAGGAATTGATATCACACTTTGCCGAATAGACCACTGAAATCTCAATTCCTATCTGAACTATCGAACTGAAATTCAACATGTGCATCTCAATCCGAAAACTATGTGCAGTTTCAAGATTTGGTCCGAATTGATCCAACAGTTTTCGAGGAATTTATATCACACTATGCCGATTTGACCACTGAAATCTCAATTCCTATATGAACTATCGAACTGAAATTCAACATGTGCATCTCATGTCGAAAACTATGTGCAGTTTCAAGATTTGGTTCGAATTGATCCAACAGTTTTCAAGGAATTGATATCACACTTTGCCGAATTGACCACTGAAATCTCAATTCCTATCTGAATTATCGAACTGAAATTCAAGATGTGCATCTCAATTCGAAAACTGTGTGCAGTTTCAAGATTTGGTTCGAATTGATCCAATAGTTCCTTAGGAATTGAAATAATATTTTGCCGAATAGACCACTGAAATCTCAATTCCTATCTGAACTATCGAACTGAAATTCAACATGTGCATCTCATTTCGAAAACTATGTGCAGTTTCAAGATTTGGCTCGAATTGATCCAACAGTTTCCGAGGAATTGATATGACACTTTGCCGAATTGACCACTGAAATCTCAATTCCTATCTGAACTATCGAACTGAAATTCAACATGTGCATCTCAATTCGAAAACTGTGAAAAATTTCAAGATTTGGTTCGAATTGATCCAACAGTTTTCGAGGAATTGAATCACACTTTGCCGAATTGACCACTGAAATCTCAATTCCTATCTGAACTATCGAACTGAAATTCAACATGTGCATCTCAATCCGAAAACTATGTGCAGTTTCAAGATTTGGTTCGAATTGATCTAACAGTTTTCGAGGAATTGATATCACACTTTGCCGAATTGACCACTGAAATCTCAATTCCTATCTGAACTTCCGAACTGAAATTCAACATGCGCATCTCAATTCGAAAACTGTGAAAAATTTCAAGATTTGGTTCGAATTGATCCAACAGTTTTCGAGGAATTGAATCACACTTTGCCGAATTGACCACTGAAATCTCAATTCCTATCTGAACTATCGAACTGAAATTCAACATGTGCATCTCAATCCGAAAACTATGTGCAGTTTCAAGATTTGGTTCGAATTGATCCAACAGTTTTCGAGGAATTGATATCACACTTTGCCGAATTGACCACTGAAATCTCAATTCCTACCTGAACTATCGAACTGAAATTCAACATGTACATCTCAATTCGGAAACTGTGTAATATTTCAAGATTTGGTTCGAATTGATCCAACAGTTTTCGATGAATTGATATCACACTTTGCCGAATTGACCACTGAAATCTCAATTCCTATCTGAACTATCGAACTGAAATTCAACATGTGCATCTAAATTCGAAAACTGTGTACAGTTTCGAGATTTGGTTCGAATTGATCCAATAGTTCCTTAGGAATTCAAATGATAATATGTCGAATAGTCCACTGAAATCTCAATTCCTATCTGAACTATCGAACTGAAATTCAACATGTGCATCTCAATTCGAAAACTATGTGCAGTTTCAAGATTTGGTTCGAATTGATCCAACAGTTTTCAAGGAATTGATATCACACTTTGCCGAATTGACCACTGAAATCTCAATTCCTATCTGAACTATCGAACTGAAATTCAACATGTGCATCTCAATTCGAAAACTGTGTAAAATGGCAAGATTTGGTTCGAATGGATCCAACAGTTTTCGAGGAATTGATATCACACTTTGCCGAATTGACCACTGAAATCTCAATTCCTATCTGAACTATCGAACTGAAATTCAACATGTGCATCTCAATTCGAAAACTGTGTAAAATTGCAAGATTTGGTTCGAATTGATTCAACAGTTTCCGAGGAATTGATATCACACTTTGCCGAATAGACCACTGAAATCTCAATTCCTATCTGAACTATCGAACAGAAATTCAACATGTGCATCTCAATCCGAAAACTATGTGCAGTTTCAAGATTTGGTCCGAATTGATCCAACAGTTTTCGAGGAATTTATATCACACTATGCCGATTTGACCACTGAAATCTCAATTCCCATATGAACAATCGAACTGAAATTCAACATGTGCATCTCATGTCGAAAACTATGTGCAGTTTCAAGATTTGGTTCGAATTGATCCAACAGTTTTCAAGGAATTGATATCACACTTTGCCGAATTGACCACTGAAATCTCAATTCCTATCTGAATTATCGAACTGAAATTCAAGATGTGCATCTCAATTCGAAAACTGTGTGCAGTTTCAAGATTTGGTTCGAATTGATCCAATAGTTCCTTAGGAATTGAAATAATATTTTGCCGAATAGACCACTGAAATCTCAATTCCTATCTGAACTATCGAACTGAAATTCAACTTGTGCATCTCATTTCGAAAACTGTGTAAAATGGCAAGATTTGGTTCGAATGGATCCAACAGTTTTCGAGGAATTGATATCACACTTTGCCGAATTGACCACTGAAATCTCAATTCCTATCTGAACTATCGAACTGAAATTCAACATGTGCATCTCAATTCGAAAACTGTGTAAAATTGCAAGATTTGGTTCGAATTGATTCAACAGTTTCCGAGGAATTGATATCACACTTTGCCGAATAGACCACTGAAATCTCAATTCCTATCTGAACTATCGAACTGAAATTCAACATGTGCATCTCAATCCGAAAACTATGTGCAGTTTCAAGATTTGGTCCGAATTGATCCAACAGTTTTCGAGGAATTTATATCACACTATGCCGATTTGACCACTGAAATCTCAATTCCTATATGAACTATCGAACTGAAATTCAACATGTGCATCTCATGTCGAAAACTATGTGCAGTTTCAAGATTTGGTTCGAATTGATCCAACAGTTTTCAAGGAATTGATATCACACTTTGCCGAATTGACCACTGAAATCTCAATTCCTATCTGAATTATCGAACTGAAATTCAAGATGTGCATCTCAATTCGAAAACTGTGTGCAGTTTCAAGATTTGGTTCGAATTGATCCAATAGTTCCTTAGGAATTGAAATAATATTTTGCCGAATAGACCACTGAAATCTCAATTCCTATCTGAACTATCGAACTGAAATTCAACTTGTGCATCTCATTTCGAAAACTATGTGCAGTTTCAAGATTTGGCTCAAATTGATCCAACAGTTTCCGAGGAATTGATATGACACTTTGCCGAATTGACCACTAAAATCTCAATTCCTATCTGAACTATCGAACTGAAATTCAACATGTGCATCTCAATTCGAAAACTGTGAAAAATTTCAAGATTTGGTTCGAATTGATCCAACAGTTTTCGAGGAATTGAATCACACTTTGCCGAATTGACCACTGAAATCTCAATTCCTATCTGAACTATCGAACTGAAATTCAACATGTGCATCTCAATCCGAAAACTATGTGCAGTTTCAAGATTTGGTTCGAATTGATCTAACAGTTTTCGAGGAATTGATATCACACTTTGCCGAATTGACCACTGAAATCTCAATTCCTATCTGAACTTCCGAACTGAAATTCAACATGCGCATCTCAATTCGAAAACTGTGAAAAATTTCAAGATTTGGTTCGAATTGATCCAACAGTTTTCGAGGAATTGAATCACACTTTGCCGAATTGACCACTGAAATCTCAATTCCTATCTGAACTATCGAACTGAAATTCAACATGTGCATCTCAATCCGAAAACTATGTGCAGTTTCAAGATTTGGTTCGAATTGATCCAACAGTTTTCGAGGAATTGATATCACACTTTGCCGAATTGACCACTGAAATCTCAATTCCTATCTGAACTATCGAACTGAAATTCAACATGTACATCTCAATTCGGAAACTGTGTAATATTTCAAGATTTGGTTCGAATTGATCCAACAGTTTTCGATGAATTGATATCACACTTTGCCGAATTGACCACTGAAATCTCAATTCCTATCTGAACTATCGAACTGAAATTCAACATGTGCATCTAAATTCGAAAACTGTGTACAGTTTCGAGATTTGTTTCGAATTGATCCAATAGTTCCTTAGGAATTCAAATGATAATATGTCGAATAGTCCACTGAAATCTCAATTCCTATCTGAACTATCGAACTGAAATTCAACATGTGCATCTCAATTCGAAAACTATGTGCAGTTTCAAGATTTGGTTCGAATTGATCCAACAGTTTTCGAGGAATTGATATCACACTTTGCCGAATTGACCACTGAAATCTCAATTCCTATCTGAACTATCGAACTGAAATTCAACATGTGCATCTCAATTCGAAAACTGTGTAAAATGGCAAGATTTGGTTCGAATGGATCCAACAGTTTTCGAGGAATTGATATCACACTTTGCCGAATTGACCACTGAAATCTCAATTCCTATCTGAACTATCGAACTGAAATTCAACATGTGCATCTCAATTCGAAAACTGTGTCAAATTGCAAGATTTGGTTCGAATTGATTCAACAGTTTTCGAGGAATTGATATCACACTTTGCCGAATAGACCACTGAAATCTCAATTCCTATCTGAACTATCGAACTGAAATTCAACATGTGCATCTCATTTCGAAAACTATGTGCAGTTTCAAGACTTGGTTCGAATTGATCCAACAGTTTTTGAGGAATTGTTATCACACTTTGCCGAATAGACCACTGAAATCTCAATTCCTATCTGAACTATCGAACTGAAATTCAACATGTGCATCTCAATCCGAAAACTATGTGCAGTTTCAAGATTTGGCTCGAATTGATCCAACAGTTTCCGAGGAATTGATATGACACTTCTCCGAATTGACCACTGAAATCTCAATTCCTATCTGAACTATCGAACTGAAATTCAACATGTGCATCTCAATTCGAAAACTGTGAAAAATTTCAAGATTTGGTTCGAATTGATCCAACAGTTTTCGAGGAATTGAATCACACTTTGCCGAATTGACCACTGAAATCTCAATTCCTATCTGAACTATCGAACTGAAATTCAACATGTGCATCTCAATCCGAAAACTATGTGCAGTTTCAAGATTTGGTTCGAATTGATCTAACAGTTTTCGAGGAATTGATATCACACTTTGCCGAATTGACCACTGAAATCTCAATTCCTATCTGAACTTTCGAACTGAAATTCAACATGTACATCTCAATTCGGAAACTGTGTAATATTTCAAGATTTGGTTCGAATTGATCCAACAGTTTTCGATGAATTGATATCACACTTTGCCGAATTGACCACTGAAATCTCAATTCCTATCTGAACTATCGAACTGAAATTCAACATGTGCATCTAAATTCGAAAACTGTGTACAGTTTCGAGATTTGTTTCGAATTGATCCAATAGTTCCTTAGGAATTCAAATGATAATATGTCGAATAGTCCACTGAAATCTCAATTCCTATCTGAACTATCGAACTGAAATTCAACATGTGCATCTCAATTCGAAAACTATGTGCAGTTTCAAGATTTGGTTCGAATTGATCCAACAGTTTTCAAGGAATTGATATCACACTTTGCCGAATTGACCACTGAAATCTCAATTCCTATCTGAACTATCGAACTGAAATTCAACATGTGCATCTCAATTCGAAAACTGTGTAAAATGGCAAGATTTGGTTCGAATGGATCCAACAGTTTTCGAGGAATTGATATCACACTTTGCCGAATTGACCACTGAAATCTCAATTCCTATCTGAACTATCGAACTGAAATTCAACATGTGCATCTCAATTCGAAAACTGTGTAAAATTGCAAGATTTGGTTCGAATTGATTCAACAGTTTTCGAGGAATTGATATCACACTTTGCCGAATAGACCACTGAAATCTCAATTCCTATCTGAACTATCGAACTGAAATTCAACATGTGCATCTCATTTCGAAAACTATGTGCAGTTTCAAGACTTGGTTCGAATTGATCCAACAGTTTTTGAGGAATTGTTATCACACTTTGCCGAATAGACCACTGAAATCTCAATTCCTATCTGAACTATCGAACTGAAATTCAACATGTGCATCTCAATCCGAAAACTATGTGCAGTTTCAAGATTTGGCTCGAATTGATCCAACAGTTTCCGAGGAATTGATATGACACTTCTCCGAATTGACCACTGAAATCTCAATTCCTATCTGAACTATCGAACTGAAATTCAACATGTGCATCTCAATTCGAAAACTGTGAAAAATTTCAAGATTTGGTTCGAATTGATCCAACAGTTTTCGAGGAATTGAATCACACTTTGCCGAATTGACCACTGAAATCTCAATTCCTATCTGAACTATCGAACTGAAATTCAACATGTGCATCTCAATCCGAAAACTATGTGCAGTTTCAAGATTTGGTTCGAATTGATCTAACAGTTTTCGAGGAATTGATATCACACTTTGCCGAATTGACCACTGAAATCTCAATTCCTATCTGAACTTTCGAACTGAAATTCAACATGCGCATCTCAATTCGAAAACTGTGAAAAATTTCAAGATTTGGTTCGAATTGATCCAACAGTTTTCGAGGAATTGAATCACACTTTGCCGAATTGACCACTAAAATCTCAATTCCTATCTGAACTATCGAACTGAAATTCAACATGTGCATCTCAATTCGAAAACTATGTGCAGTTTCAAGACTTGGTTCGAATTGATCCAACAGTTTTTGAGGAATTGTTATCACACTTTGCCGAATTGACCACTGAAATCTCAATTCCTATCTGAACTTTCGAACTGAAATTCAACATGTGCATCTCAATTCGAAAACTGTGTAAAATGGCAAGATTTGGTTCGAATGGATCCAACAGTTTTCGAGGAATTGATATCACACTTTGCCGAATTGACCACTGAAATCTCAATTCCTATCTGAACTATCGAACTGAAATTCAACATGTGCATCTCAATCCGAAAACTATGTGCAGTTTCAAGATTTGGTCCGAATTGATCCAACAGTTTTCGAGGAATTTATATCACACTATGCCGATTTGACCACTGAAATCTCAATTCCTATCTGAACTATCGAACTGAAATTCAACATGTGCATCTCATGTCGAAAACTATGTGCAGTTTCAAGATTTGGTTCGAATTGATCCAACAGTTTTCAAGGAATTGATATCACACTTTGCCGAATTGACCACTGAAATCTCAATTCCTATCTGAATTATCGAACTGAAATTCAAGATGTGCATCTCAATTCGAAAACTGTGTGCAGTTTCAAGATTTGGTTCGAATTGATCCAATAGTTCCTTAGGAATTGAAATAATATTTTGACGAATCGACTACTGAAATCTCCATTCCTATAAGAACTATCGATCTGAAATTCAACATGTGCATCTCAATCCGAAAACTATGTGCAGTTTCAAGATTTGGCTCGAATTGATCCAACAGTTTCCGAGGAATTGATATGACACTTTGCCGAATTGACCACTGAAATCTCAATTCCTATCTGAACTATCGAACTGAAATTCAACATGTGCATCTCAATTCGAAAACTGTGAAAAATTTCAAGATTTGGTTCGAATTGATCCAACAGTTTTCGAGGAATTGAATCACACTTTGCCGAATTGACCACTGAAATCTCAATTCCTATCTGAACTATCGAACTGAAATTCAACATGTGCATCTCAATCCGAAAACTATGTGCAGTTTCAAGATTTGGTTCGAATTGATCTAACAGTTTTCGAGGAATTGATATCACACTTTGCCGAATTGACCACTGAAATCTCAATTCCTATCTGAACTATCGGACTGAAATTCAACATGTGCATCTCAATTCGGAAACTATGTGCAGTTTCAAGATTTGGTTCGAATTGATCCAACAGTTTTCGAGGAATTGATATCACACTTTGCCGAATTAACCACTGAAATCTCAATTCCTATCTGAACTATCGAACTGAAATTCAACATGTGCATCTCAATTCGAAAACTGTGTAAAATTGCAAGATTTGGTTCGAATGGATCCAACAGTTTTCGAGGAATTGATATCACACTTTGCCGAATAGACCACTGAAATCTCAATTCCTATCTGAACTATCGATCTAAAATTCAACATGTGCATCTCATTTCGAAAACTATGTGCAGTTTCAAGATTTGGTTCGAATTGATCCAACAGTTTCTGAGGAATTGATATCACACTTTGCCGAAGAGACCACTGAAATCTCAATTCCTATCTGATCTATCGAACTGAAATTCAACAAGTGCATCTCAATCCGAAAACTATGTGCAGTTTCAAGATTTGGTTCGAATTGATCCAACAGTTTTCGAGGAATTGATATCACACTTTGCCGAATTGACCACTGAAATCTCAATTCCTATCTGAACTATCGAACTGAAATTCAACATGTGCATCTCAATTCGAAAACTGTGTAAAATTGCAAGATTTGGTTCGAATGGATCCAATAGTTTTCGAGGAATTGATATCACACTTTGCCGAATAGACCACTGAAATCTCAATTCCTATCTGAACTATCGATCTAAAATTCAACATGTGCATCTCATTTCGAAAACTATGTGCAGTTTCAAGATTTGGTTCGAATTGATCAAACAGTTTTCGAGGAATTGATATCACACTTTGCCGAATAGACCACTGAAATCTCAATTCATATCTGAACTATCGAACTGAAATTCAACATGTGCATCTCAATTCGAAAACTATGTGCAGTTTCAAGATTTGTTCCGAATTGATCCAACAGTTTTCGAGGAATTGATATCACACTTTGCCGAATTGACCACTGAAATCTCAATTCCTATCTGAACTATCGAACTGAAATTCAACATGTGCATCTCATGTCGAAAACTATGTGCAGTTTCAAGATTTGGTTCGAATTGATCCAACAGTTTTCAAGGAATTGATATCACACTTTGCCGAATTGACCACTGAAATCTCAATTCCTATCTGAACTATCGAACTGAAATTCAACATGTGCATCTCAATCCGAAAACTATGTGCAGTTTCAAGATTTGGTCCGAATTGATCCAACAGTTTTCGAGGAATTTATATCACACTTTGCCGAATTGACCACTGAAATCTCAATTCCTATCTGAACTATCGAACTGAAATTCAACATGTGCATCTCATGTCGAAAACTATGTGCAGTTTCAAGATTTGGTTCGAATTGATCCAACAGTTTTCAAGGAATTGATATCACACTTTGCCGAATTGACCACTGAAATCTCAATTCCTATCTGAACTATCGAACTGAAATTCAAGATGTGCATCTCAATTCGAACTATGTGCAGTTTCAAGATTTGGTTCGAATTGATCCAACAGTTTTTGAGGAATTGATATCACACTTTGCCGAATTGATAACTGAAATCTCAATTCCTATCTGAACTATCGAACTGAAATTCAACATGTGCATCTCAATTCGAAAACTGTGTAAAATTTCAAGATTTGGTTCGAATTGATCCAACAGTTTTCAAGGAATCGATATCACACTTTGCCGAATTGACCACTGAAATCTCAATTCCTATCTGAACTATCGAACGGAAATTCAACATGTGCATCTCAATTCGAAAACTATGTGCAGTTTCAAGATTTGGTTCGAATTGATCCAATAGTTCAATTCCAAAACTATGTGCTGTTTCAAGATTTGGTTCGAATTGATCCAACAGTTTTCGAGGAATTGGTATCACACGTTGCCGAATTGACCACTGAAATCTCAATTCCTATCTGAACTATCGGACTGAAATTCAACATGTGCATCTCAATTCGGAAACTATGTGCAGTTTCAAGATTTGGTTCGAATTGATCCAACAGTTTTCGAGGAATTGATATCACACTTTGCCGAATTAACCACTGAAATCTCAATTCCTATCTGAACTATCGAACTGAAATTCAACATGTGCATCTCAATTCGAAAACTGTGTAAAATTGCAAGATTTGGTTCGAATGGATCCAACAGTTTTCGAGGAATTGATATCACACTTTGCCGAATAGACCACTGAAATCTCAATTCCTATCTGAACTATCGATCTAAAATTCAACATGTGCATCTCATTTCGAAAACTATGTGCAGTTTCAAGATTTGGTTCGAATTGATCCAACAGTTTCTGAGGAATTGATATCACACTTTGCCGAAGAGACCACTGAAATCTCAATTCCTATCTGATCTATCGAACTGAAATTCAACAAGTGCATCTCAATCCGAAAACTATGTGCAGTTTCAAGATTTGGTTCGAATTGATCCAACAGTTTTCGAGGAATTGATATCACACTTTGCCGAATTGACCACTGAAATCTCAATTCCTATCTGAACTATCGAACTGAAATTCAACATGTGCATCTCAATTCGAAAACTGTGTAAAATTGCAAGATTTGGTTCGAATGGATCCAATAGTTTTCGAGGAATTGATATCACACTTTGCCGAATAGACCACTGAAATCTCAATTCCTATCTGAACTATCGATCTAAAATTCAACATGTGCATCTCATTTCGAAAACTATGTGCAGTTTCAAGATTTGGTTCGAATTGATCAAACAGTTTTCGAGGAATTGATATCACACTTTGCCGAATAGACCACTGAAATCTCAATTCATATCTGAACTATCGAACTGAAATTCAACATGTGCATCTCAATTCGAAAACTATGTGCAGTTTCAAGATTTGTTCCGAATTGATCCAACAGTTTTCGAGGAATTGATATCACACTTTGCCGAATTGACCACTGAAATCTCAATTCCTATCTGAACTATCGAACTGAAATTCAACATGTGCATCTCATGTCGAAAACTATGTGCAGTTTCAAGATTTGGTTCGAATTGATCCAACAGTTTTCAAGGAATTGATATCACACTTTGCCGAATTGACCACTGAAATCTCAATTCCTATCTGAACTATCGAACTGAAATTCAACATGTGCATCTCAATCCGAAAACTATGTGCAGTTTCAAGATTTGGTCCGAATTGATCCAACAGTTTTCGAGGAATTTATATCACACTTTGCCGAATTGACCACTGAAATCTCAATTCCTATCTGAACTATCGAACTGAAATTCAACATGTGCATCTCATGTCGAAAACTATGTGCAGTTTCAAGATTTGGTTCGAATTGATCCAACAGTTTTCAAGGAATTGATATCACACTTTGCCGAATTGACCACTGAAATCTCAATTCCTATCTGAACTATCGAACTGAAATTCAAGATGTGCATCTCAATTCGAACCATGTGCAGTTTCAAGATTTGGTTCGAATTGATCCAACAGTTTTTGAGGAATTGATATCACACTTTGCCGAATTGATAACTGAAATCTCAATTCCTATCTGAACTATCGAACTGAAATTCAACATGTGCATCTCAATTCGAAAACTGTGTAAAATTTCAAGATTTGGTTCGAATTGATCCAACAGTTTTCAAGGAATCGATATCACACTTTGCCGAATTGACCACTGAAATCTCAATTCCTATCTGAACTATCGAACTGAAATTCAACATGTGCATCTCAATTCGAAAACTATGTGCAGTTTCAAGATTTGGTTCGAATTGATCCAATAGTTCAATTCCAAAACTATGTGCTGTTTCAAGATTTGGTTCGAATTGATCCAACAGTTTTCGAGGAATTGGTATCACACGTTGCCGAATTGACCACTGAAATCTCAATTCCTATCTGAACTATCGAACTGAAATTCAACATGTGCATCTCAATTCGAAAACTATGTGCAGTTTCAGGATTTGGTTCGAATTGATCCAACAGTTTTTGAGGAATTGATATCACACTTTGCCGAATTGATAACTGAACTATCGAACTGAAATTCAACATGTGCATCTCAATTCGAAAACTGTGTAAAATTTCAAGATTTGGTTCGAATTGATCCAACAGTTTTCAAGGAATTAATATCACACTTTGCCGAATTGACCACTGAAATCTCAATTCCTATCTGAACTATCGAACTGAAATTCAACATGTTCATCTCATTTCGAAAACTATGTGCAGTTTCAAGATTTGGTTCGAATTGATCCAACAGTTTTTGAGGAATTGATATCACACTTTGCCGAATAGACCACTGAAATCTCAATTCCTATCTGAACTATCGAACTGAAATTCAATAAGTGCATCTCAATCCGAAAACTATGTGCACTTTCAAGATTTGGTTCGAATTGATCTAACAGTTTTCAATGAATTGATATCACACTTTGCCGAATTGATCACTGAAATCTCAATTCCTATCAGAACTATCGA
Organism: Coccinella septempunctata; assembly: GCF_907165205.1. Taxonomy (NCBI): domain Eukaryota; kingdom Metazoa; phylum Arthropoda; class Insecta; order Coleoptera; family Coccinellidae; genus Coccinella; species Coccinella septempunctata. The sequence goes on along the minus strand of NC_058194.1, from coordinate 8,091,447 downwards.
ACAGAAATTCACCATGTGCATCACAATTCGAAAACTATGTGCAGTTTCAAGATTTGGTTCGAATTGATCCAATAGTTCCTTAGGAATTGAAATGATATTTTGTCGAATCGACTACTGAAATCTCCATTCCTATCAGAACTATCGATCTAAAATTCAACATTGATATCACACTTTGCCGAATAGACCACTGAAATCTCAATTCCTATCTGAACTATCGAACTGAAATTCAACAAGTGCTTCTCAATCCGAAAACTATGTGCAGTTTCAAGATTTGGTTCGAATTGATCCAACAGTTTTCGAGGAATTGATATCACACTTTGCCGAATTGACCACTGAAATCTCAATTCCTATCTGAACTATCGAACTGAAATTCAACATGTGCATCCCAATCCGAAAACTATGTGCAGTTTCAAGATTTGGTCCGAATTGATCCAACAGTTTTCGAGGAATTGATATCACACTTTGCCGAATTGACCACTGAAATCTCAATTCCTATCTGAGCTATCGAACTGAAATTCAACATGTGCATCTCATTTCGAAAACTATGTGCAGTTTCAAGATTTGGTTCGAATTGATCCAACAGTTTTCAAGGAATTGATATCACACTTTGCCGAATTGACCACTGAAATCTCAATTCCTATCTGAACTATCGAACTGAAATTCAACATGTGCATCTCAATTCGAAAACTATGTGCAGTTTCAAGATTTGGTTCGAATTGATCCAATAGTTCCTTAGGAATTCAAATGATACTATGTCGAATCGTCCACTGAAATCTCAATTCCTATCTGAACTAACGATCTGAAATTCAACATGTGCATCTCAATTCGAAAACTATGTGCAGTTTCAAGATTCGATTTGAAATTCAACATGTGCATCTCAATTCCAAAACTATGTGCTGTTTCAAGATTTGGTTCGAATTGATCCAACAGTTTTTGAGGAATTGATATCACACTTTGCCGAATTGACCACTGAAATCTCAATTCCTATCTGAACTATCGAACTGAAATTCAACATGTGCATCTCAATTCGAAAACTATGTGCAGTTTCAAGATTTGGTTCGAATTGATCCAACAGTTTTCGAGGAATTGATATCACACTTTGACGAATTGACCACTGAAATCTCAATTCCTATCTGAACTATCGAACTGAAATTCAACATGTGCATCTCAATTCGAAAACTGTGTACAGTTTCGAGATTTGGGTCGAATTGATCCAGTAGTTCCTTATGAATTGAAATTATATTTTGTCGAATCGACTACTGAAATCTCCATTCCTATCAGAACTAACGATCTGAAATTCAACATGTGCATCTCATTTCGAAAACTATGTGCAGTTTCAAGATTTGGTTCGAATTGATTCAACAGTTTTCGAGGAATTGATATCACACTTTGCCGAATAGACCACTGAAATCTCAATTCCTATCTGAACTATCGAACTGAAATTCAACATGTGCATCTCAATTCGAAAACTATGTGCAGTTTCAAGACTTGGTTCGAATTGATCCAACAGTTTTTGAGGAATTGTTATCACACTTTGCCGAATAGACCACTGAAATCTCAATTCCTATCTGAACTATCGAACTGAAATTCAACATGTGCATCTCAATCCGAAAACTATGTGCAGTTTCAAGATTTGGCTCGAATTGATCCAACAGTTTCCGAGGAATTGATATGACACTTTGCCGAATTGACCACTGAAATCTCAATTCCTATCTGAACTATCGAACTGAAATTCAACATGTGCATCTCAATTCGAAAACTGTGAAAAATTTCAAGATTTGGTTCGAATTGATCCAACAGTTTTCGAGGAATTGAATCACACTTTGCCGAATTGACCACTGAAATCTCAATTCCTATCTGAACTATCGAACTGAAATTCAACATGTGCATCTCAATCCGAAAACTATGTGCAGTTTCAAGATTTGGTTCGAATTGATCTAACAGTTTTCGAGGAATTGATATCACACTTTGCCGAATTGACCACTGAAATCTCAATTCCTATCTGAACTTTCGAACTGAAATTCAACATGCGCATCTCAATTCGAAAACTGTGAAAAATTTCAAGATTTGGTTCGAATTGATCCAACAGTTTTCGAGGAATTGAATCACACTTTGCCGAATTGACCACTGAAATCTCAATTCCTATCTGAACTATCGAACTGAAATTCAACATGTGCATCTCAATCCGAAAACTATGTGCAGTTTCAAGATTTGGTTCGAATTGATCCAACAGTTTTCGAGGAATTGATATCACACTTTGCCGAATTGACCACTGAAATCTCAATTCCTATCTGAACTATCGAACTGAAATTCAACATGTACATCTCAATTCGGAAACTGTGTAATATTTCAAGATTTGGTTCGAATTGATCCAACAGTTTTCGATGAATTGATATCACACTTTGCCGAATTGACCACTGAAATCTCAATTCCTATCTGAACTATCGAACTGAAATTCAACATGTGCATCTAAATTCGAAAACTGTGTACAGTTTCGAGATTTGTTTCGAATTGATCCAATAGTTCCTTAGGAATTCAAATGATAATATGTCGAATAGTCCACTGAAATCTCAATTCCTATCTGAACTATCGAACTGAAATTCAACATGTGCATCTCAATTCGAAAACTATGTGCAGTTTCAAGATTTGGTTCGAATTGATCCAACAGTTTTCAAGGAATTGATATCACACTTTGCCGAATTGACCACTGAAATCTCAATTCCTATCTGAACTATCGAACTGAAATTCAACATGTGCATCTCAATTCGAAAACTGTGTAAAATGGCAAGATTTGGTTCGAATGGATCCAACAGTTTTCGAGGAATTGATATCACACTTTGCCGAATAGACCACTGAAATCTCAATTCCTATCTGAACTATCGAACTGAAATTCAACATGTGCATCTCAATCCGAAAACTATGTGCAGTTTCAAGATTTGGTCCGAATTGATCCAACAGTTTTCGAGGAATTTATATCACACTATGCCGATTTGACCACTGAAATCTCAATTCCTATCTGAACTATCGAACTGAAATTCAACATGTGCATCTCATGTCGAAAACTATGTGCAGTTTCAAGATTTGGTTCGAATTGATCCAACAGTTTTCAAGGAATTGATATCACACTTTGCCGAATTGACCACTGAAATCTCAATTCCTATCTGAATTATCGAACTGAAATTCAAGATGTGCATCTCAATTCGAAAACTGTGTGCAGTTTCAAGATTTGGTTCGAATTGATCCAATAGTTCCTTAGGAATTGAAATAATATTTTGACGAATCGACTACTGAAATCTCCATTCCTATAAGAACTATCGATCTGAAATTCAACTTGTGCATCTCATTTCGAAAACTATGTGCAGTTTCAAGACTTGGTTCGAATTGATCCAACAGTTTTTGAGGAATTGTTATCACACTTTGCCGAATAGACCACTGAAATCTCAATTCCTATCTGAACTATCGAACTGAAATTCAACATGTGCATCTCAATCCGAAAACTATGTGCAGTTTCAAGATTTGGCTCGAACTGATCCAACAGTTTCCGAGGAATTGATATGACACTTTGCCGAATTGACCACTGAAATCTCAATTCCTATCTGAACTATCGAACTGAAATTCAACATGTGCATCTCAATTCGAAAACTGTGAAAAATTTCAAGATTTGGTTCGAATTGATCCAACAGTTTTCGAGGAATTGAATCACACTTTGCCGAATTGACCACTGAAATCTCAATTCCTATCTGAACTATCGGACTGAAATTCAACATGTGCATCTCAATTCGGAAACTATGTGCAGTTTCAAGATTTGGTTCGAATTGATCCAACAGTTTTCGAGGAATTGATATCACACTTTGCCGAATTAACCACTGAAATCTCAATTCCTATCTGAACTATCGAACTGAAATTCAACATGTGCATCTCAATTCGAAAACTGTGTAAAATTGCAAGATTTGGTTCGAATGGATCCAACAGTTTTCGAGGAATTGATATCACACTTTGCCGAATAGACCACTGAAATCTCAATTCCTATCTGAACTATCGATCTAAAATTCAACATGTGCATCTCATTTCGAAAACTATGTGCAGTTTCAAGATTTGGTTCGAATTGATCCAACAGTTTCTGAGGAATTGATATCACACTTTGCCGAAGAGACCACTGAAATCTCAATTCCTATCTGATCTATCGAACTGAAATTCAACAAGTGCATCTCAATCCGAAAACTATGTGCAGTTTCAAGATTTGGTTCGAATTGATCCAACAGTTTTCGAGGAATTGATATCACACTTTGCCGAATTGACCACTGAAATCTCAATTCCTATCTGAACTATCGAACTGAAATTCAACATGTGCATCTCAATTCGAAAACTGTGTAAAATTGCAAGATTTGGTTCGAATGGATCCAATAGTTTTCGAGGAATTGATATCACACTTTGCCGAATAGACCACTGAAATCTCAATTCATATCTGAACTATCGAACTGAAATTCAACATGTGCATCTCAATTCGAAAATTATGTGCAGTTTCAAGATTTGTTCCGAATTGATCCAACAGTTTTCGAGGAATTGATATCACACTTTGCCGAATTGACCACTGAAATCTCAATTCCTATCTGAACTATCGAACTGAAATTCAACATGTGCATCTCATGTCGAAAACTATGTGCAGTTTCAAGATTTGGTTCGAATTGATCCAACAGTTTTCAAGGAATTGATATCACACTTTGCCGAATTGACCACTGAAATCTCAATTCCTATCTGAACTATCGAACTGAAATTCAACATGTGCATCTCAATCCGAAAACTATGTGCAGTTTCAAGATTTGGTCCGAATTGATCCAACAGTTTTCGAGGAATTTATATCACACTTTGCCGAATTGACCACTGAAATCTCAATTCCTATCTGAACTATCGAACTGAAATTCAACATGTGCATCTCATGTCGAAAACTATGTGCAGTTCCAAGATTTGGTTCGAATTGATCCAACAGTTTTCAAGGAATTGATATCACACTTTGCCGAATTGACCACTGAAATCTCAATTCCTATCTGAACTATCGAACTGAAATTCAAGATGTGCATCTCAATTCGAACTATGTGCAGTTTCAAGATTTGGTTCGAATTGATCCAACAGTTTTTGAGGAATTGATATCACACTTTGCCGAATTGATAACTGAAATCTCAATTCCTATCTGAACTATCGAACTGAAATTCAACATGTGCATCTCAATTCGAAAACTGTGTAAAATTTCAAGATTTGGTTCGAATTGATCCAACAGTTTTCAAGGAATCGATATCACACTTTGCCGAATTGACCACTGAAATCTCAATTCCTATCTGAACTATCGAACGGAAATTCAACATGTGCATCTCAATTCGAAAACTATGTGCAGTTTCAAGATTTGGTTCGAATTGATCCAATAGTTCAATTCCAAAACTATGTGCTGTTTCAAGATTTGGTTCGAATTGATCCAACAGTTTTCGAGGAATTGATATCACCGTTGCCGAATTGACCACTGAAATCTCAATTCCTATCTGAACTATCGAACTGAAATTCAACATGTGCATCTCAATTCGAAAACTATGTGCAGTTTCAGGATTTGGTTCGAATTGATCCAACAGTTTTTGAGGAATTGATATCACACTTTGCCGAATTGATAACTGAACTATCGAACTGAAATTCAACATGTGCATCTCAATTCGAAAACTGTGTAAAATTTCAAGATTTGGTTCGAATTGATCCAACAGTTTTCAAGGAATTGATATCACACTTTGCCGAATTGACCACTGAAATCTCAATTCCTATCTGAACTATCGAACTGAAATTCAACATGTTCATCTCATTTCGAAAACTATGTGCAGTTTCAAGATTTGGTTCGAATTGATCCAACAGTTTTTGAGGAATTGATATCACACTTTGCCGAATAGACCACTGAAATCTCAATTCCTATCTGAACTATCGAACTGAAATTCAATAAGTGCATCTCAATCCGAAAACTATGTGCACTTTCAAGATTTGGTTCGAATTGATCTAACAGTTTTCAATGAATTGATATCACACTTTGCCGAATTGATCACTGAAATCTCAATTCCTATCAGAACTATCGAACAGAAATTCACCATGTGCATCACAATTCGAAAACTATGTGCAGTTTCAAGATTTGGTTCGAATTGATCCAATAGTTCCTTAGGAATTGAAATGATATTTTGTCGAATCGACTACTGAAATCTCCATTCCTATCAGAACTATCGATCTAAAATTCAACATTGATATCACACTTTGCCGAATAGACCACTGAAATCTCAATTCCTATCTGAACTATCGAACTGAAATTCAACATGTGCATCTCAATCCGAAAACTATGTGCAGTTTCAAGATTTGGTTCGAATTGATCTAACAGTTTTCGAGGAATTGATATCACACTTTGCCGAATTGACCACTGAAATCTCAATTCCTATCTGAACTTTCGAACTGAAATTCAACATGCGCATCTCAATTCGAAAACTATGTGCAGTTTCAAGATTTGGTTCGAATTGATCCAACAGTTTTCGAGGAATTGATATCACACTTTGCCGAATTGACCACTGAAATCTCAATTCCTATCTGAACTATCGAACTGAAATTCAACGTGTGCATCCCAATCCGAAAACTATGTGCAGTTTCAAGATTTGGTCCGAATTGATCCAACAGTTTTCGAGGAATTGATATCACACTTTGCCGAATTGACCACTGAAATCTCAATTCCTATCTGAGCTATCGAACTGAAATTCAACATGTGCATCTCATTTCGAAAACTATGTGCAGTTTCAAGATTTGGTTCGAATTGATCCAACAGTTTTCAAGGAATTGATATCACACTTTGCCGAATTGACCACTGAAATCTCAATTCCTATCTGAACTATCGAACTGAAATTCAACATGTGCATCTCAATTCGAAAACTATGTGCAGTTTCAAGATTTGGTTCGAATTGATCCAACAGTTTTCGAGGAATTGATATCACACTTTGACGAATTGACCACTGAAATCTCAATTCCTATCTGAACTATCGAACTGAAATTCAACATGTGCATCTCAATTCGAAAACTGTGTACAGTTTCGAGATTTGGGTCGAATTGATCCAGTAGTTCCTTATGAATTGAAATTATATTTTGTCGAATCGACTACTGAAATCTCCATTCCTATCAGAACTAACGATCTGAAATTCAACATGTGCATCTCATTTCGAAAACTATGTGCAGTTTCAAGATTTGGTTCGACTTGATCCAACAGTTTTTGAGGAATTGATATCACACTTTGCCGAATTGATAACTGAAATCTCAATTCCTATCTGAACTATCGAACTGAAATTCAACATGTGCATCTCAATTCGAAAACTGTGTAAGATTTCAAGATTTGGTTCGAATTGATCCAACAGTTTTCGATGAATTGATATCACACTTTGCCGAATTGACCACTGAAATCTCAATTCCTATCTGAACTATCGTACTGAAATTCAACATGTGCATCTCACTTCGAAAACTATGTGCAGTTTCAAGATTTGGTTCGAATTGATCCAATAGTTCAATTCCAAAACTATGTGCTGTTTCAAGATTTGGTTCGAATTGATCCAACAGTTTTCGAGGAATTGATATCACACGTTGCCGAATTGACCACTGAAATCTCAATTCCTATCTGAACTATCGAACTGAAATTCAACATGTGCATCTCAATTCGAAAACTATGTGCAGTTTCAGGATTTGGTTCGAATTGATCCAATAGTTCAATTCCAAAACTATGTGCTGTTTCAAGATTTGGTTCGAATTGATCCAACAGTTTCCGAGGAATTGATATGACACTTTGCCGAATTGACCACTGAAATCTCAATTCCTATCTGAACTATCGAACTGAAATTCAACATGTGCATCTCAATTCGAAAACTGTGAAAAATTTCAAGATTTGGTTCGAATTGATCCAACAGTTTTCGAGGAATTGAATCACACTTTGCCGAATTGACCACTGAAATCTCAATTCCTATCTGAACTATCGAACTGAAATTCAACATGTGCATCTCAATCCGAAAACTATGTGCAGTTTCAAGATTTGGTTCGAATTGATCTAACAGTTTTCGAGGAATTGATATCACACTTTGCCGAATTGACCACTGAAATCTCAATTCCTATCTGAACTTTCGAACTGAAATTCAACATGCGCATCTCAATTCGAAAACTGTGAAAAATTTCAAGATTTGGTTCGAATTGATCCAACAGTTTTCGAGGAATTGAATCACACTTTGCCGAATTGACCACTGAAATCTCAATTCCTATCTGAACTATCGAACTGAAATTCAACATGTGCATCTCAATCCGAAAACTATGTGCAGTTTCAAGATTTGGTTCGAATTGATCCAACAGTTTTCGAGGAATTGATATCACACTTTGCCGAATTGACCACTGAAATCTCAATTCCTATCTGAACTATCGAACTGAAATTCAACATGTACATCTCAATTCGGAAACTGTGTAATATTTCAAGATTTGGTTCGAATTGATCCAACAGTTTTCGATGAATTGATATCACACTTTGCCGAATTGACCACTGAAATCTCAATTCCTATCTGAACTATCGAACTGAAGTTCAACATGTGCATCTAAATTCGAAAACTGTGTACAGTTTCGAGATTTGTTTCGAATTGATCCAATAGTTCCTTAGGAATTCAAATGATAATATGTCGAATAGTCCACTGAAATCTCAATTCCTATCTGAACTATCGAACTGAAATATAACATGTGCATCTCAATTCGAAAACTATGTGCAGTTTCAAGATTTGGTTCGAATTGATCCAACAGTTTTCAAGGAATTGATATCACACTTTGCCGAATTGACCACTGAAATCTCAATTCCTATCTGAACTATCGAACTGAAATTCAACATGTGCATCTCAATTCGAAAACTGTGTAAAATGGCAAGATTTGGTTCGAATGGATCCAACAGTTTTCGAGGAATTGATATCACACTTTGCCGAGTAGACCACTGAAATCTCAATTCCTATCTGAACTATCGAACTGAAATTCAACATGTGCATCTCAATCCGAAAACTATGTGCAGTTTCAAGATTTGGTCCGAATTGATCCAACAGTTTTCGAGGAATTTATATCACACTATGCCGATTTGACCACTGAAATCTCAATTCCTATCTGAACTATCGAACTGAAATTCAACATGTGCATCTCATGTCGAAAACTATGTGCAGTTTCAAGATTTGGTTCGAATTGATCCAACAGTTTTCAAGGAATTGATATCACACTTTGCCGAATTGACCACTGAAATCTCAATTCCTATCTGAATTATCGAACTGAAATTCAAGATGTGCATCTCAATTCGAAAACTGTGTGCAGTTTCAAGATTTGGTTCGAATTGATCCAATAGTTCCTTAGGAATTGAAATAATATTTTGACGAATCGACTACTGAAATCTCCATTCCTATAAGAACTATCGATCTGAAATTCAACTTGTGCATCTCATTTCGAAAACTATGTGCAGTTTCAAGACTTGGTTCGAATTGATCCAACAGTTTTTGAGGAATTGTTATCACACTTTGCCGAATAGACCACTGAAATCTCAATTCCTATCTGAACTATCGAACTGAAATTCAACATGTGCATCTCAATCCGAAAACTATGTGCAGTTTCAAGATTTGGCTCGAATTGATCCAACAGTTTCCGAGGAATTGATATGACACTTTGCCGAATTGACCACTGAAATCTCAATTCCTATCTGAACTATCGAACTGAAATTCAACATGTGCATCTCAATACGAAAACTGTGAAAAATTTCAAGATTTGGTTCGAATTGATCCAACAGTTTTCGAGGAATTGAATCACACTTTGCCGAATTGACCACTGAAATCTCAATTCCTATCTGAACTATCGAACTGAAATTCAACATGTGCATCTCAATCCGAAAACTATGTGCAGTTTCAAGATTTGGTTCGAATTGATCTAACAGTTTTCGAGGAATTGATATCACACTTTGCCGAATTGACCACTGAAATCTCAATTCCTATCTGAACTATCGGACTGAAATTCAACATGTGCATCTCAATTCGGAAACTATGTGCAGTTTCAAGATTTGGTTCGAATTGATCAAACAGTTTTCGAGGAATTGATATCACACTTTGCCGAATTGACCACTGAAATCTCAATTCCTATCTGAACTATCGAACTGAAATTCAACATGTGCATCTCAATTCGAAAACTGTGAAAAATTTCAAGATTTGGTTCGAATTGATCCAACAGTTTTCGAGGAATTGAATCACACTTTGCCGAATTGACCACTGAAATCTCAATTCCTATCTGAACTATCGAACTGAAATTCAACATGTGCATCTCAATCCGAAAACTATGTGCAGTTTCAAGATTTGGTTCGAATTGATCCAACAGTTTTCGAGGAATTGATATCACACTTTGCCGAATTAACCACTGAAATCTCAATTCCTATCTGAACTATCGAACTGAAATTCAACATGTGCATCTCAATCCGAAAACTGTGTAAAATTGCAAGATTTGGTTCGAATGGATCCAACAGTTTTCGAGGAATTGATATCACACTTTGCCGAATAGACCACTGAAATCTCAATTCCTATCTGAACTATCGATCTAAAATTCAACATGTGCATCTCATTTCGAAAACTATGTGCAGTTTCAAGATTTGGTTCGAATTGATCCAACAGTTTCTGAGGAATTGATATCACACTTTGCCGAAGAGACCACTGAAATCTCAATTCCTATCTGATCTATCGAACTGAAATTCAACAAGTGCATCTCAATCCGAAAACTATGTGCAGTTTCAAGATTTGGTTCGAATTGATCCAACAGTTTTCGAGGAATTGATATCACACTTTGCCGAATTGACCACTGAAATCTCAATTCCTATCTGAACTATCGAACTGAAATTCAACATGTGCATCTCAATTCGAAAACTGTGTAAAATTGCAAGATTTGGTTCGAATGGATCCAATAGTTTTCGAGGAATTGATATCACACTTTGCCGAATAGACCACTGAAATCTCAATTCCTATCTGAACTATCGATCTAAAATTCAACATGTGCATCTCATTTCGAAAACTATGTGCAGTTTCAAGATTTGGTTCGAATTGATCAAACAGTTTTCGAGGAATTGATATCACACTTTGCCGAATAGACCACTGAAATCTCAATTCATATCTGAACTATCGAACTGAAATTCAACATGTGCATCTCAATTCGAAAACTATGTGCAGTTTCAAGATTTGTTCCGAATTGATCCAACAGTTTTCGAGGAATTGATATCACACTTTGCCGAATTGACCACTGAAATCTCAATTCCTATCTGAACTATCGAACTGAAATTCAACATGTGCATCTCATGTCGAAAACTATGTGCAGTTTCAAGATTTGGTTCGAATTGATCCAACAGTTTTCAAGGAATCTGAACTATCGAACTGAAATTCAACATGTGCATCTCAATCCGAAAACTATGTGCAGTTTCAAGATTTGGTCCGAATTGATCCAACAGTTTTCGATGAATTTATATCACACTTTGCCGAATTGACCACTGAAATCTCAATTCCTATCTGAACTATCGAACTGAAATTCAACATGTGCATCTCATGTCGAAAACTATGTGCAGTTTCAAGATTTGGTTCGAATTGATCCAACAGTTTTCAAGGAATTGATATCACACTTTGCCGAATTGACCACTGAAATCTCAATTCCTATCTGAACTATCGAACTGAAATTCAAGATGTGCATCTCAATTCGAACTATGTGCAGTTTCAAGATTTGGTTCGAATTGATCCAACAGTTTTTGAGGAATTGATATCACACTTTGCCGAATTGATAACTGAAATCTCAATTCCTATCTGAACTATCGAACTGCAATTCAACATGTGCATCTCAATTCGAAAACTGTGTAAAATTTCAAGATTTGGTTCGAATTGATCCAACAGTTTTCAAGGAATCGATATCACACTTTGCCGAATTGACCACTGAAATCTCAATTCCTATCTGAACTATCGAACGGAAATTCAACATGTGCATCTCAATTCGAAAACTATGTGCAGTTTCAAGATTTGGTTCGAATTGATCCAATAGTTCAATTCCAAAACTATGTGCTGTTTCAAGATTTGGTTCGAATTGATCCAACAGTTTTCGAGGAATTGATATCACACGTTGCCGAATTGACCACTGAAATCTCAATTCCTATCTGAACTATCGAACTGAAATTCAACATGTGCATCTCAATTCGAAAACTATGTGCAGTTTCAGGATTTGGTTCGAATTGATCCAACAGTTTTTGAGGAATTGATATCACACTTTGCCGAATTGATAACTGAACTATCGAACTGAAATTCAACATGTGCATCTCAATTCGAAAACTGTGTAAAATTTCAAGATTTGGTTCGAATTGATCCAACAGTTTTCAAGGAATTGATATCACACTTTGCCGAATTGACCACTGAAATCTCAATTCCTATCTGAACTATCGAACGGAAATTCAACATGTTCATCTCATTTCGAAAACTATGTGCAGTTTCAAGATTTGGTTCGAATTGATCCAACAGTTTTTGAGGAATTGATATCACACTTTGCCGAATAGACCACTGAAATCTCAATTCCTATCTGAACTATCGAACTGAAATTCAATAAGTGCATCTCAATCCGAAAACTATGTGCACTTTCAAGATTTGGTTCGAATTGATCTAACAGTTTTCAATGAATTGATATCACACTTTGCCGAATTGATCACTGAAATCTCAATTCCTATCAGAACTATCGAACAGAAATTCACCATGTGCATCACAATTCGAAATCTATGTGCAGTTTCAAGATTTGGTTCGAATTGATCCAATAGTTCCTTAGGAATTGAAATGATATTTTGTCGAATCGACTACTGAAATCTCCATTCCTATCAGAACTATCGATCTAAAATTCAACATTGATATCACACTTTGCCGAATAGACCACTGAAATCTCAATTCCTATCTGAACTATCGAACTGAAATTCAACAAGTGCTTCTCAATCCGAAAACTATGTGCAGTTTCAAGATTTGGTTCGAATTGATCCAACAGTTTTCGAGGAATTGATATCACACTTTGCCGAATTGACCACTGAAATCTCAATTCCTATCTGAACTATCGAACTGAAATTCAACATGTGCATCCCAATCCGAAAACTATGTGCAGTTTCAAGATTTGGTCCGAATTGATCCAACAGTTTTCGAGGAATTGATATCACACTTTGCCGAATTGACCACTGAAATCTCAATTCCTATCTGAGCTATCGAACTGAAATTCAACATGTGCATCTCATTTCGAAAACTATGTGCAGTTTCAAGATTTGGTTCGAATTGATCCAACAGTTTTCAAGGAATTGATATCACACTTTGCCGAATTGACCACTGAAATCTCAATTCCTATCTGAACTATCGAACTGAAATTCAACATGTGCATCTCAATTCGAAAACTATGTGCAGTTTCAAGATTTGGTTCGAATTGATCCAACAGTTTTCGAGGAATTGATATCACACTTTGACGAATTGACCACTGAAATCTCAATTCCTATCTGAACTATCGAACTGAAATTCAACATGTGCATCTCAATTCGAAAACTGTGTACAGTTTCGAGATTTGGGTCGAATTGATCCAATAGTTCCTTATGAATTGAAATTATATTTTGTCGAATCGACTACTGAAATCTCCATTCCTATCAGAACTAACGATCTGAAATTCAACATGTGCATCTCATTTCGAAAACTATGTGCAGTTTCAAGATTTGGTTCGACTTGATCCAACAGTTTTTGAGGAATTGATATCACACTTTGCCGAATTGATAACTGAAATCTCAATTCCTATCTGAACTATCGAACTGAAATTCAACATGTGCATCTCAATTCGAAAACTGTGTAAGATTTCAAGATTTGGTTCGAATTGATCCAACAGTTTTCGATGAATTGATATCACACTTTGCCGAATTGACCACTGAAATCTCAATTCCTATCTGAACTATCGTACTGAAATTCAACATGTGCATCTCACTTCGAAAACTATGTGCAGTTTCAAGATTTGGTTCGAATTGATCCAATAGTTCAATTCCAAAACTATGTGCTGTTTCAAGATTTGGTTCGAATTGATCCAACAGTTTTCGAGGAATTGATATCACACGTTGCCGAATTGACCACTGAAATCTCAATTCCTATCTGAACTATCGAACTGAAATTCAACATGTGCATCTCAATTCGAAAACTATGTGCAGTTTCAGGATTTGGTTCGAATTGATCCAACAGTTTTTGAGGAATTGATATCACACTTTGCCGAATTGATAACTGAACTATCGAACTGAAATTCAACATGTGCATCTCAATTCGAAAACTGTGTAAAATTTCATGATTTGGTTCGAATTGATCCAACAGTTTTCGAGGAATTGATATCACACTTTGCCGAATTGACCACTGAAATCTCAATTCCTATCTGAACTATCGAACTGAAATTCAACATGTGCATCTCATTACGAAAACTATGTGCACTTTCAAGATTTGGTTCGAATTGATCTAACAGTTTTCAATGAATTGATATCACACTTTGCCGAATTGATCACTGAAATCTCAATTCCTATCAGAACTATCGAACAGAAATTCACCATGTGCATCACAATTCGAAAACTATGTGCAGTTTCAAGATTTGGTTCGAATTGATCCAATAGTTCCTTAGGAATTGAAATGATACTTTGTCGAATCGACCACTGAAATCTCAATTCCTATCAGAACTATCTTCTTGAAATTCAACATGTGCATCCCAATTCGAAAACTGTTTAAAATTTCAAGATTTGGTTCGAATTGATCCAACAGATTTCGAGGAATTGATATCACACTTTGCCGAATAGATCACTGAAATCTCAATTCCTATCTGAACTATCGAACTGAAATTCAACATGTGCATCTCAATTCGAAAACTATGTGCAGTTTCAAGATTTTTTTTCGAATTGATCCAACAGTTTTCGAGGAATTGATATCACACTTTGCCGAATTGACCACTGAAATCTCAATTCCTATCTGAACTATCGAACTGAAATTCAACATGTGCATCTCAATTCGAAAACTGTGTACAGTTTCGAGATTTGGGTCGAATTGATCCAGTAGTTCCTTATGAATTGAAATTATATTTTGTCGAATCGACTACTGAAATCTCCATTCCTATCAGAACTAACGATCTGAAATTCAACACGTGCATCTCATTTCGAAAACTATGTGCAGTTTCAAGATTTGGTTCGAATTGATCCAACAGTTTTTGAGGAATTGATATCACACTTTGCCGAATTGATAACTGAAATCTCAATTCCTATCTGAACTATCGAACTGAAATTCAACATGTGCATCTCAATTCGAAAACTGTGTAAGATTTCAAGATTTGGTTCGAATTGATCCAACAGTTTTCGATGAATTGATATCACACTTTGCCGAATTGACCACTGAAATCTCAATTCCTATCTGAACTATCGTACTGAAATTCAACATGTGCATCTCACTTCGAAAACTATGTGCAGTTTCAAGATTTGGTTCGAATTGATCCACTAGTTCCTCAGGAATTGAAATGATACTTTGTCGAATCGACGACTGAAATCTCAATTCCTATCAGAACTATCGAACAGAAATTCAACATGTGCATCTCAATTCGAAAACTATGTGCAGTTTCAAGATTTGGTTCGAATTGATCCAACAGTTTTTGAGGAATTGATATCACACTTTGCCGAATTGATAACTGAAATCTCAATTCCTATCTGAACTATCGAACTGAAATTCAACATGTGCATCTCAATTCGAAAACTGTGTAAAATTTCAAGATTTGGTTCGAATTGATCCAACAGTTTTCGAGGAATTGATATCACACTTTGCCGAATTGACCACTGAAATCTCAATTCCTATCTGAACTATCGAACTGTTATTCAACATGTGCATCTCATTTCGAAAACTATGTGCAGTTTCAAGATTTGGTTCGAATTGATCCAACAGTTTTCAAGGAATCGATATCACACTTTGCCGAATTGACCACTGAAATCTCAATTCCTATCTGAACTATCGAACGGAAATTCAACATGTGCATCTCAATTCGAAAACTATGTGCAGTTTCAAGACTTGGTTCGAATTGATCCAATAGTTCAATTCCAAAACTATGTGCTGTTTCAAGATTTGGTTCGAATTGATCTAACAGTTTTCGAGGAATTGATATCACACTTTGCCGAATTGACCACTGAAATCTCAATTCCTATCTGAACTATCGAACTGAAATTCAACTTGTGCATCTCAATTCGAAAACTATGTGCAGTTTCAAGATTTGGTTCGAATTGATCCAATAGTTCCTTAGGAATTCCAATGATACTATGTCGAATCGTCCACTGAAATATCAATTCCTATCTGAACTATCGAACTGAAATTCAACATGTGCATCTCAATTCGAAAACGGTGTAAAATTTCAAGATTTGGTTCGAATTGATCCAACAGTTTTTGAGGAATTGATATCACATTTTGCCGAATTGACCACTGAAATCTCAATTCCTATCTGAACTATCGAACTGAAATTCAACAAGTGCATCTCAATCCGAAAACTATGTGCAGTTTCAAGATTTGGTTCGAATTGATCTAACAGTTTTCAATGAATAGATATCACACTTTGCCGAATTGATCACTGAAATCTCAATTCCTATCTGAACTATCGAACGGAAATTCAACATGTGCATCTCAATTCGAAAACTATGTGCAGTTTCAGGATTTGGTTCGAATTGATCCAATAGTTCCTTAGGAATTGAAATGATATTTTGTCGAATCGACTACTGAAATCTCCATTCCTATCAGAACTATCGATCTAAAATTCAACATGTGCATCTCATTTCGAAAACTATGTGCAGTTTCAAGATTTGGTTCGAATTGATCCAACAGTTTTCAAGGAATCGATATCACATTTTGCCGAATTGACCACTGAAATCTCAATTCCTATCTGAACTATCGAACGGAAATTCAACATGTGCATCTCAATTCGAAAACTATGTGCAGTTTCAAGATTTGGTTCGAATTGATCCAATAGTTCAATTCCAAAACTATGTGCTGTTTCAAGATTTGGTTCGAATTGATCCAACAGTTTTCGAGGAATTGATATCACACTTTGCCGAATTGACCACTGAAATCTCAATTCCTATCTGAACTATCGAACTGAAATTCAACTTGTGCATCTCAATTCGAAAACTATGTGCAGTTTCAAGATTTGGTTCGAATTGATCCAATAGTTCCTTAGGAATTCCAATGATACTGTTTGGGTTTATACAAAAACACCCTTTGTATAAAAATCTTTTATTTATTACCCGTTTTTACTGACAACTTGTTTCAATCAATATTTATTTCTACTGTCAACTACTCAAAAATTACTTGATTTGAACATTCAAAACAATAAATAATGTAACCAAATTTAATCTTCAACATTTTCTCCTCCTCGTGAAGAACCTATTTCTTCACCCATCTCTAAACACTCTACCTTACATAGCTTGGATACTGGTCTACGATAAATACCACTTTTTAATTTAATGTCTACAACTCTAACTTTGCCATCCTTTCCTGGGTACGTCTTGTACACTACTCCTTTAGGCCAATTGTTTCTTGGTAACTTACTATCCATCAAAACTATTAAATCACCTTCTTTCAAATTTTGATTCTGTTCAAACCATTTCGTGCGTTTTGTCAAGGTAGGTATGTATTCCTTGACCCACCTGTTCCAAAAATGTTCGTTTAAATTTTCAGCTATGAGCCACTGTTTTCTCACGTTCCATTTTGTTCCATCGAAAAGTCCAGGTGGTTTCAAAATACTAGAACTCCCAATTAGAAAATGATTGGGAGTAAGGCTTTCTTCGTCTTCCGGAGATGAAGATATGTAGGTGAGAGGGCGGCTATTCACTATGTGTTCAGCTTCTATCATAACTGTGTGAAAAACTTCTTGTCGTGGTGATCTATCCTTAAGAATTATACTTAAAGTGGTTTTCACAGATCGAACCATCCTCTCCCATGCTCCTCCCATATGTGGACTACCTGGAGGTATAAACTTCCAGTCTATACTTTCAGCGCATAAACCTTGTCTTATTACTTCCAAATTCACATCTTCATAAGCTTTTTTAAGTTCCTTCTCTGCAGCGTGAAAATTCGTTCCATTGTCTGTAAGAAACATCTGCGGTTTTCCTCTCCTCGACATGAAACGTTTTATCGCCAGAAGATTTGAATCAGTGTTTAGCGTCTCAGCAATCTCAATGTGTATAGCTCCTACTGACATACAGGTAAATAGTACACCATACCTTTTTTCCCTTCGCCTACCAATAGTTACTTCAAAATGTCCGAAAAAATCTATACCTGTGTACACAAAGGCTCTTTGTGGTTGTGGTTTCTTCAACCTGAAATCAGGCAACTGTCCCATTTGTGTAACTCTGGAAATTGCTCTCCTCAGGCTGCAAATTGGACAATATCTCATCGCTCTTTTTATTGCCTTCCTTGCTTGTAGTATCCAAAATCTTTGACGAAGTTCATTGAGGATCACTTCTACACCTTGGTGTCCCATTATCACATGATAATGTAGAATCAATAATTTCACTGCAAAATGACGGCTATCAAAAATTAATGGGCTTTTTGCTGTATCAGGTAAGTCTGTGGAATAATTTGTTCGACCTCCTACACATAAATATTCGTTTTTCATATACGGTGTTAACTGATATAATTTGCTTTTTTTGTGTAAAGTTCCTCCTCCTGCGATAATCGCGATTTCTTTCCTAAAACAATCGTTTTGTATCCTCTTAAACCATATTTTTTCTACTTCTTCGATATCCTTACATGTTATTATTTTATTTTCCTCCTTTCTCGCACATAATCTGATGAATTTCAACACTATGGCTGTACTTTTCATTAATGATGTCCAACGTGAGAATCTTTGAACTTCTGGTAATACGTCGATAGATTTTGAAGATGTTATCAAACATATTGTCCCTTTTTTCAATTCCAGTGATGCTGCAGTGTCTAGGTTCGTTTGCTGACTGTCTTCTTTTGGCCAATATTCAGGTTTGAGATATAAAAAGTCTGGACCCTTGTACCACCTATCCAAAGTTGTTAGTTTGATGTCGTCTTGATCTCTTGTTAGATCATCTGCAACATTCATCTTTGTTGGTATCCAGCGCCACTGATTTGCTGAGGTCTTCTCCTGTATCTCTCCCACCCGATGAGCAACAAACATTTTGAAATTTCTCGTCTCTGATCTTAACCAACACAAAACTGTTTTCGAGTCACTCCAAAATACCGTCTTTTGAATTTTCAATGTGTGGCCTTTTCTTATAGATTCTCCAAGTCTGGAAGCCATCAACGCAGCTTGTAATTCTAGTCTCGGGATTGATAGAGATTTCAAAGGGCTCACTTGTGTTTTCGACATAACCAAGCTCACATGTATTTTTTCTTGAGTTTCAAATCTAAAATAAGCTACTGTACCAAGTGCCTGCTCACTTGCATCACAAAATATATGCAATTCTAAATTGAGGTATTGGTAAGGAAAGTGACATCTATCGATTTTCAATTCTTTTATTTTCTCAAATTCTTTCAACCATTTAAACCATTTTCGTTCTGAAGATCCACTTATTTTTTCATCCCAGGAGATTCCAGATCTCCAGACATCTTGCAAAATGATCTTTCCTCTCACAACATAATGACCCAGCAATCCCAGGGGATCATATATCGACATAATGATTTTTAGTATTTCTCGTTTGGTAGGTGTTCTTTCTCGAGTTAAAATTTTTTTATTCACTTTATGGCAGTTCAAGGGAAAGCATAAATAGTCATCATTTGGATCCCATTTAAGGCCCAATATTCTTTCCGTTGGTAGAATATTTTCGGTGGTAGAATTACCATCTATAATTCTCAATTCGTCAGGAACTTGATTTAGAATTTCCTTAGAATTACTAATCCAACCTCGTATTTCAAATCCTCCTTTTTTATGTATATGAATTACTTCTTTTGTCAGCTGAATTCCTTCTTCTACGGTATCTACACTATCTAAATAGTCGTCCATGTAATGAAGATATTTGATAGCATTAGCTGCTCGTGGATATTCATCTTGGAATTCAGAAGCATTTCTGTTTTTGATGTACTGAGCAGCAAATGGTGAGCATACTGCTACGAAGATCATTGCCTCCATTGCATACTCTGCTATTGTATTGTTGATTTTGTCATACCATAAAAACCTTTGAGCTGATTGATCCTCTCTCCTTATTTTTATCTGGTGAAACATTTCTTTTATATCCGCACAAAAGGCAAATTTTCTTTCTCTAAATTTCATCAATATTTCAACCAGAGAGTTATATAAATCAGGACCTCTTAGAAGGAGATCATTCAAACTTGTGCCATCAACTTTAGCAGCAGCATCTAAAACAAATCTCAATTTTCCTGGTTTGTTTTCATTAACAACTCCGAAATGAGGTAAATACCAAACCCTCTGTGTTTTTCCTTCAATTTCATCCAATTCCAATTTTCTCGCATACCTAACCTTTATCAAGATATTGCTTTATTTTATTCTCGTATGCATCGGAAAAACTCTTATTTTTTGACATGCGTTCATTAATATAGCGTAAACGTTGAATTGCGAGTGGCTTCGAATTAGGAAAATATACTTGTGTTGTTTTCCAAATAAGGCCTGTTTCCCACCTTTCACCACTTCTATGGGAAATTTTTTCGATTAAATTTCGTGCTGCTTCGTCTTCCTCACACAAAATTTCATTTTTGATACTTTTACACCTAGAGATTCAGTTGTGAAAAAATCTTTTACCAAATTGTGGAGTTCATCCAAAGGATCCAAATTTTGATGTCTGATATGTAAAATCGCTTCATCTACTCTACCCCTAAATTCTCTCAGGTTTCCATGTAGAATCCAACCCAGTTTAGTTCTGGACAGAGCTGGTGAATTTTTCGGACCTTCTATTATTTCTCTAGTAACAATCAGATCCCAGTTATCTTGACCTATGAGGAGTTGAGGTTTTACATTTAAATAATCAGCAAAATCAATGTTCCTAAGATGTTTCCACTTTTCTCTTAAATTCTTTGCATTCACAGATTGAACAGGAAGATCCATGTCAGGAAGAGTGTAAACATCATTCAATTTATGTACATTCTCATCTGCACCTATAATATCAAACGAAAGCTTTTTACTTAAGATTTCTTTTTTCGATTTCCTATCTGTCCATCTTATTCCTAAAACAGTATTCTCACCTCTGAGATCTAAACGGTCTACAAGAGATTCATCTATAAGTGTTATAGTAGATGCTTCATCAAAAAGTGCATATATCCTAGCAGACTTATTACCATTTTTAATTGTAACAGGTGTTACCCTTAGCAAAATCTCATTACTTGAACGTGAAGTGTGAGCAACGAGCCGATTCTCCAATGCATTGTGAGTATCAGAATATTCTTGCTCTTGATCACGCTCCTGATGAAGTTTTTGATTATGCAGTAAAGCATGATGAAATTTCTGACAAGTATTGATACCACATTGTTTCTTCTTCGAACATTTATTTATTCTGTGAGCAGACTTAATACATGAAAAACATAATTCCTTAGATTTAACAAATTTCCACCGGTCTTCTGGAGATAAATCTTTGAATTTCTGACAGTTTTCCAAACTATGTTCACCATTGCATAATCTACATAATTTCCTATTTTTGGCCATTGAAGTAACTAAAGTTGAATTAATTTTATTTTTGTTTACATAATTAGAAGAATTCGATGATTTGTAAGGAGTTAACGTTCGTACAAAATTAACTGCTTCTGCTTCACTAAAAATCCAACTTTGAAAATTTTCTAAACAATTTGTAGATTGCTTACTGACTAATCTCTTTCCCCAAGATACTTGCATAGCATATGGCAGTTTACACAAAAGATCTTCCAAAAGCTGTGGACACGTCAGATAATTTTTCATATTGAGATTTTTCAAAGTTGACACCAAATTTTGAAGTTTGTCTGAGAATAATGCCAATGCATTGAAATCGTGGGTTTTTATGAATGGCAAAGATTTAACCTCTTAGATTAATACCTTCACGATTAATTCAGGTCTGCCGAATCTATTTTGCAGAATACGCATTATTTCTTCAGTACCCGTGCAAGATACTAGTAATCCCTCTACGGAACGTCTAGCTTCACCAACCAAGCATCTCCTTAAACGACAAATATTCTCGGAATCATTAAAACCTAATAAATCAGTGGTGTTACGAAACTGCATATAAAAATTAATCCATTCTTTTATATCTCCCGAAAACTTAGGTAAATCCTTATCAACACATTGTCGAGCCAAGAATATTTTGAGAGTATCAGCATCCCTATTTACTTCGTTTCCCTGAGGATCACTTTTTTTTTCCGAATGAGAATTCCTATTGAAAACTGCTACAGAATGGACAGAACTCACAGATTAAGATTTTACAGAAGTATTATCATCTAACCATTGCTCTACCTTTGCTTTTCCACCAATAGATTTTTGTAGAACATTCAAATCAATTGTACTCAAATCATTCGATTCATCAACACTCCTTTCCTCGAGATGAAGTTGCTGTAAGGCTAATCTGCTTTCTATTAATTTCTTTTTTAAATCTATCTTCCTTCTAGCGATTTCTTGTTCTTCTATTGCCAGTTGTAACAATTCATTATTGGCCTCTATTTGACTCTCAAGCTCTCTACGTGATGTACATTTAGAGTGTCTAGAGTGGGACTTACCAGTTGAAGCTGCTACCTTGTGCTGCTTCCTCTTTGTTGATCGGCTTGATATTCCTGATTTCTGCTCCGAAATATTCCTCACAACACTGGTCGATGAAAGAGGTGGAACCATCGCTCTGGATATTACTTCAGACCTGTTTTCTGTAGTATTCTGCGCGACCCTGGATTCCAATACTATTCCATCTTCTTTCCCCTCCACACAACAAGGTTGGGTATGAAGAGCTTGTAAAGATTTGCTTTTACTTCTGGTAACTACACCGTACTGCTCCATATTTTAGTTACTTTTATGCCGAAGGACCACTTATGTTTGGGTTTATACAAAAACACCCTTTGTATAAAAATCTTTTATTTATTACCCGTTTTGACTGAAAACTTGTTTCAATCAATATTTATTTCTACTGTCAACTACTCAAAAATTACTTGATTTGAACATTCAAAACAATAAATAATGTAACCAAATTTAATCTTCAACAGATACTATGTCGAATCGTCCACTGAAATATCAATTCCTATCTGAACTATCGAACTGAAATTCAACATGTGCATCTCAATTCGAAAACGGTGTAAAATTTCAAGATTTGGTTCGAATTGATCTAACAGTTTTCGAGGAATTGATATCACACTTTGCCGAATTGACCACTGAAATCTCAATTCCTATCTGAACTATCGAACTGAAATTCAACATGTGCATCTCAATCCGAAAACTATGTACAGTTTCAAGATTTGGTCCGAATTGATCCAACAGTTTTCGAGGAATTGATATCACACTTTGCCGAATTGACCACTGTAATCTCAATTCCTATCTGAGCTATCGAATTGAAATTCAACATGTGCATCTCATTTCGAAAACTATGTGCAGTTTCAAGATTTGGTTCGAATTGATCCAACAGTTTTCAAGGAATCGATATCACACTTTGCCGAATTGACCACTGAAATCTCAATTCCTATCTGAACTATCGAACGGAAATTCAACATGTGCATCTCAATTCGAAAACTATGTGCAGTTTCAAGATTTGGTTCGAATTGATCCAATAGTTCAATTCCAAAACTATGTGCTGTTTCAAGATTTGGTTCGAATTGATCCAACAGTTTTCGAGGAATTGATATCACACGTTGCCGAATAGACCACTGAAATCTCAATTCCTATCTGAGCTATCGAACTGAAATTCAACATGTGCATCTCAATTCGAAAACTATGTGCAGTTTCAGGATTTGGTTCGAATTGATCCAACAGTTTTTGAGGAATTGTTATCACACTTTGCCGAATAGACCACTGAAATCTCAATTCCTATCTGAACTATCGAAATGAAATTCAACATGTGCATCTCAATCCGAAAACTATGTGCAGTTTCAAGATTTGGCTCGAATTGATCCAACAGTTTCCGAGGAATTGATATGACACTTTGCCGAATTGACCACTGAAATCTCAATTCCTATCTGAACTATCGAACTGAAATTCAACATGTGCATCTCAATTCGAAAACTGTGAAAAATTTCAAGATTTGGTTCGAATTGATCCAACAGTTTTCGAGGAATTGAATCACACTTTGCCGAATTGACCACTGAAATCTCAATTCCTATCTGAACTATCGAACTGAAATTCAACATGTGCATCTCAATCCGAAAACTATTTGCAGTTTCAAGATTTGGTTCGAATTGATCCAACAGTTTTCGAGGAATTGATATCACACTTTGCCGAATTGACCACTGAAATCTCAATTCCTACCTGAACTATCGAACTGAAATCAACATGTACATCTCAATTCGGAAACTGTGTAATATTTCAAGATTTGGTTCGAATTGATCCAACAGTTTTCGATGAATTGATATCACATTTTGCCGAATTGACCACTGAAATCTCAATTCCTATCTGAACTATCGAACTGAAATTCAACATGTGCATCTAAATTCGAAAACTGTGTACAGTTTCGAGATTTGGTTCGAATTGATCCAATAGTTCCTTAGGAATTCAAATGATAATATGTCGAATAGTCCACTGAAATCTCAATTCCTATCTGAACTATCGAACTGAAATTCAACATGTGCATCTCAATTCGAAAACTATGTGCAGTTTCAAGATTTGGTTCGAATTGATCCAACAGTTTTCAAGGAATTGATATCACACTTTGCCGAATTGACCACTGAAATCTCAATTCCTATCTGAACTATCGAACTGAAATTCAACATGTGCATCTCAATTCGAAAAATGTGTAAAATGGCAAGATTTGGTTCGAATGGATCCAACAGTTTTCGAGGAATTGATATCACACTTTGCCGAATTGACCACTGAAATCTCAATTCCTATCTGAACTATCGAACTGAAATTCAACATGTGCATCTCAATTCGAAAACTGTGTAAAATTGCAAGATTTGGTTCGAATTGATTCAACAGTTTTCGAGGAATTGATATCACACTTTGCCGAATAGACCACTGAAATCTCAATTCCTATCTGAACTATCGAACTGAAATTCAACATGTGCATCTCAATCCGAAAACTATGTGCAGTTTCAAGATTTGGTCCGAATTGATCCAACAGTTTTCGAGGAATTTATATCACACTATGCCGATTTGACCACTGAAATCTCAATTCCTATCTGAACTATCGAACTGAAATTCAACATGTGCATCTCATGTCGAAAACTATGTGCAGTTTCAAGATTTGGTTCGAATTGATCCAACAGTTTTCAAGGAATTGATATCACACTTTGCCGAATTGACCACTGAAATCTCAATTCCTATCTGAATTATCGAACTGAAATTCAAGATGTGCATCTCAATTCGAAAACTGTGTGCAGTTTCAAGATTTGGTTCGAATTGATCCAATAGTTCCTTAGGAATTGAAATAATATTTTGACGAATCGACTACTGAAATCTCCATTCCTATAAGAACTATCGATCTGAAATTCAACTTGTGCATCTCATTTCGAAAACTATGTGCACTTTCAAGACTTGGTTCGAATTGATCCAACAGTTTTTGAGGAATTGTTATCACACTTTGCCGAATAGACCACTGAAATCTCAATTCCTATCTGAACTATCGAACTGAAATTCAACATGTGCATCTCAATCCGAAAACTATGTGCAGTTTCAAGATTTGGCTCGAATTGATCCAACAGTTTCCGAGGAATTGATATGACACTTTGCCGAATTGACCACTGAAATCTCAATTCCTATCTGAACTATCGAACTGAAATTAAACATGTGCATCTCAATTCGAAAACTGTGAAAAATTTCAAGATTTGGTTCGAATTGATCCAACAGTTTTCGAGGAATTGAATCACACTTTGCCGAATTGACCACTGAAATCTCAATTCCTATCTGAACTATCGAACTGAAATTCAACATGTGCATCTCAATCCGAAAACTATGTGCAGTTTCAAGATTTGGTTCGAATTGATCTAACAGTTTTCGAGGA
Source organism: Coccinella septempunctata (assembly GCF_907165205.1). Lineage (NCBI taxonomy): Eukaryota > Metazoa > Arthropoda > Insecta > Coleoptera > Coccinellidae > Coccinella > Coccinella septempunctata. The sequence continues at coordinate 8,065,250 of NC_058194.1, read as the reverse complement.
ATTGATATCACACTTTGCCGAATTGACCACTGAAATCTCAATTCCTATCTGAACTTCCGAACTGAAATTCAACATGCGCATCTCAATTCGAAAACTGTGAAAAATTTCAAGATTTGGTTCGAATTGATCCAACAGTTTTCGAGGAATTGAATCACACTTTGCCGAATTGACCACTGAAATCTCAAGTCCTATCTGAACTATCGAACTGAAATTCAACATGTGCATCTCAATCCGAAAACTATGTGCAGTTTCAAGATTTGGTTCGAATTGATCCAACAGTTTTCGAGGAATTGATATCACACTTTGCCGAATTGACCACTGAAATCTCAATTCCTATCTGAACTATCGAACTGAAATTCAACATGTACATCTCAATTCGGAAACTGTGTAATATTTCAAGATTTGGTTCGAATTGATCCAACAGTTTTCGATGAATTGATATCACACTTTGCCGAATTGACCACTGAAATCTCAATTCCTATCTGAACTATCGAACTGAAATTCAACATGTGCATCTAAATTCGAAAACTGTGTACAGTTTCGAGATTTGTTTCGAATTGATCCAATAGTTCCTTAGAAATTCAAATGATAATATGTCGAATAGTCCACTGAAATCTCAATTCCTATCTGAACTATCGAACTGAAATTCAACATGTGCATCTCAATTCGAAAACTATGTGCAGTTTCAAGATTTGGTTCGAATTGATCCAACAGTTTTCAAGGAATTGATATCACACTTTGCCGAATTGACCACTGAAATCTCAATTCCTATCTGAACTATCGAACTGAAATTCAACATTTGCATCTCAATTCGAAAACTGTGTAAAATGGCAAGATTTGGTTCGAATGGATCCAACAGTTTTCGAGGAATTGATATCACACTTTGCCGAATTGACCACTGAAATCTCAATTCCTATCTGAACTATCGAACTGAAATTCAACATGTGCATCTCAATTCGAAAACTGTGTAAAATTGCAAGATTTGGTTCGAATTGATTCAACAGTTTTCGAGGAATTGATATCACACTTTGCCGAATAGACCACTGAAATCTCAATTCCTATCTGAACTATCGAACTGAAATTCAACATGTGCATCTCATTTCGAAAACTATGTGCAGTTTCAAGACTTGGTTCGAATTGATCCAACAGTTTTTGAGGAATTGTTATCACTGTTGGATCAATTCGAACCAAATCTTGAAACTGCACATAGTTTTTGGATTGAGATGCACTTGTTGAATTTCAGTTCGATAGTTCAGATAGGAATTGAGATTTCAGTGGTCTATTCGGCAAAGTGTGATATCAATTCCTCAAAAACTGTTGGACCAATTCGACCCAAATCTTGAAACTAGTTTTCGAATTGAGATGCACATGTTGAATGTCAGTTCGATAGTTCTGATAGGAATTGAGATTTCAGTCGTCGATTCGACAAAGTATCATTTCAATTCCTGAGGAACTAGTGGATAAATTCGAACCAAATCTTGAAACTGCACATAGTTTTCGAAATGAGATGCACATGTTGAATTTCAGTACGATAGTTCAGATAGGAATTGCGATTTCAGTGGTCAATTCGGCAAAGTGTGATATCAATTCATCGAAAACTGTTGGATCAATTCGAACCAAATCTTGAAATTTTACACAGTTTTCGAATTGAGATGCACATGTTGAATTTCATTTCGATAGTTCAGATAGGAATTGAGATTTCAGTTATCAATTCGGCAAAGTGTGATATCAATTCCTCAAAAACTGTAGGATCAATTCGAACCAAATCTTGAAACTGCACATAGTTTTCGAAATGAGATGCACATGTTGAATTTCAGATCGTTAGTTCTGATAGGAATGGAGGTTTCAGTAGTCGATTCGACAAAATATAATTTCAATTCATAAGGAACTATTGGATCAATTCGACCCAAATCTCGAAACTGTACACAGTTTCCGAATTGAGATGCACATGTTGAATTTCAGTTCGATAGTTCAGATAGGAATTGAGATTTCAGTGGTCAATTCGGCAAAGTGTGATATCAATTCCTCGAAAACTGTTGGATCAATTCGAACCAAATCTTGAAACTGCACATAGTTTTCGAATTGAGATGCACATTTTGAATTTCAGTTCGATAGTTCTGATAGGAATTGAGATTTCAGTGGTCGATTCGACAAAGTATCATTTTAATTCCTAAGGAACTATTGGATCAATTCGACCCAAATCTCGAAACTGTACACAGTTTTCGAATTGAGATGCACATGTTGAATTTCAGTTCGATAGTTCAGATAGGAATTGAGATTTCAGTGGTCAATTCGGCAAAGTGTGATATCAATTCCTCAAAAACTGTTGGATCAATTCGAACCAAATCTTGAAACAGCACATAGTTTTGGAATTGAGATGCACATGTTGAATTTCAAATCGATAGTTCAGATAGGAATTGAGATTTCAGTGGTCAATTCGGCAAAGTGTGATGTCAATTCCTCAAAAACTGTTGGACCAATTCGACCCGAATCTTGAAACTGCACATAGTTTTCGAATTGAGATGCACATGTTGAATTTCAGATCGATAGTTCTGATAGGAATTGAGATTTCAGTGGACGATTCGGCAAAGTGTGATATCAATTCCTCAAAAACTGTTGGATCAATTCGATCCAAATCTTGAAACAGCACATAGTTTTCGAAATGAGATGCACATGTTGAATTTCAGTTCGATAGCTCAGATAGGAATTGAGATTTCAGTGGTCTATTCGGCAAAGTGTGATATCAATTCCTCAAAAACTGTTGGATCAATTCGACCCAAATCTTGAAACTGCACATAAATTTCGAATTGAGATGCACATGTTGAATTTCAGATCGATAGTTCAGATAGGAATGGAGATTTCAGTAGTCGATTCGGCAAAGTGTGATATCAATTCCTCGAAAACTGTTGGAACAATTCGAACCAAATCTTGAAACTGCACATAGTTTTCGGATTGAGATGCACTTGTTGAATTTCAGTTCGATAGTTCAGATAGGAATTGAGATTTCAGTGGTCTATTCGGCAAAGTGTGATATCAATTCCTCAAAAACTGTTGGACCAATTCGACCCAAATCTTGAAACTGCACATAGTTTTCGAATTGAGATGCACATGTTGAATGTCAGTTCGATAGTTCTGATAGGAATTGAGATTTCAGTGGTCTATTCGGCAAAGTGTGATATCAATTCCTCAAAAACTGTTGGACCAATTCGACCCAAATCTTGAAACTGCACATAGTTTTCGAATTGAGATGCACATGTTGAATGTCAGTTCGATAGTTCTGATAGGAACGGAGATTTCAGTAGTCGATTCGACAAAATATAATTTCAATTCATAAGGAACTATTGGATCAATTCGACCCAAATCTTGAAACTGCACATAGTTTTCGAATTGAGATGCACATGTTGAATTTCAGTTCGATAGTTCAGATAGGAATTGAGATTTCAGTGGTCAATTCGGCAAAGTGTGATATCAATTCCTCAAAAACTGTTGGATCAATTCGAACCAAATCTTGAAACAGCACATAGTTTTGGAATTGAGATGCACATGTTGAATTTCAAATCGATAGTTCAGATAGGAATTGAGATTTCAGTGGTCTATTCGGCAAAGTGTGATATCAATTCCTCAAAAACTGTTGGACCAATTCGACCCAAATCTTGAAACTGCACATAGTTTTCGAATTGAGATGCACATGTTGAATGTCAGTTCGATAGTTCTGATAGGAATTGAGATTTCAGTCGTCGATTCGACAAAGTATCATTTCAATTCCTGAGGAACTAGTGGATCACTTCGAACCCATACTTGAAACTGCACATAGTTTTCGAAATGAGATGCACATGTTGAATTTCAGATCGATAGTTCAGATAGGAATGGAGATTTCAGTAGTCGATTCGGCAAAGTGTGATATCAATTCCTCGAAAACTGTTGGATCAATTCGAACCAAATCTTGAAATTTTACACAGTTTTCGAATTGAGATGCACATGTTGAATTTCAGTTCGAAAGTTCAGATATTAATTGAGATTTCAGTTATCAATTCGGCAAAGTGTGATATCAATTACTCAAAAACTGTTGGATCAATTCGAACCAAATCTTGAAACTGCACATAGTTTTCGGATTGAGATGCACTTGTTGAATTTCAGTTCGATAGTTCAGATAGGAATTGAGATTTCAGTGGTCTATTCGGCAAAGATTGATATCAATTCCTCAAAAACTGTTGGACCAATTCGACCCAAATCTTGAAACTGCTCATAGTTTTCGAATTGAGATGCACATGTTGAATGTCAGTTCGATAGTTCTGATAGGAATTGAGATTTCAGTCGTCGATTCGACAAAGTATCATTTCAATTCCTGAGGAACTAGTGGATCACTTCGAACCAAATCTTGAAACTGCACATAGTTTTCGAAATGAGATGCACATGTTGAATTTCAGTACGATAGTTCAGATAGGAATTGAGATTTCAGTGGTCAATTCGGCAAAGTGTGATATCAATTCATCGAAAACTGTTGGATCAATTCGAACCAAATCTTGAAATTTTACACAGTTTTCGGATTGAGATTCACTTGTTGAATTTCAGTTCGATAGTTCAGATAGGAATTGAGATTTCAGTGGTCTAATCGGCAAAGTGTGATATCAATTCCTCAAAAACTGTTGGACCAATTCGACCCAAATCTTGAAACTAGTTTTCGAATTGAGATGCACATGTTGAATGTCAGTTCGATAGTTCTGATAGGAATTGAGATTTCAGTCGTCGATTCGACAAAGTATCATTTCAATTCCTGAGGAACTAGTGGATCAATTCGAACCAAATCTCGAAACTGCACATAGTTTTCGAAATGAGATGCACATGTTGAATTTCAGTACGATAGTTCAGATAGGAATTGCGATTTCAGTGGTCAATTCGGCAAAGTGTGATATCAATTCCTCGAAAACTGTTGGATCAATTCGAACCAAATCTTGAAATTTTACACAGTTTTCGAATTGAGATGCACATGTTGAATTTCAGTTCGATAGTTCAGATAGGAATTGATATTTCAGTTATCAATTCGGCAAAGTGTGATATCAATTCCTCAAAAACTGTTGGATCAATTCGAACCAAATCTTGAAACTGCACATAGTTTTCGAAATGAGATGCACGTGTTGAATTTCAGATCGTTAGTTCTGATAGGAACGGAGATTTCAGTAGTCGATTCGACAAAATATAATTTCAATTCATAAGGAACTATTGGATCAATTCGACCCAAATCTCGAAACTGTACACAGTTTTCGAATTGAGATGCACATGTTGAATTTCAGTCCGATAGTTCAGATAGGAATTGAGATTTCAGTGGTCAATTCGGCAAAGTGTGATATCAATTCCTCGAAAACTGTTGGATCAATTCGAACCAAATCTTGAAACTGCACATAGTTTTCGAATTGATATGCACATTTTGAATTTCAGTTCGATAGTTCTGATAGGAATTGAGATTTCAGTGGTCGATTCGACATAGTGTGATAACAATTCCTCGAAAACTGTTGGATCAATTCGAACCAAATCTTGAAATTTTACACAGTTTTCGAATTGGGATGCACATGTTGAATTTCAAGTCGATAGTTCATATAGGAATTGAGATTTCAGTGGTCTATTCGGCAAAGTGTGATATCAATTCCTCAAAAACTGTTGGACCAATTCGACCCAAATCTTGAAACTGCTCATAGTTTTCGAATTGAGATGCACATGTTGAATGTCAGTTCGATAGTTCTGATAGGAATTGAGATTTCAGTCGTCGATTCGACAAAGTATCATTTCAATTCCTGAGGAACTAGTGGATCACTTCGAACCAAATCTTGAAACTGCACATAGTTTTCGAAATGAGATGCACATGTTGAATTTCAGTACGATAGTTCAGATAGGAATTGAGATTTCAGTGGTCAATTCGGCAAAGTGTGATATCAATTCATCGAAAACTGTTGGATCAATTCGAACCAAATCTTGAAATTTTACACAGTTTTCGGATTGAGATGCACTTGTTGAATTTCAGTTCGATAGTTCAGATAGGAATTGAGATTTCAGTGGTCTAATCGGCAAAATGTGATATCAATTCCTCAAAAACTGTTGGACCAATTCGACCCAAATCTTGAAACTAGTTTTCGAATTGAGATGCACATGTTGAATGTCAGTTCGATAGTTCTGATAGGAATTGAGATTTCAGTCGTCGATTCGACAAAGTATCATTTCAATTCCTGAGGAACTAGTGGATCAATTCGAACCAAATCTTGAAACTGCACATAGTTTTCGAAATGAGATGCACATGTTGAATTTCAGTACGATAGTTCAGATAGGAATTGCGATTTCAGTGGTCGATTCGACAAAATATAATTTCAATTCATAAGGAACTATTGGATCAATTCGACCCAAATCTCACAACTGTACACAGTTTTCGAATTGAGATGCACATGTTGAATTTCAGTCCGATAGTTCAGATAGGAATTGAGATTTCAGTGGTCAATTCGGCAAAGTGTCAATTCCTCGAAAACTGTTGGATCAATTCGAACCAAATCTTGAAACTGCACATAGTTTTCGAATTGATATGCACATTTTGAATTTCAGTTCGATAGTTCTGATAGGAATTGAGATTTCAGTGGTCGATTCGACATAGTGTGATATCAATTCCTCGAAAACTGTTGGATCAATTCGAACCAAATCTTGAAATTTTACACAGTTTTCGAATTGGGATGCACATGTTGAATTTCAAGTCGATAGTTCTGATAGGAACAACAAGTGCATCTCAATCCGAAAACTATGTGCAGTTTCAAGATTTGGTTCGAATTGATCCAACAGTTTTCGAGGAATTGATATCACACTTTGCCGAATTGACCACTGAAATCTCAATTCCTATCTGAACTATCGAACTGAAATTCAACATGTTGATGTCAATTCGAAAACTGTGTAAAATTGCAAGATTTGGTTCGAATGGATCCAACAGTTTTCGAGGAATTGATATCACACTTAGCCGAATAGACCACTGAAATCTCAATTCCTATCTGAACTATCGATCTAAAATTCAACATGTGCATCTCATTTCGAAAACTATGTGCAGTTTCAAGATCTGGTTCGAATTGATCCAACAGTTTTTGAGGACTTGATATCACCTTTGCCGAAGAGACCACTGAAATCTCAATTCCTATCTGAACTATCGAACTGAAATTCAACATGTGCATCTCAATTCGGAAACTATGTGCAGTTTCAAGATTTGGTTCGAATTGATCCAACAGTTTTCGAGGAATTGATATCACACTTTGCCGAATAGACCACTGAAATCTCAATTCCTATCTGAACTATCGAACTGAAATTCAACATTTGCATCTCAATCCGAAAACTATGTGCAGTTTCAAGATTTGTTCCGAATTGATCCAACAGTTTTCAAGGAATTGATATCACACTTTGCCGAATTGACCACTGAAATCTCAATTCCTATCTGAACTATCGAACTGAAATTCAACATGTGCATGTCAATTCGAAAACTGTGTGCAGTTTCAAGATTTGGTTCGAATTGATCCAATAGTTCCTTAGGAATTGAAATAATATTTTGTCGAATCGACTACTGAAATCTCCATTCCTATCAGAACTATCGATCTGAAATTCAACTTGTGCATCTCATTTCGAAAACTATATGCAGTTTCAAGACTTGGTTCGAATTGATCCAACAGTTTTCGAGGAATTGATATCACACTTTGCCGAATTGACCACTGAAATCTCAATTCCTATCTGAACTATCGAACTGAAATTCAACATGTGCATCTCAATTCGAAAACTGTGTAAAATTGCAAGATTTGGTTCGAATGGATCCAACAGTTTTCGAGGAATTGACATCACACTTTGCCGAATTGACCACTGAAATCTCAATTCCTATCTGAACTATCGAACTAAAATTCAACATGTGCATCTCAATTCAAAAACTGTGTAAAATTGCAAGATTTGGTTCGAATGGATCCAATAGTTTTCGAGGAATTGATATCACACTTTGCCGAATAGACCACTGAAATCTCAATTCCTATCTGAACTATCGAACTGAAATTCAACATGTGCATCTCAATTCGAAAACTATGTGCAGTTTCAAGATTTGGTTCGAATTGATCCAATAGTTCCTTAGGAATTGAAATGATATTTTGTCGAATCGACTACTGAAATCTCCATTCCTATCAGAACTATCGATCTGAAATTCATCTTGTGCATCTCATTTCGAAAACTATGTGCAGTTTCAAGACTTGGTTCGAATTGATCCAACAGTTTTTGAGGAATTGTTATCACACTTTGCCTAATAGACCACTGAAATCTCAATTCCTATCTGAACTATCGAACTGAAATTCAACATGTCCAACTCAATCCGAAAACTATGTGCAGATTCAAGATTTCAACAGTTTTCGAGGAATTGATATGACACTTTGCCGAATTGACCACTGAAATCTCAATTCCTATCTGAACTATCGAACTGAAATTCAACATGTGCATCTCAATTCGAAAACTGTGTAAAATTGCAAGATTTGGTTCGAATTGATTCAACAGTTTTCGAGGAATTGATATCACACTTTGCCGAATAGACCACTGAAATCTCAATTCCTATCTGAACTATCGAACTGAAATTCAACATGTGCATCTCAATCCGAAAACTATGTGCAGTTTCAAGATTTGGTCCGAATTGATCCAACAGTTTTCGAGGAATTTATATCACACTATGCCGATTTGACCACTGAAATCTCAATTCCTATCTGAACTATCGAACTGAAATTCAACATGTGCATCTCATGTCGAAAACTATGTGCAGTTTCAAGATTTGGTTCGAATTGATCCAACAGTTTTCAAGGAATTGATATCACACTTTGCCGAATTGACCACTGAAATCTCAATTCCTATCTGAATTATCGAACTGAAATTCAAGATGTGCATCTCAATTCGAAAACTGTGTGCAGTTTCAAGATTTGGTTCGAATTGATCCAATAGTTCCTTAGGAATTGAAATAATATTTTGACGAATCGACTACTGAAATCTCCATTCCTATAAGAACTATCGATCTGAAATTCAACTTGTGCATCTCATTTCGAAAACTATGTGCAGTTTCAAGACTTGGTTCGAATTGATCCAACAGTTTTTGAGGAATAGTTATCACACTTTGCCGAATAGACCACTGAAATCTCAATTCCTATCTGAACTACCGAACTGAAATTCAACATGTGCATCTCAATCCGAAAACTATGTGCAGTTTCAAGATTTGGCTCGAATTGATCCAACAGTTTCCGAGGAATTGATATGACACTTTGCCGAATTGACCACTGAAATCTCAATTCCTATCTGAACTATCGAACTGAAATTCAACATGTGCATCTCAATTCGAAAACTGTGAAAAATTTCAAGATTTGGTTCGAATTGATCCAACAGTTTTCGAGGAATTGAATCACACTTTGCCGAATTGACCACTGAAATCTCAATTCCTATCTGAACTATCGAACTGAAATTCAACATGTGCATCTCAATCCGAAAACTATGTGCAGTTTCAAGATTTGGTTCGAATTGATCTAACAGTTTTCGAGGAATTGATATCACACGTTGCCGAATTGACCACTGAAATCTCAATTCCTATCTGAACTATCGAACTGAAATTCAACATGTGCATCTCAATTCGAAAACTGTGGAAAATTTCAAGATTTGGTTCGAATTGATCCAACAGTTTTCGAGGAATTGAATCACACTTTGCCGAATTGACCACTGAAATCTCAATTCCTATCTGAACTATCGAACTGAAATTCAACATGTGCATCTCAATCCGAAAACTATGTGCAGTTTCAAGATTTGGTTCGAATTGATCCAACAGTTTTCGAGGAATTGATATCACACTTTGCCGAATTGACCACTGAAATCTCAATTCCTATCTGAACTATCGAACTGAAATTCAACATGTACATCTCAATTCGGAAACTGTGTAATATTTCAAGATTTGGTTCGGATTGATCCAACAGTTTTCGATGAATTGATATCACACTTTGCCGAATTGACCACTGAAATCTCAATTCCTATCTGAACTATCGAACTGAAATTCAACATGTGCATCTAAATTCGAAAACTGTGTACAGTTTCGAGATTTGTTTCGAATTGATCCAATAGTTCCTTAGGAATTCAAATGATAATATGTCGAATAGTCCACTGAAATCTCAATTCCTATCTGAACTATCGAACTGAAATTCAACATGTGCATCTCAATTCGAAAACTATGTGCAGTTTCAAGATTTGGTTCGAATTGATCCAACAGTTTTCAAGGAATTGATATCACACTTTGCCGAATTGACCACTGAAATCTCAATTCCTATCTGAACTATCGAACTGAAATTCAACATGTGCATCTCAATTCGAAAACTGTGTAAAATGGCAAGATTTGGTTCGAATGGATCCAACAGTTTTCGAGGAATTGATATCACACTTTGCCGAATTGACCACTGAAATCTCAATTCCTATCTGAACTATCGAACTGAAATTCAACATGTGCATCTCAATTCGAAAACTGTGTAAAATTGCAAGATTTGGTTCGAATTGATTCAACAGTTTTCGAGGAATTGATATCACACTTTGCCGAATAGACCACTGAAATCTCAATTCCCATCTGAACTATCGAACTGAAATTCAACATGTGCATCTCAATCCGAAAACTATGTGCAGTTTCAAGATTTGGTCCGAATTGATCCAACAGTTTTCGAGGAATTTATATCACACTATGCCGATTTGACCACTGAAATCTCAATTCCTATCTGAACTATCGAACTGAAATTCAACATGTGCATCTCATGTCGAAAACTATGTGCAGTTTCAAGATTTGGTTCGAATTGATCCAACAGTTTTCAAGGAATTGATATCACACTTTGCCGAATTGACCACTGAAATCTCAATTCCTATCTGAATTATCGAACTGAAATTCAAGATGTGCATCTCAATTCGAAAACTGTGTGCAGTTTCAAGATTTGGTTCGAATTGATCCAATAGTTCCTTAGGAATTGAAATAATATTTTGACGAATCGACTACTGAAATCTCCATTCCTATAAGAACTATCGATCTGAAATTCAACTTGTGCATCTCATTTCGAAAACTATGTGCAGTTTCAAGACTTGGTTCGAATTGATCCAACAGTTTTTGAGGAATTGTTATCACACTTTGCCGAATAGACCACTGAAATCTCAATTCCTATCTGAACTATCGAACTGAAATTCAACATGTGCATCTCAATCCGAAAACTATGTGCAGTTTCAAGATTTGGCTCGAATTGATCCAACAGTTTCCGAGGAATTGATATGACACTTTGCCGAATTGACCACTGAAATCTCAATTCCTATCTGAACTATCTAACTGAAATTCAACATGTGCATCTCAATCCGAAAACTATGTGCAGTTTCAAGATTTGGTTCGAATTGATCCAACAGTTTTCGAGGAATTGATATCACACTTTGCCGAATTGACCACTGAAATCTCAATTCCTACCTGAACTATCGAACTGAAATTCAACATGTACATCTCAATTCGGAAACTGTGTAATATTTCAAGATTTGGTTCGAATTGATCCAACAGTTTTCGATGAATTGATATCACACTTTGCCGAAATGACCACTGAAATCTCAATTCCTATCTGAACTATCGAACTGAAATTCAACATGTGCATCTAAATTCGAAAACTGTGTACAGTTTCGAGATTTGGTTCGAATTGATCCAATAGTTCCTTAGGAATTCAAATGATAATATGTCGAATAGTCCACTGAAATCTCAATTCCTATCTGAACTATCGAACTGAAATTCAACATGTGCATCTCAATTCGAAAACTATGTGCAGTTTCAAGATTTGGTTCGAATTGATCCAACAGTTTTCAAGGAATTGATATCACACTTTGCCGAATTGACCACTGAAATCTCAATTCCTATCTGAACTATCGAACTGAAATTCAACATGTGCATCTCAATTCGAAAACTGTGTAAAATGGCAAGATTTGGTTCGAATGGATCCAACAGTTTTCGAGGAATTGATATCACACTTTGCCGAATTGACCACTGAAATCTCAATTCCTATCTGAACTATCGAACTGAAATTCAACATGTGCATCTCAATTCGAAAACTGTGTAAAATTGCAAGATTTGGTTCGAATTGATTCAACAGTTTTCGAGGAATTGATATCACACTTTGCCGAATAGACCACTGAAATCTCAATTCCTATCTGAACTATCGAACTGAAATTCAACATGTGCATCTCAATCCGAAAACTATGTGCAGTTTCAAGATTTGGTCCGAATTGATCCAACAGTTTTCGAGGAATTTATATCACACTATGCCGATTTGACCTCTGAAATCTCAATTCCTATATGAACTATCGAACTGAAATTCAACATGTGCATCTCATGTCGAAAACTATGTGCAGTTTCAAGATTTGGTTCGAATTGATCCAACAGTTTTCAAGGAATTGATATCACACTTTGCCGAATTGACCACTGAAATCTCAATTCCTATCTGAATTATCGAACTGAAATTCAAGATGTGCATCTCAATTCGAAAACTGTGTGCAGTTTCAAGATTTGGTTCGAATTGATCCAATAGTTCCTTAGGAATTGAAATAATATTTTGCCGAATAGACCACTGAAATCTCAATTCCTATCTGAACTATCGAACTGAAATTCAACTTGTGCATCTCATTTCGAAAACTATGTGCAGTTTCAAGATTTGGCTCGAATTGATCCAACAGTTTCCGAGGAATTGATATGACACTTTGCCGAATTGACCACTGAAATCTCAATTCCTATCTGAACTATCGAACTGAAATTCAACATGTGCATCTCAATTCGAAAACTGTGAAAAATTTCAAGATTTGGTTCGAATTGATCCAACAGTTTTCGAGGAATTGAATCACACTTTGCCGAATTGACCACTGAAATCTCAATTCCTATCTGAACTATCGAACTGAAATTCAACATGTGCATCTCAATTCGAAAACTGTGGAAAATTTCAAGATTTGGTTCGAATTGATCCAACAGTTTTCGAGGAATTGAATCACACTTTGCCGAATTGACCACTGAAATCTCAATTCCTATCTGAACTATCGAACTGAAATTCAACATGTGCATCTCAATCCGAAAACTATGTGCAGTTTCAAGATTTGGTTCGAATTGATCCAACAGTTTTCGAGGAATTGATATCACACTTTGCCGAATTGACCACTGAAATCTCAATTCCTATCTGAACTATCGAACTGAAATTCAACATGTACATCTCAATTCGGAAACTGTGTAATATTTCAAGATTTGGTTCGAATTGATCCAACAGTTTTCGATGAATTGATATCACACTTTGCCGAATTGACCACTGAAATCTCAATTCCTATCTGAACTATCGAACTGAAATTCAACATGTGCATCTAAATTCGAAAACTGTGTACAGTTTCGAGATTTGTTTCGAATTGATCCAATAGTTCCTTAGGAATTCAAATGATAATATGTCGAATAGTCCACTGAAATCTCAATTCCTATCTGAACTATCGAACTGAAATTCAACATGTGCATCTCAATTCGAAAACTATGTGCAGTTTCAAGATTTGGTTCGAATTGATCCAACAGTTTTCAAGGAATTGATATCACACTTTGCCGAATTGACCACTGAAATCTCAATTCCTATCTGAACTATCGAACTGAAATTCAACATGTGCATCTCAATTCGAAAACTGTGTAAAATGGCAAGATTTGGTTCGAATGGATCCAACAGTTTTCGAGGAATTGATATCACACTTTGCCGAATTGACCACTGAAATCTCAATTCCTATCTGAACCTTCGAACTGAAATTCAACATGTGCATCTCAATTCGAAAACTGTGTAAAATTGCAAGATTTGGTTCGAATTGATTCAACAGTTTTCGAGGAATTGATATCACACTTTGCCGAATAGACCACTGAAATCTCAATTCCTATCTGAACTATCGAACTGAAATTCAACATGTGCATCTCAATCCGAAAACTATGTGCAGTTTCAAGATTTGGTCCGAATTGATCCAACAGTTTTCGAGGAATTTATATCACACTATGCCGATTTGACCACTGAAATCTCAATTCCTATCTGAACTATCGAACTGAAATTCAACATGTGCATCTCATGTCGAAAACTATGTGCAGTTTCAAGATTTGGTTCGAATTGATCCAACAGTTTTCAAGGAATTGATATCACACTTTGCCGAATTGACCACTGAAATCTCAATTCCTATCTGAATTATCGAACTGAAATTCAAGATGTGCATCTCAATTCGAAAACTGTGTGCAGTTTCAAGATTTGGTTCGAATTGATCCAATAGTTCCTTAGGAATTGAAATAATATTTTGACGAATCGACTACTGAAATCTCCATTCCTATAAGAACTATCGATCTGAAATTCAACTTGTGCATCTCATTTCGAAAACTATGTGCAGTTTCAAGACTTGGTTCGAATTGATCCAACAGTTTTTGAGGAATTGTTATCACACTTTGCCGAATTGACCACTGAAATCTCAATTCCTATCTGAACTATCGAACTGAAATTCAACATGTGCATCTCAATCCGAAAACTATGTGCAGTTTCAAGATTTGGCTCGAATTGATCCAACAGTTTCCGAGGAATTGATATGACACTTTGCCGAATTGACCACTGAAATCTCAATTCCTATCTGAACTATCGAACTGAAATTCAACATGTGCATCTCAATTCGAAAACTGTGAAAAATTTCAAGATTTGGTTCGAATTGATCCAACAGTTTTCGAGGAATTGAATCACACTTTGCCGAATTGACCACTGAAATCTCAATTCCTATCTGAACTATCGAACTGAAATTCAACATGTGCATCTCAATCCGAAAACTATGTGCAGTTTCAAGATTTGGTTCGAATTGATCCAACAGTTTTCGAGGAATTGATATCACACTTTGCCGAATTGACCACTGAAATCTCAATTCCTACCTGAACTATCGAACTGAAATTCAACATGTACATCTCAATTCGGAAACTGTGTAATATTTCAAGATTTGGTTCGAATTGATCCAACAGTTTTCGATGAATTGATATCACACTTTGCCGAATTGACCACTGAAATCTCAATTCCTATCTGAACTATCGAACTGAAATTCAACATGTGCATCTAAATTCGAAAACTGTGTACAGTTTCGAGATTTGGTTCGAATTGATCCAATAGTTCCTTAGGAATTCAAATGATAATATGTCGAATAGTCCACTGAAATCTCAATTCCTATCTGAACTATCGAACTGAAATTCAACATGTGCATCTCAATTCGAAAACTATGTGCAGTTTCAAGATTTGGTTCGAATTGATCCAACAGTTTTCAAGGAATTGATATCACACTTTGCCGAATTGACCACTGAAATCTCAATTCCTATCTGAACTATCGAACTGAAATTCAACATGTGCATCTCAATTCGAAAACTGTGTAAAATGGCAAGATTTGGTTCGAATGGATCCAACAGTTTTCGAGGAATTGATATCACACTTTGCCGAATTGACCACTGAAATCTCAATTCCTATCTGAACTATCGAACTGAAATTCAACATGTGCATCTCAATTCGAAAACTGTGTAAAATTGCAAGATTTGGTTCGAATTGATTCAACAGTTTCCGAGGAATTGATATCACACTTTGCCGAATAGACCACTGAAATCTCAATTCCTATCTGAACTATCGAACTGAAATTCAACATGTGCATCTCAATCCGAAAACTATGTGCAGTTTCAAGATTTGGTCCGAATTGATCCAACAGTTTTCGAGGAATTTATATCACACTATGCCGATTTGACCACTGAAATCTCAATTCCTATATGAACTATCGAACTGAAATTCAACATGTGCATCTCATGTCGAAAACTATGTGCAGTTTCAAGATTTGGTTCGAATTGATCCAACAGTTTTCAAGGAATTGATATCACACTTTGCCGAATTGACCACTGAAATCTCAATTCCTATCTGAATTATCGAACTGAAATTCAAGATGTGCATCTCAATTCGAAAACTGTGTGCAGTTTCAAGATTTGGTTCGAATTGATCCAATAGTTCCTTAGGAATTGAAATAAGATTTTGCCGAATAGACCACTGAAATCTCAATTCCTATCTGAACTATCGAACTGAAATTCAACTTGTGCATCTCATTTCGAAAACTATGTGCAGTTTCAAGATTTGGCTCGAATTGATCCAACAGTTTCCGAGGAATTGATATGACACTTTGCGGAATTGACCACTGAAATCTCAATTCCTATCTGAACTATCGAACTGAAATTCAACATGTGCATCTCAATTCGAAAACTGTGAAAAATTTCAAGATTTGGTTCGAATTGATCCAACAGTTTTCGAGGAATTGAATCACACTTTGCCGAATTGACCACTGAAATCTCAATTCCTATCTGAACTATCGAACTGAAATTCAACATGTGCATCTCAATCCGAAAACTATGTGCAGTTTCAAGATTTGGTTCGAATTGATCTAACAGTTTTCGAGGAATTGATATCACACTTTGCCGAATTGACCACTGAAATCTCAATTCCTATCTGAACTTCCGAACTGAAATTCAACATGCGCATCTCAATTCGAAAACTGTGAAAAATTTCAAGATTTGGTTCGAATTGATCCAACAGTTTTCGAGGAATTGAATCACACTTTGCCGAATTGACCACTGAAATCTCAATTCCTATCTGAACTATCGAACTGAAATTCAACATGTGCATCTCAATCCGAAAACTATGTGCAGTTTCAAGATTTGGTTCGAATTGATCCAACAGTTTTCGAAGAATTGATATCACACTTTGCCGAATTGACCACTGAAATCTCAATTCCTATCTGAACTATCGAACTGAAATTCAACATGTACATCTCAATTCGGAAACTGTGTAATATTTCAAGATTTGGTTCGAATTGATCCAACAGTTTTCGATGAATTGATATCACACTTTGCCGAATTGACCACTGAAATCTCAATTCCTATCTGAACTATCGAACTGAAATTCAACATGTGCATCTAAATTCGAAAACTGTGTACAGTTTCGAGATTTGTTTCGAATTGATCCAATAGTTCCTTAGGAATTCAAATGATAATATGTCGAATAGTCCACTGAAATCTCAATTCCTATCTGAACTATCGAACTGAAATTCAACATGTGCATCTCAATTCGAAAACTATGTGCAGTTTCAAGATTTGGTTCGAATTGATCCAACAGTTTTCAAGGAATTGATATCACACTTTGCCGAATTGACCACTGAAATCTCAATTCCTATCTGAACTATCGAACTGAAATTCAACATGTGCATCTCAATTCGAAAACTGTGTAAAATGGCAAGATTTGGTTCGAATGGATCCAACAGTTTTCGAGGAATTGATATCACACTTTGCCGAATTGACCACTGAAATCTCAATTCCTATCTGAACTATCGAACTGAAATTCAACATGTGCATCTCAATTCGAAAACTGTGTAAAATTGCAAGATTTGGTTCGAATTGATTCAACAGTTTTCGAGGAATTGATATCACACTTTGCCGAATAGACCACTGAAATCTCAATTCCTATCTGAACTATCGAACTGAAATTCAACATGTGCATCTCATTTCGAAAACTATGTGCAGTTTCAAGATTTGGCTCGAATTGATCCAACAGTTTCCGAGGAATTGATATGACACTTCTCCGAATTGACCACTGAAATCTCAATTCCTATATGAACTATCGAACTGAAATTCAACATGTGCATCTCAATTCGAAAACTGTGAAAAATTTCAAGATTTGGTTCGAATTGATCCAACAGTTTTCGAGGAATTGAATCACACTTTGCCGAATTGACCACTGAAATCTCAATTCCTATCTGAACTATCGAACTGAAATTCAACATGTGCATCTCAATCCGAAAACTATGTGCAGTTTCAAGATTTGGTTCGAATTGATCTAACAGTTTTCGAGGAATTGATATCACACTTTGCCGAATTGACCACTGAAATCTCAATTCCTATCTGAACTTTCGAACTGAAATTCAACATGCGCATCTCAATTCGAAAACTGTGAAAAATTTCAAGATTTGGTTCGAATTGATCCAACAGTTTTCGAGGAATTGAATCACACTTTGCCGAATTGACCACTGAGATCTCAATTCCTATCTGAACTATCGAACTGAAATTCAACATGTGCATCTCAATCCGAAAACTATGTGCAGTTTCAAGATTTGGTTCGAATTGATCCAACAGTTTTCGAGGAATTGATATCACACTTTGCCGAATTGACCACTGAAATCTCAATTCCTATCTGAACTATCGAACTGAAATTCAACATGTACATCTCAATTCGGAAACTGTGTAATATTTCAAGATTTGGTTCGAATTGATCCAACAGTTTTCGATGAATTGATATCACACTTTGCCGAATTGACCACTGAAATCTCAATTACTATCTGAACTATCGAACTGAAATTCAACATGTGCATCTAAATTCGAAAACTGTGTACAGTTTCGAGATTTGTTTCGAATTGATCCAATAGTTCCTTAGGAATTCAAATGATAATATGTCGAATAGTCCACTGAAATCTCAATTCCTATCTGAACTATCGAACTGAAATTCAACATGTGCATCTCAATTCGAAAACTATGTGCAGTTTCAAGATTTGGTTCGAATTGATCCAACAGTTTTCAAGGAATTGATATCACATTTTGCCGAATTGACCACTGAAATCTCAATTCCTATCTGAACTTTCGAACTGAAATTCAACATGTGCATCTCAATTCGAAAACTGTGTAAAATGGCAAGATTTGGTTCGAATGGATCCAACAGTTTTCGAGGAATTGATATCACACTTTGCCGAATTGACCACTGAAATCTCAATTCCTATTTGAACTATCGAACTGAAATTCAACATGTGCATCTCAATTCGAAAACTGTGTAAAATTGCAAGATTTGGTTCGAATTGATTCAACAGTTTTCGAGGAATTGATATCACACTTTGCCGAATAGACCACTGAAATCTCAATTCCTATCTGAACTATCGAACTGAAATTCAACATGTGCATCTCAATCCGAAAACTATGTGCAGTTTCAAGATTTGGTCCGAATTGATCCAACAGTTTTCGAGGAATTTATATCACACTATGCCGATTTGACCACTGAAATCTCAATTCCTATCTGAACTATCGAACTGAAATTCAACATGTGCATCTCATGTCGAAAACTATGTGCAGTTTCAAGATTTGGTTCGAATTGATCCAACAGTTTTCAAGGAATTGATATCACACTTTGCCGAATTGACCACTGAAATCTCAATTCCTATCTGAATTATCGAACTGAAATTCAAGATGTGCATCTCAATTCGAAAACTGTGTGCAGTTTCAAGATTTGGTTCGAATTGATCCAATAGTTCCTTAGGAATTGAAATAATATTTTGACGAATCGACTACTGAAATCTCCATTCCTATAAGAACTATCGATCTGAAATTCAACTTGTGCATCTCATTTCGAAAACTATGTGCAGTTTCAAGACTTGGTTCGAATTGATCCAACAGTTTTTGAGGAATTGTTATCACACTTTGCCGAATAGACCACTGAAATCTCAATTCCTATCTGAACTATCGAACTGAAATTCAACATGTGCATCTCAATCCGAAAACTATGTGCAGTTTCAAGATTTGGCTCGAATTGATCCAACAGTTTCCGAGGAATTGATATGACACTTTGCCGAATTGACCACTGAAATCTCAATTCCTATCTGAACTATCGAACTGAAATTCAACATGTGCATCTCAATTCGAAAACTGTGAAAAATTTCAAGATTTGGTTCGAATTGATCCAACAGTTTTCGAGGAATTGAATCACACTTTGCCGAATTGACCACTGAAATCTCAATTCCTATCTGAACTATCGAACTGAAATTCAACATGTGCATCTCAATTCGAAAACTATGTGCAGTTTCAAGATTTGGTTCGAATTGATCTAACAGTTTTCGAGGAATTGATATCACACTTTGCCGAATTGACCACTGAAATCTCAATTCCTATCTGAACTATCGGACTGAAATTCAACATGTGCATCTCAATTCGGAAACTATGTGCAGTTTCAAGATTTGGTTCGAATTGATCCAACAGTTTTCGAGGAATTGATATCACACTTTGCCGAATTAACCACTGAAATCTCAATTCCTATCTGAACTATCGAACTGAAATTCAACATGTGCATCTCAATTCGAAAACTGTGTAAAATTGCAAGATTTGGTTCGAATGGATCCAACAGTTTTCGAGGAATTGATATCACACTTTGCCGAATAGACCACTGAAATCTCAATTCCTATCTGAACTATCGATCTAAAATTCAACATGTGCATCTCATTTCGAAAACTATGTGCAGTTTCAAGATTTGGTTCGAATTGATCCAACAGTTTCTGAGGAATTGATATCACACTTTGCCGAAGAGACCACTGAAATCTCAATTCCTATCTGATCTATCGAACTGAAATTCAACAAGTGCATCTCAATCCGAAAACTATGTGCAGTTTCAAGATTTGGTTCGAATTGATCCAACAGTTTTCGAGGAATTGATATCACACTTTGCCGAATTGACCACTGAAATCTCAATTCCTATCTGAACTATCGAACTGAAATTCAACATGTGCATCTCAATTCGAAAACTGTGTAAAATTGCAAGATTTGGTTCGAATGGATCCAATAGTTTTCGAGGAATTGATATCACACTTTGCCGAATAGACCACTGAAATCTCAATTCCTATCTGAACTATCGATCTAAAATTCAACATGTGCATCTCATTTCGAAAACTATGTGCAGTTTCAAGATTTGGTTCGAATTGATCAAACAGTTTTCGAGGAATTGATATCACACTTTGCCGAATAGACCACTGAAATCTCAATTCATATCTGAACTATCGAACTGAAATTCAACATGTGCATCTCAATTCGAAAACTATGTGCAGTTTCAAGATTTGTTCCGAATTGATCCAACAGTTTTCGAGGAATTGATATCACACTTTGCCGAATTGACCACTGAAATCTCAATTCCTATCTGAACTATCGAACTGAAATTCAACATGTGCATCTCATGTCGAAAACTATGTGCAGTTTCAAGATTTGGTTCGAATTGATCCAACAGTTTTCAAGGAATTGATATCACACTTTGCCGAATTGACCACTGAAATCTCAATTCCTATCTGAACTATCGAACTGAAATTCAACATGTGCATCTCAATCCGAAAACTATGTGCAGTTTCAAGATTTGGTCCGAATTGATCCAACAGTTTTCGAGGAATTTATATCACACTTTGCCGAATTGACCACTGAAATCTCAATTCCTATCTGAACTATCGAACTGAAATTCAACATGTGCATCTCATGTCGAAAACTATGTGCAGTTTCAAGATTTGGTTCGAATTGATCCAACAGTTTTCAAGGAATTGATATCACACTTTGCCGAATTGACCACTGAAATCTCAATTCCTATCTGAACTATCGAACTGAAATTCAAGATGTGCATCTCAATTCGAACCATGTGCAGTTTCAAGATTTGGTTCGAATTGATCCAACAGTTTTTGAGGAATTGATATCACACTTTGCCGAATTGATAACTGAAATCTCAATTCCTATCTGAACTATCGAACTGAAATTCAACATGTGCATCTCAATTCGAAAACTGTGTAAAATTTCAAGATTTGGTTCGAATTGATCCAACAGTTTTCAAGGAATCGATATCACACTTTGCCGAATTGACCACTGAAATCTCAATTCCTATCTGAACTATCGAACGGAAATTCAACATGTGCATCTCAATTCGAAAACTATGTGCAGTTTCAAGATTTGGTTCGAATTGATCCAATAGTTCAATTCCAAAACTATGTGCTGTTTCAAGATTTGGTTCGAATTGATCCAACAGTTTTCGAGGAATTGGTATCACACGTTGCCGAATTGACCACTGAAATCTCAATTCCTATCTGAACTATCGAACTGAAATTCAACATGTGCATCTCAATTCGAAAACTATGTGCAGTTTCAGGATTTGGTTCGAATTGATCCAACAGTTTTTGAGGAATTGATATCACACTTTGCCGAATTGATAACTGAACTATCGAACTGAAATTCAACATGTGCATCTCAATTCGAAAACTGTGTAAAATTTCAAGATTTGGTTCGAATTGATCCAACAGTTTTCAAGGAATTGATATCACACTTTGCCGAATTGACCACTGAAATCTCAATTCCTATCTGAACTATCGAACTGAAATTCAACATGTGCATCTCATTTCGAAAACTATGTGCAGTTTCAAGATTTGGTTCGAATTGATCCAACAGTTTTTGAGGAATTGATATCACACTTTGCCGAATAGACCACTGAAATCTCAATTCCTATCTGAACTATCGAACTGAAATTCAATAAGTGCATCTCAATCCGAAAACTATGTGCACTTTCAAGATTTGGTTCGAATTGATCTAACAGTTTTCAATGAATTGATATCACACTTTGCCGAATTGATCACTGAAATCTCAATTCCTATCAGAACTATCGAACAGAAATTCACCATGTGCATCACAATTCGAAAACTATGTGCAGTTTCAAGATTTGGTTCGAATTGATCCAATAGTTCCTTAGGAATTGAAATGATATTCTGTCGAATCGACTTCTGAAATCTCCATTCCTTGATATCACACTTTGCCGAATAGACCACTGAAATCTCAATTCCTATCTGAACTATCGAACTGAAATTCAACAAGTGCTTCTCAATCCGAAAACTATGTGCAGTTTCAAGATTTGGTTCGAATTGATCCAACAGTTTTCGAGGAATTGATATCACACTTTGCCGAATTGACCACTGAAATCTCAATTCCTATCTGAACTATCGAACTGAAATTCAACATGTGCATCCCAATCCGAAAACTATGTGCAGTTTCAAGATTTGGTCCGAATTGATCCAACAGTTTTCGAGGAATTGATATCACACTTTGCCGAATTGACCACTGAAATCTCAATTCCTATCTGAGCTATCGAACTGAAATTCAACATGTGCATCTCATTTCGAAAACTATGTGCAGTTTCAAGATTTGGTTCGAATTGATCCAACAGTTTTCAAGGAATTGATATCACACTTTGCCGAATTGACCACTGAAATCTCAATTCCTATCTGAACTATCGAACTGAAATTCAACATGTGCATCTCAATTCGAAAACTATGTGCAGTTTCAAGATTTGGTTCGAATTGATCCAATAGTTCCTTAGGAATTCAAATGATACTATGTCGAATCGTCCACTGAAATCTCAATTCCTATCTGAACTAACGATCTGAAATTCAACATGTGCATCTCAATTCGAAAACTATGTGCAGTTTCAAGATTCGATTTGAAATTCAACATGTGCATCTCAATTCCAAAACTATGTGCTGTTTCAAGATTTGGTTCGAATTGATCCAACAGTTTTTGAGGAATTGATATCACACTTTGCCGAATTGACCACTGAAATCTCAATTCCTATCTGAACTATCGAACTGAAATTCAACATGTGCATCTCAATTCGAAAACTATGTGCAGTTTCAAGATTTGGTTCGAATTGATCCAACAGTTTTCGAGGAATTGATATCACACTTTGACGAATTGACCACTGAAATCTCAATTCCTATCTGAACTATCGAACTGAAATTCAACATGTGCATCTCAATTCGAAAACTGTGTACAGTTTCGAGATTTGGGTCGAATTGATCCAGTAGTTCCTTATGAATTGAAATTATATTTTGTCGAATCGACTACTGAAATCTCCATTCCTATCAGAACTAACGATCTGAAATTCAACATGTGCATCTCATTTCGAAAACTATGTGCAGTTTCAAGATTTGGTTCGAATTGATTCAACAGTTTTCGAGGAATTGATATCACACTTTGCCGAATAGACCACTGAAATCTCAATTCCTATCTGAACTATCGAACTGAAATTCAACATGTGCATCTCATTTCGAAAACTATGTGCAGTTTCAAGACTTGGTTCGAATTGATCCAACAGTTTTTGAGGAATTGTTATCACACTTTGCCGAATAGACCACTGAAATCTCAATTCCTATCTGAACTATCGAACTGAAATTCAACATGTGCATCTCAATCCGAAAACTATGTGCAGTTTCAAGATTTGGCTCGAATTGATCCAACAGTTTCCGAGGAATTGATATGACACTTTGCCGAATTGACCACTGAAATCTCAATTCCTATCTGAACTATCGAACTGAAATTCAACATGTGCATCTCAATTCGAAAACTGTGAAAAATTTCAAGATTTGGTTCGAATTGATCCAACAGTTTTCGAGGAATTGAATCACACTTTGCCGAATTGACCACTGAAATCTCAATTCCTATCTGAACTATCGAACTGAAATTCAACATGTGCATCTCAATCCGAAAACTATGTGCAGTTTCAAGATTTGGTTCGAATTGATCTAACAGTTTTCGAGGAATTGATATCACACTTTGCCGAATTGACCACTGAAATCTCAATTCCTATCTGAACTTTCGAACTGAAATTCAACATGCGCATCTCAATTCGAAAACTGTGAAAAATTTCAAGATTTGGTTCGAATTGATCCAACAGTTTTCGAGGAATTGAATCACACTTTGCCGAATTGACCACTGAAATCTCAATTCCTATCTGAACTATCGAACTGAAATTCAACATGTGCATCTCAATCCGAAAACTATGTGCAGTTTCAAGATTTGGTTCGAATTGATCCAACAGTTTTCGAGGAATTGATATCACACTTTGCCGAATTGACCACTGAAATCTCAATTCCTATCTGAACTATCGAACTGAAATTCAACATGTACATCTCAATTCGGAAACTGTGTAATATTTCAAGATTTGGTTCGAATTGATCCAACAGTTTTCGATGAATTGATATCACACTTTGCCGAATTGACCACTGAAATCTCAATTCCTATCTGAACTATCGAACTGAAATTCAACATGTGCATCTAAATTCGAAAACTGTGTACAGTTTCGAGATTTGTTTCGAATTGATCCAATAGTTCCTTAGGAATTCAAATGATAATATGTCGAATAGTCCACTGAAATCTCAATTCCTATCTGAACTATCGAACTGAAATTCAACATGTGCATCTCAATTCGAAAACTATGTGCAGTTTCAAGATTTGGTTCGAATTGATCCAACAGTTTTCAAGGAATTGATATCACACTTTGCCGAATTGACCACTGAAATCTCAATTCCTATCTGAACTATCGAACTGAAATTCAACATGTGCATCTCAATTCGAAAACTGTGTAAAATGGCAAGATTTGGTTCGAATGGATCCAACAGTTTTCGAGGAATTGATATCACACTTTGCCGAGTAGACCACTGAAATCTCAATTCCTATCTGAACTATCGAACTGAAATTCAACATGTGCATCTCAATCCGAAAACTATGTGCAGTTTCAAGATTTGGTCCGAATTGATCCAACAGTTTTCGAGGAATTTATATCACACTATGCCGATTTGACCACTGAAATCTCAATTCCTATCTGAACTATCGAACTGAAATTCAACATGTGCATCTCATGTCGAAAACTATGTGCAGTTTCAAGATTTGGTTCGAATTGATCCAACAGTTTTCAAGGAATTGATATCACACTTTGCCGAATTGACCACTGAAATCTCAATTCCTATCTGAATTATCGAACTGAAATTCAAGATGTGCATCTCAATTCGAAAACTGTGTGCAGTTTCAAGATTTGGTTCGAATTGATCCAATAGTTCCTTAGGAATTGAAATAATATTTTGACGAATCGACTACTGAAATCTCCATTCCTATAAGAACTATCGATCTGAAATTCAACTTGTGCATCTCATTTCGAAAACTATGTGCAGTTTCAAGACTTGGTTCGAATTGATCCAACAGTTTTTGAGGAATTGTTATCACACTTTGCCGAATAGACCACTGAAATCTCAATTCCTATCTGAACTATCGAACTGAAATTCAACATGTGCATCTCAATCCGAAAACTATGTGCAGTTTCAAGATTTGGCTCGAATTGATCCAACAGTTTCCGAGGAATTGATATGACACTTTGCCGAATTGACCACTGAAATCTCAATTCCTATCTGAACTATCGAACTGAAATTCAACATGTGCATCTCAATTCGAAAACTGTGAAAAATTTCAAGATTTGGTTCGAATTGATCCAACAGTTTTCGAGGAATTGAATCACACTTTGCCGAATTGACCACTGAAATCTCAATTCCTATCTGAACTATCGAACTGAAATTCAACATGTGCATCTCAATCCGAAAACTATGTGCAGTTTCAAGATTTGGTTCGAATTGATCTAACAGTTTTCGAGGAATTGATATCACACTTTGCCGAATTGACCACTGAAATCTCAATTCCTATCTGAACTATCGAACTGAAATTCAACATGTGCATCTCAATTCGGAAACTATGTGCAGTTTCAAGATTTGGTTCGAATTGATCCAACAGTTTTCGAGGAATTGATATCACACTTTGCCGAATTAACCACTGAAATCTCAATTCCTATCTGAACTATCGAACTGAAATTCAACATGTGCATCTCAATTCGAAAACTGTGTAAAATTGCAAGATTTGGTTCGAATGGATCCAACAGTTTTCGAGGAATTGATATCACACTTTGCCGAATAGACCACTGAAATCTCAATTCCTATCTGAACTATCGATCTAAAATTCAACATGTGCATCTCATTTCGAAAACTATGTGCAGTTTCAAGATTTGGTTCGAATTGATCCAACAGTTTCTGAGGAATTGATATCACACTTTGCCGAAGAGACCACTGAAATCTCAATTCCTATCTGATCTATCGAACTGAAATTCAACAAGTGCATCTCAATCCGAAAACTATGTGCAGTTTCAAGATTTGGTTCGAATTGATCCAACAGTTTTCGAGGAATTGATATCACACTTTGCCGAATTGACCACTGAAATCTCAATTCCTATCTGAACTATCGAACTGAAATTCAACATGTGCATCTCAATTCGAAAACTGTGTAAAATTGCAAGATTTGGTTCGAATGGATCCAATAGTTTTCGAGGAATTGATATCACACTTTGCCGAATAGACCACTGAAATCTCAATTCCTATCTGAACTATCGATCTAAAATTCAACATGTGCATCTCATTTCGAAAACTATGTGCAGTTTCAAGATTTGGTTCGAATTGATCAAACAGTTTTTGAGGAATTGATATCACACTTTGCCGAATAGACCACTGAAATCTCAATTCATATCTGAACTATCGAACTGAAATTCAACATGTGCATCTCAATTCGAAAACTATGTGCAGTTTCAAGATTTGTTCCGAATTGATCCAACAGTTTTCGAGGAATTGATATCACACTTTGCCGAATTGACCACTGAAATCTCAATTCCTATCTGAACTATCGAACTGAAATTCAACATGTGCATCTCATGTCGAAAACTATGTGCAGTTTCAAGATTTGGTTCGAATTGATCCAACAGTTTTCAAGGAATTGATATCACACTTTGCCGAATTGACCACTGAAATCTCAATTCCTATCTGAACTATCGAACTGAAATTCAACATGTGCATCTCAATCCGAAAACTATGTGCAGTTTCAAGATTTGGTCCGAATTGATCCAACAGTTTTCGAGGAATTTATATCACACTTTGCCGAATTGACCACTGAAATCTCAATTCCTATCTGAACTATCGAACTGAAATTCAACATGTGCATCTCATGTCGAAAACTATGTGCAGTTTCAAGATTCGGTTCGAATTGATCCAACAGTTTTCAAGGAATTGATATCACACTTTGCCGAATTGACCACTGAAATCTCAATTCCTATCTGAACTATCGAACTGAAATTCAAGATGTGCAGTTGCAATTCGAACTATGTGCAGTTTCAAGATTTGGTTCGAATTGATCCAACAGTTTTTGAGGAATTGATATCACACTTTGCCGAATTGATAACTGAAATCTCAATTCCTATCTGAACTATCGAACTGAAATTCAACATGTGCATCTCAATTCGAAAACTGTGTAAAATTTCAAGATTTGGTTCGAATTGATCCAACAGTTTTCAAGGAATCGATATCACACTTTGCCGAATTGACCACTGAAATCTCAATTCCTATCTGAACTATCGAACGGAAATTCAACATGTGCATCTCAATTCGAAAACTATGTGCAGTTTCAAGATTTGGTTCGAATTGATCCAATAGTTCAATTCCAAAACTATGTGCTGTTTCAAGATTTGGTTCGAATTGATCCAACAGTTTTCGAGGAATTGATATCACACGTTGCCGAATTGACCACTGAAATCTCAATTCCTATCTGAACTATCGAACTGAAATTCAACATGTGCATCTCAATTCGAAAACTATGTGCAGTTTCAGGATTTGGTTCGAATTGATCCAACAGTTTTTGAGGAATTGATATCACACTTTGCCTCGAACTGAAATTCAACATGTGCATCTCAATTCGAAAACTGTGTAAAATTTCAAGATTTGGTTCGAATTGATCCAACAGTTTTCAAGGAATTGATATCACACTTTGCCGAATTGACCACTGAAATCTCAATTCCTATCTGAACTATCGAACTGAAATTCAACATGTTCATCTCATTTCGAAAACTATGTGCAGTTTCAAGATTTGGTTCGAATTGATCCAACAGTTTTTGAGGAATTGATATCACACTTTGCCGAATAGACCACTGAAATCTCAATTCCTATCTGAACTATCGAACTGAAATTCAATAAGTGCATCTCAATCCGAAAACTATGTGCACTTTCAAGATTTGGTTCGAATTGATCTAACAGTTTTCAATGAATTGATATCACACTTTGCCGAATTGATCACTGAAATCTCAATTCCTATCAGAACTATCGAACAGAAATTCACCATGTGCATCACAATTCGAAAACTATGTGCAGTTTCAAGATTTGGTTCGAATTGATCCAATAGTTCCTTAGGAATTGAAATGATATTTTGTCGAATCGACTACTGAAATCTCCATTCCTATCAGAACTATCGATCTAAAATTCAACATTGATATCACACTTTGCCGAATAGACCACTGAAATCTCAATTCCTATCTGAACTATCGAACTGAAATTCAACAAGTGCTTCTCAATCCGAAAACTATGTGCAGTTTCAAGATTTGGTTCGAATTGATCCAACAGTTTTCGAGGAATTGATATCACACTTTGCCGAATTGACCACTGAAATCTCAATTCCTATCTGAACTATCGAACTGAAATTCAACATGTGCATCCCAATCCGAAAACTATGTGCAG
Organism: Coccinella septempunctata; assembly: GCF_907165205.1. NCBI lineage: Eukaryota > Metazoa > Arthropoda > Insecta > Coleoptera > Coccinellidae > Coccinella > Coccinella septempunctata. The sequence goes on along the minus strand of NC_058194.1, from coordinate 8,035,940 downwards.
TTTCAAGATTTGGTCCGAATTGATCCAACAGTTTTCGAGGAATTGGTATCACACTTTGCCGAATTGACCACTGAAATCTCAATTCCTATCTGAGCTATCGAACTGAAATTCAACATGTGCATCTCATTTCGAAAACTATGTGCAGTTTCAAGATTTGGTTCGAATTGATCCAACAGTTTTCAAGGAATTGATATCACACTTTGCCGAATTGACCACTGAAATCTCAATTCCTATCTGAACTATCGAACTGAAATTCAACATGTGCATCTCAATTCGACAACTATGTGCAGTTTCAAGATTTGGTTCGAATTGATCCAACAGTTTTCGAGGAATTGATATCACACTTTGACGAATTGACCACTGAAATCTCAATTCCTATCTGAACTATCGAACTGAAATTCAACATGTGCATCTCAATTCGAAAACTGTGTACAGTTTCGAGATTTGGGTCGAATTGATCCAGTAGTTCCTTATGAATTGAAATTATATTTTGTCGAATCGACTACTGAAATCTCCATTCCTATCAGAACTAACGATCTGAAATTCAACATGTGCATCTCATTTCGAAAACTATGTGCAGTTTCAAGATTTGGTTCGACTTGATCCAACAGTTTTTGAGGAATTGATATCACACTTTGCCGAATTGATAACTGAAATCTCAATTCCTATCTGAACTATCGAACTGAAATTCAAGATGTGCATCTCAATTCGAACTATGTGCAGTTTCAAGATTTGGTTCGAATTGATCCAACAGTTTTTGAGGAATTGATATCACACTTTGCCGAATTGATAACTGAAATCTCAATTCCTATCTGAACTATCGAACTGAAATTCAACATGTGCATCTCAATTCGAAAACTGTGTAAAATTTCAAGATTTGGTTCGAATTGATCCAACAGTTTTCAAGGAATCGATATCACACTTTGCCGAATTGACCACTGAAATCTCAATTCCTATCTGAACTATCGAACGGAAATTCAACATGTGCATCTCAATTCGAAAACTATGTGCAGTTTCAAGATTTGGTTCGAATTGATCCAATAGTTCAATTCCAAAACTATGTGCTGTTTCAAGATTTGGTTCGAATTGATCCAACAGTTTTCGAGGAATTGGTATCACACGTTGCCGAATTGACCACTGAAATCTCAATTCCTATCTGAACTATCGAACTGAAATTCAACATGTGCATCTCAATTCGAAAACTATGTGCAGTTTCAGGATTTGGTTCGAATTGATCCAACAGTTTTTGAGGAATTGATATCACACTTTGCCGAATTGATAACTGAACTATCGAACTGAAATTCAACATGTGCATCTCAATTCGAAAACTGTGTAAAATTTCAAGATTTGGTTCGAATTGATCCAACAGTTTTCAAGGAATTGATATCACACTTTGCCGAATTGACCACTGAAATCTCAATTCCTATCTGAACTATCGAACTGAAATTCAACATGTTCATCTCATTTCGAAAACTATGTGCAGTTTCAAGATTTGGTTCGAATTGATCCAACAGTTTTTGAGGAATTGATATCACACTTTGCCGAATAGACCACTGAAATCTCAATTCCTATCTGAACTATCGAACTGAAATTCAATAAGTGCATCTCAATCCGAAAACTATGTGCACTTTCAAGATTTGGTTCGAATTGATCTAACAGTTTTCAATGAATTGATATCACACTTTGCCGAATTGATCACTGAAATCTCAATTCCTATCAGAACTATCGAACAGAAATTCACCATGTGCATCACAATTCGAAAACTATGTGCAGTTTCAAGATTTGGTTCGAATTGATCCAATAGTTCCTTAGGAATTGAAATGATATTTTGTCGAATCGACTTCTGAAATCTCCATTCCTATCAGAACTATCGATCTAAAATTCAACATTGATATCACACTTTGCCGAATAGACCACTGAAATCTCAATTCCTATCTGAACTATCGAACTGAAATTCAACAAGTGCTTCTCAATCCGAAAACTATGTGCAGTTTCAAGATTTGGTTCGAATTGATCCAACAGTTTTCGAGGAATTGATATCACACTTTGCCGAATTGACCACTGAAATCTCAATTCCTATCTGAACTATCGAACTGAAATTCAACATGTGCATCCCAATCCGAAAACTATGTGCAGTTTCAAGATTTGGTCCGAATTGATCCAACAGTTTTCGAGGAATTGATATCACACTTTGCCGAATTGACCACTGAAATCTCAATTCCTATCTGAGCTATCGAACTGAAATTCAACATGTGCATCTCATTTCGAAAACTATGTGCAGTTTCAAGATTTGGTTCGAATTGATCCAACAGTTTTCAAGGAATTGATATCACACTTTGCCGAATTGACCACTGAAATCTCAATTCCTATCTGAACTATCGAACTGAAATTCAACATGTGCATCTCAATTCGAAAACTATGTGCAGTTTCAAGATTTGGTTCGAATTGATCCAATAGTTCCTTAGGAATTCAAATGATACTATGTCGAATCGTCCACTGAAATCTCAATTCCTATCTGAACTATCGATCTGAAATTCAACATGTGCATCTCAATTCGAAAACTATGTGCAGTTTCAAGATTCGATTTGAAATTCAACATGTGCATCTCAATTCCAAAACTATGTGCTGTTTCAAGATTTGGTTCGAATTGATCCAACAGTTTTTGAGGAATTGATATCACACTTTGCCGAATTGACCACTGAAATCTCAATTCCTATCTGAACTATCGAACTGAAATTCAACATGTGCATCTCAATTCGAAAACTATGTGCAGTTTCAAGATTTGGTTCGAATTGATCCAACAGTTTTCGAGGAATTGATATCACACTTTGACGAATTGACCACTGAAATCTCAATTCCTATCTGAACTATCGAACTGAAATTCAACATGTGCATCTCAATTCGAAAACTGTGTACAGTTTCGAGATTTGGGTCGAATTGATCCAGTAGTTCCTTATGAATTGAAATTATATTTTGTCGAATCGACTACTGAAATCTCCATTCCTATCAGAACTAACGATCTGAAATTCAACATGTGCATCTCATTTCGAAAACTATGTGCAGTTTCAAGATTTGGTTCGAATTGATTCAACAGTTTTCGAGGAATTGATATCACACTTTGCCGAATAGACCACTGAAATCTCAATTCCTATCTGAACTATCGAACTGAAATTCAACATGTGCATCTCATTTCGAAAACTATGTGCAGTTTCAAGACTTGGTTCGAATTGATCCAACAGTTTTTGAGGAATTGTTATCACACTTTGCCGAATAGACCACTGAAATCTCAATTCCTATCTGAACTATCGAACTGAAATTCAACATGTGCATCTCAATTCGAAAACTATGTGCAGTTTCAAGATTTGGCTCGAATTGATCCAACAGTTTCCGAGGAATTGATATGACACTTTGCCGAATTGACCACTGAAATCTCAATTCCTATCTGAACTATCGAACTGAAATTCAACATGTGCATCTCAATTCGAAAACTGTGAAAAATTTCAAGATTTGGTTCGAATTGATCCAACAGTTTTCGAGGAATTGAATCACACTTTGCCGAATTGACCACTGAAATCTCAATTCCTATCTGAACTATCGAACTGAAATTCAACATGTGCATCTCAATCCGAAAACTATGTGCAGTTTCAAGATTTGGTTCGAATTGATCTAACAGTTTTCGAGGAATTGATATCACACTTTGCCGAATTGACCACTGAAATCTCAATTCCTATCTGAACTTTCGAACTGAAATTCAACATGCGCATCTCAATTCGAAAACTGTGAAAAATTTCAAGATTTGGTTCGAATTGATCCAACAGTTTTCGAGGAATTGAATCACACTTTGCCGAATTGACCACTGAAATCTCAATTCCTATCTGAACTATCGAACTGAAATTCAACATGTGCATCTCAATCCGAAAACTATGTGCAGTTTCAAGATTTGGTTCGAATTGATCCAACAGTTTTCGAGGAATTGATATCACACTTTGCCGAATTGACCACTGAAATCTCAATTCCTATCTGAACTATCGAACTGAAATTCAACATGTACATCTCAATTCGGAAACTGTGTAATATTTCAAGATTTGGTTCGAATTGATCCAACAGTTTTCGATGAATTGATATCACACTTTGCCGAATTGACCACTGAAATCTCAATTCCTATCTGAACTATCGAACTGAAATTCAACATGTGCATCTAAATTCGAAAATTGTGTACAGTGTCGAGATTTGTTTCGAATTGATCCAATAGTTCCTTAGGAATTCAAATGATAATATGTCGAATAGTCCACTGAAATCTCAATTCCTATCTGAACTATCGAACTGAAATTCAACATGTGCATCTCAATTCGAAAACTATGTGCAGTTTCAAGATTTGGTTCGAATTGATCCAACAGTTTTCAAGGAATTGATATCACACTTTGCCGAATTGACCACTGAAATCTCAATTCCTATCTGAACTATCGAACTGAAATTCAACATGTGCATCTCAATTCGAAAACTGTGTAAAATGGCAAGATTTGGTTCGAATGGATCCAACAGTTTTCGAGGAATTGATATCACACTTTGCCGAGTAGACCACTGAAATCTCAATTCCTATCTGAACTATCGAACTGAAATTCAACATGTGCATCTCAATCCGAAAACTATGTGCAGTTTCAAGATTTGGTCCGAATTGATCCAACAGTTTTCGAGGAATTTATATCACACTATGCCGATTTGACCACTGAAATCTCAATTCCTATCTGAACTATCGAACTGAAATTCAACATGTGCATCTCATGTCGAAAACTATGTGCAGTTTCAAGATTTGGTTCGAATTGATCCAACAGTTTTCAAGGAATTGATATCACACTTTGCCGAATTGACCACTGAAATCTCAATTCCTATCTGAATTATCGAACTGAAATTCAACATGTGCATCTCAATTCGAAAACTGTGTGCAGTTTCAAGATTTGGTTCGAATTGATCCAATAGTTCCTTAGGAATTGAAATAATATTTTGACGAATCGACTACTGAAATCTCCATTCCTATAAGAACTATCGATCTGAAATTCAACTTGTGCATCTCATTTCGAAAACTATGTGCAGTTTCAAGACTTGGTTCGAATTGATCCAACAGTTTTTGAGGAATTGTTATCACACTTTGCCGAATAGACCACTGAAATCTCAATTCCTATCTGAACTATCGAACTGAAATTCAACATGTGCATCTCAATCCGAAAACTATGTGCAGTTTCAAGATTTGGCTCGAATTGATCCAACAGTTTCCGAGGAATTGATATGACACTTTGCCGAATTGACCACTGAAATCTCAATTCCTATCTGAACTATCGAACTGAAATTCAACATGTGCATCTCAATTCGAAAACTGTGAAAAATTTCAAGATTTGGTTCGAATTGATCCAACAGTTTTCGAGGAATTGAATCACACTTTGCCGAATTGACCACTGAAATCTCAATTCCTATCTGAACTATCGAACTGAAATTCAACATGTGCATCTCAATCCGAAAACTATGTGCAGTTTCAAGATTTGGTTCGAATTGATCTAACAGTTTTCGAGGAATTGATATCACACTTTGCCGAATTGACCACTGAAATCTCAATTCCTATCTGAACTATCGGACTGAAATTCAACATGTGCATCTCAATTCGGAAACTATGTGCAGTTTCAAGATTTGGTTCGAATTGATCAAACAGTTTTCGAGGAATTGATATCACACTTTGCCGAATTGACCACTGAAATCTCAATTCCTATCTGAACTATCGAACTGAAATTCAACATGTGCATCTCAATTCGAAAACTGTGAAAAATTTCAAGATTTGGTTCGAATTGATCCAACAGTTTTCGAGGAATTGAATCACACTTTGCCGAATTGACCACTGAAATCTCAATTCCTATCTGAACTATCGAACTGAAATTCAACATGTGCATCTCAATCCGAAAACTATGTGCAGTTTCAAGATTTGGTTCGAATTGATCCAACAGTTTTCGAGGAATTGATATCACACTTTGCCGAATTAACCACTGAAATCTCAATTCCTATCTGAACTATCGAACTGAAATTCAACATGTGCATCTCAATTCGAAAACTGTGTAAAATTGCAAGATTTGGTTCGAATGGATCCAACAGTTTTCGAGGAATTGATATCACACTTTGCCGAATAGACCACTGAAATCTCAATTCCTATCTGAACTATCGATCTAAAATTCAACATGTGCATCTCATTTCGAAAACTATGTGCAGTTTCAAGATTTGGTTCGAATTGATCCAACAGTTTCTGAGGAATTGATATCACACTTTGCCGAAGAGACCACTGAAATCTCAATTCCTATCTGATCTATCGAACTGAAATTCAACAAGTGCATCTCAATCCGAAAACTATGTGCAGTTTCAAGATTTGGTTCGAATTGATCCAACAGTTTTCGAGGAATTGATATCACACTTTGCCGAATTGACCACTGAAATCTCAATTCCTATCTGAACTATCGAACTGAAATTCAACATGTGCATCTCAATTCGAAAACTGTGTAAAATTGCAAGATTTGGTTCGAATGGATCCAATAGTTTTCGAGGAATTGATATCACACTTTGCCGAATAGACCACTGAAATCTCAATTCCTATCTGAACTATCGATCTAAAATTCAACATGTGCATCTCATTTCGAAAACTATGTGCAGTTTCAAGATTTGGTTCGAATTGATCAAACAGTTTTCGAGGAATTGATATCACACTTTGCCGAATAGACCACTGAAATCTCAATTCATATCTGAACTATCGAACTGAAATTCAACATGTGCATCTCAATTCGAAAACTATGTGCAGTTTCAAGATTTGTTCCGAATTGATCCAACAGTTTTCGAGGAATTGATATCACACTTTGCCGAATTGACCACTGAAATCTCAATTCCTATCTGAACTATCGAACTGAAATTCAACATGTGCATCTCATGTCGAAAACTATGTGCAGTTTCAAGATTTGGTTCGAATTGATCCAACAGTTTTCAAGGAATTGATATCACACTTTGCCGAATTGACCACTGAAATCTCAATTCCTATCTGAACTATCGAACTGAAATTCAACATGTGCATCTCAATCCGAAAACTATGTGCAGTTTCAAGATTTGGTCCGAATTGATCCAACAGTTTTCGAGGAATTTATATCACACTTTGCCGAATTGACCACTGAAATCTCAATTCCTATCTGAACTATCGAACTGAAATTCAACATGTGCATCTCATGTCGAAAACTATGTGCAGTTTCAAGATTTGGTTCGAATTGATCCAACAGTTTTCAAGGAATTGATATCACACTTTGCCGAATTGACCACTGAAATCTCAATTCCTATCTGAACTATCGAACTGAAATTCAAGATGTGCATCTCAATTCGAACTATGTGCAGTTTCAAGATTTGGTTCGAATTGATCCAACAGTTTTTGAGGAATTGATATCACACTTTGCCGAATTGATAACTGAAATCTCAATTCCTATCTGAACTATCGAACTGCAATTCAACATGTGCATCTCAATTCGAAAACTGTGTAAAATTTCAAGATTTGGTTCGAATTGATCCAACAGTTTTCAAGGAATCGATATCACACTTTGCCGAATTGACCACTGAAATCTCAATTCCTATCTGAACTATCGAACGGAAATTCAACATGTGCATCTCAATTCGAAAACTATGTGCAGTTTCAAGATTTGGTTCGAATTGATCCAATAGTTCAATTCCAAAACTATGTGCTGTTTCAAGATTTGGTTCGAATTGATCCAACAGTTTTCGAGGAATTGATATCACACGTTGCCGAATTGACCACTGAAATCTCAATTCCTATCTGAACTATCGAACTGAAATTCAACATGTGCATCTCAATTCGAAAACTATGTGCAGTTTCAGGATTTGGTTCGAATTGATCCAACAGTTTTTGAGGAATTGATATCACACTTTGCCGAATTGATAACTGAACTATCGAACTGAAATTCAACATGTGCATCTCAATTCGAAAACTGTGTAAAATTTCAAGATTTGGTTCGAATTGATCCAACAGTTTTCAAGGAATTGATATCACACTTTGCCGAATTGACCACTGAAATCTCAATTCCTATCTGAACTATCGAACTGAAATTCAACATGTTCATCTCATTTCGAAAACTATGTGCAGTTTCAAGATTTGGTTCGAATTGATCCAACAGTTTTTGAGGAATTGATATCACACTTTGCCGAATAGACCACTGAAATCTCAATTCCTATCTGAACTATCGAACTGAAATTCAATAAGTGCATCTCAATCCGAAAACTATGTGCACTTTCAAGATTTGGTTCGAATTGATCTAACAGTTTTCAATGAATTGATATCACACTTTGCCGAATTGATCACTGAAATCTCAATTCCTATCAGAACTATCGAACAGAAATTCACCATGTGCATCACAATTCGAAAACTATGTGCAGTTTCAAGATTTGGTTCGAATTGATCCAATAGTTCCTTAGGAATTGAAATGATATTTTGTCGAATCGACTACTGAAATCTCCATTCCTATCAGAACTATCGATCTAAAATTCAACATTGATATCACACTTTGCCGAATAGACCACTGAAATCTCAATTCCTATCTGAACTATCGAACTGAAATTCAACAAGTGCTTCTCAATCCGAAAACTATGTGCAGTTTCAAGATTTGGTTCGAATTGATCCAACAGTTTTCGAGGAATTGATATCACACTTTGCCGAATTGACCACTGAAATCTCAATTCCTATCTGAACTATCGAACTGAAATTCAACATGTGCATCCCAATCCGAAAACTATGTGCAGTTTCAAGATTTGGTCCGAATTGATCCAACAGTTTTCGAGGAATTGATATCACACTTTGCCGAATTGACCACTGAAATCTCAATTCCTATCTGAGCTATCGAACTGAAATTCAACATGTGCATCTCATTTCGAAAACTATGTGCAGTTTCAAGATTTGGTTCGAATTGATCCAACAGTTTTCAAGGAATTGATATCACACTTTGCCGAATTGACCACTGAAATCTCAATTCCTATCTGAACTATCGAACTGAAATTCAACATGTGCATCTCAATTCGAAAACTATGTGCAGTTTCAAGATTTGGTTCGAATTGATCCAACAGTTTTCGAGGAATTGATATCACACTTTGACGAATTGACCACTGAAATCTCAATTCCTATCTGAACTATCGAACTGAAATTCAACATGTGCATCTCATGTCGAAAACTATGTGCAGTTTCAAGATTTGGTTCGAATTGATCCAACAGTTTTCAAGGAATTGATATCACACTTTGCCGAATTGACCACTGAAATCTCAATTCCTATCTGAATTATCGAACTGAAATTCAAGATGTGCATCTCAATTCGAAAACTGTGTGCAGTTTCAAGATTTGGTTCGAATTGATTCAATAGTTCCTTAGGAATTGAAATAATATTTTGACGAATCGACTACTGAAATCTCCATTCCTATAAGAACTATCGATCTGAAATTCAACTTGTGCATCTCATTTCGAAAACTATGTGCAGTTTCAAGACTTGGTTCGAATTGATCCAACAGTTTTTGAGGAATTGTTATCACACTTTGCCGAATAGACCACTGAAATCTCAATTCCTATCTGAACTATCGAACTGAAATTCAACATGTGCATCTCAATCCGAAAACTATGTGCAGTTTCAAGATTTGGCTCGAATTGATCCAACAGTTTCCGAGGAATTGATATGACACTTTGCCGAATTGACCACTGAAATCTCAATTCCTATCTGAACTATCGAACTGAAATTCAACATGTGCATCTCAATTCGAAAACTGTGAAAAATTTCAAGATTTGGTTCGAATTGATCCAACAGTTTTCGAGGAATTGAATCACACTTTGCCGAATTGACCACTGAAATCTCAATTCCTATCTGAACTATCGAACTGAAATTTAACATGTGCATCTCAATCCGAAAACTATGTGCAGTTTCAAGATTTGGTTCGAATTGATCTAACAGTTTTCGAGGAATTGATATCACACTTTGCCGAATTGACCACTGAAATCTCAATTCCTATCTGAACTATCGGACTGAAATTCAACATGTGCATCTCAATTCGGAAACTATGTGCAGTTTCAAGATTTGGTTCGAATTGATCCAACAGTTTTCGAGGAATTGATATCACACTTTGCCGAATTAACCACTGAAATCTCAATTCCTATCTGAACTATCGAACTGAAATTCAACATGTGCATCTCAATTCGAAAACTGTGAAAAATTTCAAGATTTGGTTCGAATTGATCCAACAGTTTTCGAGGAATTGATATCACACTTTGCCGAATAGACCACTGAAATCTCAATTCCTATCTGAACTATCGATCTAAAATTCAACATGTGCATCTCATTTCGAAAACTATGTGCAGTTTCAAGATTTGGTTCGAATTGATCCAACAGTTTCTGAGGAATTGATATCACACTTTGCCGAAGAGACCACTGAAATCTCAATTCCTATCTGATCTATCGAACTGAAATTCAACAAGTGCATCTCAATCCGAAAACTATGTGCAGTTTCAAGATTTGGTTCGAATTGATCCAACAGTTTTCGAGGAATTGATATCACACTTTGCCGAATTGACCACTGAAATCTCAATTCCTATCTGAACTATCGAACTGAAATTCAACATGTGCATCTCAATTCGAAAACTGTGTAAAATTGCAAGATTTGGTTCGAATGGATCCAATAGTTTTCGAGGAATTGATATCACACTTTGCCGAATAGACCACTGAAATCTCAATTCCTATCTGAACTATCGATCTAAAATTCAACATGTGCATCTCATTTCGAAAACTATGTGCAGTTTCAAGATTTGGTTCGAATTGATCAAACAGTTTTCGAGGAATTGATATCACACTTTGCCGAATAGACCACTGAAATCTCAATTCATATCTGAACTATCGAACTGAAATTCAACATGTGCATCTCAATTCGAAAACTATGTGCAGTTTCAAGATTTGTTCCGAATTGATCCAACAGTTTTCGAGGAATTGATATCACACTTTGCCGAATTGACCACTGAAATCTCAATTCCTATCTGAACTATCGAACTGAAATTCAACATGTGCATCTCAATCCGAAAACTATGTGCAGTTTCAAGATTTGGTCCGAATTGATCCAACAGTTTTCGAGGAATTTATATCACACTTTGCCGAATTGACCACTGAAATCTCAATTCCTATCTGAACTATCGAACTGAAATTCAACATGTGCATCTCATGTCGAAAACTATGTGCAGTTTCAAGATTCGGTTCGAATTGATCCAACAGTTTTCAAGGAATTGATATCACACTTTGCCGAATTGACCACTGAAATCTCAATTCCTATCTGAACTATGGAACTGAAATTCAAGATGTGCAGTTGCAATTCGAACTATGTGCAGTTTCAAGATTTGGTTCGAATTGATCCAACAGTTTTTGAGGAATTGATATCACACTTTGCCGAATTGATAACTGAAATCTCAATTCCTATCTGAACTATCGAACTGAAATTCAACATGTGCATCTCAATTCGAAAACTGTGTAAAATTTCAAGATTTGGTTCGAATTGATCCAACAGTTTTCAAGGAATCGATATCACACTTTGCCGAATTGACCACTGAAATCTCAATTCCTATCTGAACTATCGAACGGAAATTCAACATGTGCATCTCAATTCGAAAACTATGTGCAGTTTCAAGATTTGGTTCGAATTGATCCAATAGTTCAATTCCAAAACTATGTGCTGTTTCAAGATTTGGTTCGAATTGATCCAACAGTTTTCGAGGAATTGATATCACACGTTGCCGAATTGACCACTGAAATCTCAATTCCTATCTGAACTATCGAACTGAAATTCAACATGTGCATCTCAATTCGAAAACTATGTGCAGTTTCAGGATTTGGTTCGAATTGATCCAACAGTTTTTGAGGAATTGATATCACACTTTGCCGAATTGATAACTGAACTATCGAACTGAAATTCAACATGTGCATCTCAATTCGAAAACTGTGTAAAATTTCAAGATTTGGTTCGAATTGATCCAACAGTTTTCAAGGAATTGATATCACACTTTGCCGAATTGACCACTGAAATCTCAATTCCTATCTGAACTATCGAACTGAAATTCAACATGTTCATCTCAATTCGAAAACTATGTGCAGTTTCAAGATTTGGTTCGAATTGATCCAACAGTTTTTGAGGAATTGATATCACACTTTGCCGAATAGACCACTGAAATCTCAATTCCTATCTGAACTATCGAACTGAAATTCAATAAGTGCATCTCAATCCGAAAACTATGTGCACTTTCAAGATTTGGTTCGAATTGATCTAACAGTTTTCAATGAATTGATATCACACTTTGCCGAATTGATCACTGAAATCTCAATTCCTATCAGAACTATCGAACAGAAATTCACCATGTGCATCACAATTCGGAAACTATGTGCAGTTTCAAGATTTGGTTCGAATTGATCCAATAGTTCCTTAGGAATTGAAATGATATTTTGTCGAATCGACTACTGAAATCTCCATTCCTATCAGAACTATCGATCTAAAATTCAACATTGATATCACACTTTGCCGAATAGACCACTGAAATCTCAATTCCTATCTGAACTATCGAACTGAAATTCAACAAGTGCTTCTCAATCCGAAAACTATGTGCAGTTTCAAGATTTGGTTCGAATTGATCCAACAGTTTTCGAGGAATTGATATCACACTTTGCCGAATTGACCACTGAAATCTCAATTCCTATCTGAACTATCGAACTGAAATTCAACATGTGCATCCCAATCCGAAAACTATGTGCAGTTTCAAGATTTGGTCCGAATTGATCCAACAGTTTTCGAGGAATTGATATCACACTTTGCCGAATTGACCACTGAAATCTCAATTCCTATCTGAGCTATCGAACTGAAATTCAACATGTGCATCTCATTTCGAAAACTATGTGCAGTTTCAAGATTTGGTTCGAATTGATCCAACAGTTTTCAAGGAATTGATATCACACTTTGCCGAATTGACCACTGAAATCTCAATTCCTATCTGAACTATCGAACTGAAATTCAACATGTGCATCTCAATTCGAAAACTATGTGCAGTTTCAAGATTTGGTTCGAATTGATCCAACAGTTTTCGAGGAATTGATATCACACTTTGACGAATTGACCACTGAAATCTCAATTCCTATCTGAACTATCGAACTGAAATTCAACATGTGCATCTCAATTCGAAAACTGTGTACAGTTTCGAGATTTGGGTCGAATTGATCCAGTAGTTCCTTATGAATTGAAATTATATTTTGTCGAATCGACTACTGAAATCTCCATTCCTATCAGAACTAACGATCTGAAATTCAACATGTGCATCTCATTTCGAAAACTATGTGCAGTTTCAAGATTTGGTTCGACTTGATCCAACAGTTTTTGAGGAATTGATATCACACTTTGCCGAATTGATAACTGAAATCTCAATTCCTATCTGAACCATCGAACTGAAATTCAACATGTGCATCTCAATTCGAAAACTGTGTAAGATTTCAAGATTTGGTTCGAATTGATCCAACAGTTTTCGATGAATTGATATCACACTTTGCCGAATTGACCACTGAAATCTCAATTCCTATCTGAACTATCGTACTGAAATTCAACATGTGCATCTCACTTCGAAAACTATGTGCAGTTTCAAGATTTGGTTCGAATTGATCCAATAGTTCAATTCCAAAACTATGTGCTGTTTCAAGATTTGGTTCGAATTGATCCAACAGTTTTCGAGGAATTGATATCACACGTTGCCGAATTGACCACTGAAATCTCAATTCCTATCTGAACTATCGAACTGAAATTCAACATGTGCATCTCAATTCGAAAACTATGTGCAGTTTCAGGATTTGGTTCGAATTGATCCAATAGTTCAATTCCAAAACTATGTGCTGTTTCAAGATTTGGTTCGAATTGATCTAACAGTTTTCGAGGAATTGATATCACACTTTGCCGAATTGACCACTGAAATCTCAATTCCTATCTGAACTTTCGAACTGAAATTCAACATGCGCATCTCAATTCGAAAACTGTGAAAAATTTCAAGATTTGGTTCGAATTGATCCAACAGTTTTCGAGGAATTGAATCACACTTTGCCGAATTGACCACTGAAATCTCAATTCCTATCTGAACTATCGAACTGAAATTCAACATGTGCATCTCAATCCGAAAACTATGTGCAGTTTCAAGATTTGGTTCGAATTGATCCAACAGTTTTCGAGGAATTGATATCACACTTTGCCGAATTGACCACTGAAATCTCAATTCCTATCTGAACTATCGAACTGAAATTCAACATGTACATCTCAATTCGGAAACTGTGTAATATTTCAAGATTTGGTTCGAATTGATCCAACAGTTTTCGATGAATTGATATCACACTTTGCCGAATTGACCACTGAAATCTCAATTCATATCTGAACTATCGAACTGAAATTCAACATGTGCATCTAAATTCGAAAACTGTGTACAGTTTCGAGATTTGTTTCGAATTGATCCAATAGTTCCTTAGGAATTCAAATGATAATATGTCGAATAGTCCACTGAAATCTCAATTCCTATCTGAACTATCGAACTGAAATTCAACATGTGCATCTCAATTCGAAAACTATGTGCAGTTTCAAGATTTGGTTCGAATTGATCCAACAGTTTTCAAGGAATTGATATCACACTTTGCCGAATTGACCACTGAAATCTCAATTCCTATCTGAACTATCGAACTGAAATTCAACATGTGCATCTCAATTCGAAAACTGTGTAAAATGGCAAGATTTGGTTCGAATGGATCCAACAGTTTTCGAGGAATTGATATCACACTTTGCCGAGTAGACCACTGAAATCTCAATTCCTATCTGAACTATCGAACTGAAATTCAACATGTGCATCTCAATCCGAAAACTATGTGCAGTTTCAAGATTTGGTCCGAATTGATCCAACAGTTTTCGAGGAATTTATATCACACTATGCCGATTTGACCACTGAAATCTCAATTCCTATCTGAACTATCGAACTGAAATTCAACATGTGCATCTCATGTCGAAAACTATGTGCAGTTTCAGGATTTGGTTCGAATTGATCCAACAGTTTTCAAGGAATTGATATCACACTTTGCCGAATTGACCACTGAAATCTCAATTCCTATCTGAATTATCGAACTGAAATTCAAGATGTGCATCTCAATTCGAAAACTGTGTGCAGTTTCAAGATTTGGTTCGAATTGATCCAATAGTTCCTTAGGAATTGAAATAATATTTTGACGAATCGACTACTGAAATCTCCATTCCTATAAGAACTATCGATCTGAAATTCAACTTGTGCATCTCATTTCGAAAACTTTGTGCAGTTTCAAGACTTGGTTCGAATTGATCCAACAGTTTTTGAGGAATTGTTATCACACTTTGCCGAATAGACCACTGAAATCTCAATTCCTATCTGAACTATCGAACTGAAATTCAACATGTGCATCTCAATCCGAAAACTATGTGCAGTTTCAAGATTTGGCTCGAATTGATCCAACAGTTTCCGAGGAATTGATATGACACTTTGCCGAATTGACCACTGAAATCTCAATTCCTATCTGAACTATCGAACTGAAATTCAACATGTGCATCTCAATTCGAAAACTGTGAAAAATTTCAAGATTTGGTTCGAATTGAGCCAACAGTTTTCGAGGAATTGAATCACACTTTGCCGAATTGACCACTGAAATCTCAATTCCTATCTGAACTATCGAACTGAAATTCAACATGTGCATCTCAATCCGAAAACTATGTGCAGTTTCAAGATTTGGTTCGAATTGATCTAACAGTTTTCGAGGAATTGATATCACACTTTGCCGAATTGACCACTGAAATCTCAATTCCTATCTGAACTATCGGACTGAAATTCAACATGTGCATCTCAATTCGGAAACTATGTGCAGTTTCAAGATTTGGTTCGAATTGATCAAACAGTTTTCGAGGAATTGATATCACACTTTGCCGAATTGACCACTGAAATCTCAATTCCTATCTGAACTATCGAACTGAAATTCAACATGTGCATCTCAATTCGAAAACTGTGAAAAATTTCAAGATTTGGTTCGAATTGATCCAACAGTTTTCGAGGAGTTGAATCACACTTTGCCGAATTGACCACTGAAATCTCAATTCCTATCTGAACTATCGAACTGAAATTCAACATGTGCATCTCAATCCGAAAACTATGTGCAGTTTCAAGATTTGGTTCGAATTGATCCAACAGTTTTCGAGGAATTGATATCACACTTTGCCGAATTAACCACTGAAATCTCAATTCCTATCTGAACTATCGAACTGAAATTCAACATGTGCATCTCAATTCGAAAACTGTGTAAAATTGCAAGATTTGGTTCGAATGGATCCAACAGTTTTCGAGGAATTGATATCACACTTTGCCGAATAGACCACTGAAATCTCAATTCCTATCTGAACTATCGATCTAAAATTCAACATGTGCATCTCATTTCGAAAACTATGTGCAGTTTCAAGATTTGGTTCGAATTGATCCAACAGTTTCTGAGGAATTGATATCACACTTTGCCGAAGAGACCACTGAAATCTCAATTCCTATCTGATCTATCGAACTGAAATTCAACAAGTGCATCTCAATCCGAAAACTATGTGCAGTTTCAAGATTTGGTTCGAATTGATCCAACAGTTTTCGAGGAATTGATATCACACTTTGCCGAATTGACCACTGAAATCTCAATTCCTATCTGAACTATCGAACTGAAATTCAACATGTGCATCTCAATTCGAAAACTGTGTAAAATTGCAAGATTTGGTTCGAATGGATCCAATAGTTTTCGAGGAATTGATATCACACTTTGCCGAATAGACCACTGAAATCTCAATTCCTATCTGAACTATCGATCTAAAATTCAACATGTGCATCTCATTTCGAAAACTATGTGCAGTTTCAAGATTTGGTTCGAATTGATCAAACAGTTTTCGAGGAATTGATATCACACTTTGCCGAATAGACCACTGAAATCTCAATTCATATCTGAACTATCGAACTGAAATTCAACATGTGCATCTCAATTCGAAAACTATGTGCAGTTTCAAGATTTGTTCCGAATTGATCCAACAGTTTTCGAGGAATTGATATCACACTTTGCCGAATTGACCACTGAAATCTCAATTCCTATCTGAACTATCGAACTGAAATTCAACATGTGCATCTCATGTCGAAAACTATGTGCAGTTTCAAGATTTGGTTCGAATTGATCCAACAGTTTTCAAGGAATTGATATCACACTTTGCCGAATTGACCACTGAAATCTCAATTCCTATCTGAACTATCGAACTGAAATTCAACATGTGCATCTCAATCCGAAAACTATGTGCAGTTTCAAGATTTGGTTCGAATTGATCCAACAGTTTTCGAGGAATTTATATCACACTTTGCCGAATTGACCACTGAAATCTCAATTCCTATCTGAACTATCGAACTGAAATTCAACATGTGCATCTCATGTCGAAAACTATGTGCAGTTTCAAGATTTGGTTCGAATTGATCCAACAGTTTTCAAGGAATTGATATCACACTTTGCCGAATTGACCACTGAAATCTCAATTCCTATCTGAACTATCGAACTGAAATTCAAGATGTGCATCTCAATTCGAACTATGTGCAGTTTCAAGATTTGGTTCGAATTGATCCAACAGTTTTTGAGGAATTGATATCACACTTTGCCGAATTGATAACTGAAATCTCAATTCCTATCTGAACTATCGAACTGCAATTCAACATGTGCATCTCAATTCGAAAACTGTGTAAAATTTCAAGATTTGGTTCGAATTGATCCAACAGTTTTCAAGGAATCGATATCACACTTTGCCGAATTGACCACTGAAATCTCAATTCCTATCTGAACTATCGAACGGAAATTCAACATGTGCATCTCAATTCGAAAACAATGTGCAGTTTCAAGATTTGGTTCGAATTGATCCAATAGTTCAATTCCAAAACTATGTGCTGTTTCAAGATTTGGTTCGAATTGATCCAACAGTTTTCGAGGAATTGATATCACACGTTGCCGAATTGACCACTGAAATCTCAATTCCTATCTGAACTATCGAACTGAAATTCAACATGTGCATCTCAATTCGAAAACTATGTGCAGTTTCAGGATTTGGTTCGAATTGATCCAACAGTTTTTGAGGAATTGATATCACACTTTGCCGAATTGATAACTGAACTATCGAACTGAAATTCAACATGTGCATCTCAATTCGAAAACTGTGTAAAATTTCAAGATTTGGTTCGAATTGATCCAACAGTTTTCAAGGAATTGATATCACACTTTGCCGAATTGACCACTGAAATCTCAATTCCTATCTGAACTATCGAACTGAAATTCAACATGTTCATCTCATTTCGAAAACTATGTGCAGTTTCAAGATTTGGTTCGAATTGATCCAACAGTTTTTGAGGAATTGATATCACACTTTGCCGAATAGACCACTGAAATCTCAATTCCTATCTGAACTATCGAACTGAAATTCAATAAGTGCATCTCAATCCGAAAACTATGTGCACTTTCAAGATTTGGTTCGAATTGATCTAACAGTTTTCAATGAATTGATATCACACTTTGCCGAATTGATCACTGAAATCTCAATTCCTATCAGAACTATCGAACAGAAATTCACCATGTGCATCACAATTCGAAAACTATGTGCAGTTTCAAGATTTGGTTCGAATTGATCCAATAGTTCCTTAGGAATTGAAATGATATTTTGTCGAATCGACTACTGAAATCTCCATTCCTATCAGAACTATCGATCTAAAATTCAACATTGATATCACACTTTGCCGAATAGACCACTGAAATCTCAATTCCTATCTGAACTATCGAACTGAAATTCAACAAGTGCTTCTCAATCCGAAAACTATGTGCAGTTTCAAGATTTGGTTCGAATTGATCCAACAGTTTTCGAGGAATTGATATCACACTTTGCCGAATTGACCACTGAAATCTCAATTCCTATCTGAACTATCGAACTGAAATTCAACATGTGCATCCCAATCCGAAAACTATGTGCAGTTTCAAGATTTGGTCCGAATTGATCCAACAGTTTTCGAGGAATTGATATCACACTTTGCCGAATTGACCACTGAAATCTCAATTCCTATCTGAGCTATCGAACTGAAATTCAACATGTGCATCTCATTTCGAAAACTATGTGCAGTTTCAAGATTTGGTTCGAATTGATCCAACAGTTTTCAAGGAATTGATATCACACTTTGCCGAATTGACCACTGAAATCTCAATTCCTATCTGAACTATCGAACTGAAATTCAACATGTGCATCTCAATTCGAAAACTATGTGCAGTTTCAAGATTTGGTTCGAATTGATCCAACAGTTTTCGAGGAATTGATATCACACTTTGACGAATTGACCACTGAAATCTCAATTCCTATCTGAACTATCGAACTGAAATTCAACATGTGCATCTCAATTCGAAAACTGTGTACAGTTTCGAGATTTGGGTCGAATTGATCCAGTAGTTCCTTATGAATTGAAATTATATTTTGTCGAATCGACTACTGAAATCTCCATTCCTATCAGAACTAACGATCTGAAATTCAACATGTGCATCTCATTTCGAAAACTATGTGCAGTTTCAAGATTTGGTTCGACTTGATCCAACAGTTTTTGAGGAATTGATATCACACTTTGCCGAATTGATAACTGAAATCTCAATTCCTATCTGAACTATCGAACTGAAATTCAACATGTGCATCTCAATTCGAAAACTGTGTAAGATTTCAAGATTTGGTTCGAATTGATCCAACAGTTTTCGATGAATTGATATCACACTTTGCCGAATTGACCACTGAAATCTCAATTCCTATCTGAACTATCGTACTGAAATTCAACATGTGCATCTCACTTCGAAAACTATGTGCAGTTTCAAGATTTGGTTCGAATTGATCCAATAGTTCAATTCCAAAACTATGTGCTGTTTCAAGATTTGGTTCGAATTGATCCAACAGTTTTCGAGGAATTGATATCACACGTTGCCGAATTGACCACTGAAATCTCAATTCCTATCTGAACTATCGAACTGAAATTCAACATGTGCATCTCAATTCGAAAACTATGTGCAGTTTCAGGATTTGGTTCGAATTGATCCAACAGTTTTTGAGGAATTGATATCACACTTTGCCGAATTGATAACTGAACTATCGAACTGAAATTCAACATGTGCATCTCAATTCGAAAACTGTGTAAAATTTCAAGATTTGGTTCGAATTGATCCAACAGTTTTCGAGGAATTGATATCACACTTTGCCGAATTGACCACTGAAATCTCAATTCCTATCTGAACTATCGAACTGAAATTCAACATGTGCATCTCATTACGAAAACTATGTGCACTTTCAAGATTTGGTTCGAATTGATCTAACAGTTTTCAATGAATTGATATCACACTTTGCCGAATTGATCACTGAAATCTCAATTCCTATCAGAACTATCGAACAGAAATTCACCATGTGCATCACAATTCGAAAACTATGTGCAGTTTCAAGATTTGGTTCGAATTGATCCAATAGTTCCTTAGGAATTGAAATGATACTTTGTCGAATCGACCACTGAAATCTCAATTCCTATCAGAACTATCTTCTTGAAATTCAACATGTGCATCCCAATTCGAAAACTGTTTAAAATTTCAAGATTTGGTTCGAATTGATCCAACAGATTTCGAGGAATTGATATCACACTTTGCCGAATAGATCACTGAAATCTCAATTCCTATCTGAACTATCGAACTGAAATTCAACATGTGCATCTCAATTCGAAAACTATGTGCAGTTTCAAGATTTGGTTCGAATTGATCTAACAGTTTTCGAGGAATTGATATCACACTTTGCCGAATTGACCACTGAAATCTCAATTCCTATCTGAACTATCGAACTGAAATGCAACATGTGCATCTCAATTCGAAAACTGTGTACAGTTTCGAGATTTGGGTCGAATTGATCCAGTAGTTCCTTATGAATTGAAATTATATTTTGTCGAATCGACTACTGAAATCTCCATTCCTATCAGAACTAACGATCTGAAATTCAACACGTGCATCTCATTTCGAAAACTATGTGCAGTTTCAAGATTTGGTTCGAATTGATCCAACAGTTTTTGAGGAATTGATATCACACTTTGCCGAATTGATAACTGAAATCTCAATTCCTATCTGAACTATCGAACTGAAATTCAACATGTGCATCTCAATTCGAAAACTGTGTAAGATTTCAAGATTTGGTTCGAATTGATCCAACAGTTTTCGATGAATTGATATCACACTTTGCCGAATTGACCACTGAAATCTCAATTCCTATCTGAACTATCGTACTGAAATTCAACATGTGCATCTCACTTCGAAAACTATGTGCAGTTTCAAGATTTGGTTCGAATTGATCCACTAGTTCCTCAGGAATTGAAATGATACTTTGTCGAATCGACGACTGAAATCTCAATTCCTATCAGAACTATCGAACAGAAATTCAACATGTGCATCTCAATTCGAAAACTATGTGCAGTTTCAAGATTTGGTTCGAATTGATCCAACAGTTTTTGAGGAATTGATATCACACTTTGCCGAATTGATAACTGAAATCTCAATTCCTATCTGAACTATCGAACTGAAATTCAACATGTGCATCTCAATTCGAAAACTGTGTAAAATTTCAAGATTTGGTTCGAATTGATCCAACAGTTTTCGAGGAATTGATATCACACTTTGCCGAATTGACCACTGAAATCTCAATTCCTATCTGAACTATCGAACTGTTATTCAACATGTGCATCTCATTTCGAAAACTATGTGCAGTTTCAAGATTTGGTTCGAATTGATCCAACAGTTTTCAAGGAATCGATATCACACTTTGCCGAATTGACCACTGAAATCTCAATTCCTATCTGAACTATCGAACGGAAATTCAACATGTGCATCTCAATTCGAAAACTATGTGCAGTTTCAAGACTTGGTTCGAATTGATCCAATAGTTCAATTCCAAAACTATGTGCTGTTTCAAGATTTGGTTCGAATTGATCCAACAGTTTTCGAGGAATTGATATCACACTTTGCCGAATTGACCACTGAAATCTCAATTCCTATCTGAACTATCGAACTGAAATTCAACTTGTGCATCTCAATTCGAAAACTATGTGCAGTTTCAAGATTTGGTTCGAATTGATCCAATAGTTCCTTAGGAATTCCAATGATACTATGTCGAATCGTCCACTGAAATATCAATTCCTATCTGAACTATCGAACTGAAATTCAACATGTGCATCTCAATTCGAAAACGGTGTAAAATTTCAAGATTTGGTTCGAATTGATCCAACAGTTTTTGAGGAATTGATATCACACTTTGCCGAATAGACCACTGAAATCTCAATTTCTATCTGAACTATCGAACTGAAATTCAACAAGTGCTTCTCAATCCGAAAACTATGTGCAGTTTCAAGATTTGGTTCGAATTGATCCAACAGTTTTCGAGGAATTGATATCACATTTTGCCGAATTGACCACTGAAATCTCAATTCCTATCTGAACTATCGAACTGAAATTCAACAAGTGCATCTCAATCCGAAAACTATGTGCAGTTTCAAGATTTGGTTCGAATTGATCTAACAGTTTTCAATGAATAGATATCACACTTTGCCGAATTGATCACTGAAATCTCAATTCCTATCTGAACTATCGAACGGAAATTCAACATGTGCATCTCAATTCGAAAACTATGTGCAGTTTCAGGATTTGGTTCGAATTGATCCAATAGTTCCTTAGGAATTGAAATGATATTTTGTCGAATCGACTACTGAAATCTCCATTCCTATCAGAACTATCGATCTAAAATTCAACATGTGCATCTCATTTCGAAAACTATGTGCAGTTTCAAGATTTGGTTCGAATTGATCCAACAGTTTTCAAGGAATCGATATCACATTTTGCCGAATTGACCACTGAAATCTCAATTCCTATCTGAACTATCGAACGGAAATTCAACATGTGCATCTCAATTCGAAAACTATGTGCAGTTTCAAGATTTGGTTCGAATTGATCCAATAGTTCAATTCCAAAACTATGTGCTGTTTCAAGATTTGGTTCGAATTGATCCAACAGTTTTCGAGGAATTGATATCACACTTTGCCGAATTGACCACTGAAATCTCAATTCCTATCTGAACTATCGAACTGAAATTCAACTTGTGCATCTCAATTCGAAAACTATGTGCAGTTTCAAGATTTGGTTCGAATTGATCCAATAGTTCCTTAGGAATTCCAATGATACTGTTTGGGTTTATACAAAAACACCCTTTGTATAAAAATCTTTTATTTATTACCCGTTTTGACTGACAACTTGTTTCAATCAATATTTATTTCTACTGTCAACTACTCAAAAATTACTTGATTTGAACATTCAAAACAATAAATAATGTAACCAAATTTAATCTTCAACATTTTCTCCTCCTCGTGAAGAACCTATTTCTTCACCCATCTCTAAACACTCTACCTTACATAGCTTGGATACTGGTCTACGATAAATACCACTTTTTAATTTAATGTCTACAACTCTAACTTTGCCATCCTTTCCTGGGTACGTCTTGTACACTACTCCTTTAGGCCAATTGTTTCTTGGTAACTTACTATCCATCAAAACTATTAAATCACCTTCTTTCAAATTTTGATTCTGTTCAAACCATTTCGTGCGTTTTGTCAAGGTAGGTATGTATTCCTTGACCCACCTGTTCCAAAAATGTTCGTTTAAATTTTCAGCTATGAGCCACTGTTTTCTCACGTTCCATTTTGTTCCATCGAAAAGTCCAGGTGGTTTCAAAATACTAGAACTCCCAATTAGAAAATGATTGGGAGTAAGGCTTTCTTCGTCTTCCGGAGATGAAGATATGTAGGTGAGAGGGCGGCTATTCACTATGTGTTCAGCTTCTATCATAACTGTGTGAAAAACTTCTTGTCGTGGTGATCTATCCTTAAGAATTATACTTAAAGTGGTTTTCACAGATCGAACCATCCTCTCCCATGCTCCTCCCATATGTGGACTACCTGGAGGTATAAACTTCCAGTCTATACTTTCAGCGCATAAACCTTGTCTTATTACTTCCAAATTCACATCTTCATAAGCTTTTTTAAGTTCCTTCTCTGCAGCGTGAAAATTCGTTCCATTGTCTGTAAGAAACATCTGCGGTTTTCCTCTCCTCGACATGAAACGTTTTATCGCCAGAAGATTTGAATCAGTGTTTAGCGTCTCAGCAATCTCAATGTGTATAGCTCCTACTGACATACAGGTAAATAGTACACCATACCTTTTTTCCCTTCGCCTACCAATAGTTACTTCAAAATGTCCGAAAAAATCTATACCTGTGTACACAAAGGCTCTTTGTGGTTGTGGTTTCTTCAACCTGAAATCAGGCAACTGTCCCATTTGTGTAACTCTGGAAATTGCTCTCCTCAGGCTGCAAATTGGACAATATCTCATCGCTCTTTTTATTGCCTTCCTTGCTTGTAGTATCCAAAATCTTTGACGAAGTTCATTGAGGATCACTTCTACACCTTGGTGTCCCATTATCACATGATAATGTAGAATCAATAATTTCACTGCAAAATGACGGCTATCAAAAATTAATGGGCTTTTTGCTGTATCAGGTAAGTCTGTGGAATAATTTGTTCGACCTCCTACACATAAATATTCGTTTTTCATATACGGTGTTAACTGATATAATTTGCTTTTTTTGTGTAAAGTTCCTCCTCCTGCGATAATCGCGATTTCTTTCCTAAAACAATCGTTTTGTATCCTCTTAAACCATATTTTTTCTACTTCTTCGATATCCTTACATGTTATTATTTTATTTTCCTCCTTTCTCGCACATAATCTGATGAATTTCAACACTATGGCTGTACTTTTCATTAATGATGTCCAACGTGAGAATCTTTGAACTTCTGGTAATACGTCGATAGATTTTGAAGATGTTATCAAACATATTGTCCCTTTTTTCAATTCCAGTGATGCTGCAGTGTCTAGGTTCGTTTGCTGACTGTCTTCTTTTGGCCAATATTCAGGTTTGAGATATAAAAAGTCTGGACCCTTGTACCACCTATCCAAAGTTGTTAGTTTGATGTCGTCTTGATCTCTTGTTAGATCATCTGCAACATTCATCTTTGTTGGTATCCAGCGCCACTGATTTGCTGAGGTCTTCTCCTGTATCTCTCCCACCCGATGAGCAACAAACATTTTGAAATTTCTCGTCTCTGATCTTAACCAACACAAAACTGTTTTCGAGTCACTCCAAAATACCGTCTTTTGAATTTTCAATGTGTGGCCTTTTCTTATAGATTCTCCAAGTCTGGAAGCCATCAACGCAGCTTGTAATTCTAGTCTCGGGATTGATAGAGATTTCAAAGGGCTCACTTGTGTTTTCGACATAACCAAGCTCACATGTATTTTTTCTTGAGTTTCAAATCTAAAATAAGCTACTGTACCAAGTGCCTGCTCACTTGCATCACAAAATATATGCAATTCTAAATTGAGGTATTGGTAAGGAAAGTGACATCTATCGATTTTCAATTCTTTTATTTTCTCAAATTCTTTCAACCATTTAAACCATTTTCGTTCTGAAGATCCACTTATTTTTTCATCCCAGGAGATTCCAGATCTCCAGACATCTTGCAAAATGATCTTTCCTCTCACAACATAATGACCCAGCAATCCCAGGGGATCATATATCGACATAATGATTTTTAGTATTTCTCGTTTGGTAGGTGTTCTTTCTCGAGTTAAAATTTTTTTATTCACTTTATGGCAGTTCAAGGGAAAGCATAAATAGTCATCATTTGGATCCCATTTAAGGCCCAATATTCTTTCCGTTGGTAGAATATTTTCGGTGGTAGAATTACCATCTATAATTCTCAATTCGTCAGGAACTTGATTTAGAATTTCCTTAGAATTACTAATCCAACCTCGTATTTCAAATCCTCCTTTTTTATGTATATGAATTACTTCTTTTGTCAGCTGAATTCCTTCTTCTACGGTATCTACACTATCTAAATAGTCGTCCATGTAATGAAGATATTTGATAGCATTAGCTGCTCGTGGATATTCATCTTGGAATTCAGAAGCATTTCTGTTTTTGATGTACTGAGCAGCAAATGGTGAGCATACTGCTACGAAGATCATTGCCTCCATTGCATACTCTGCTATTGTATTGTTGATTTTGTCATACCATAAAAACCTTTGAGCTGATTGATCTCTCCTTATTTTTATCTGGTGAAACATTTCTTTTATATCCGCACAAAAGGCAAATTTTCTTTCTCTAAATTTCATCAATATTTCAACCAGAGAGTTATATAAATCAGGACCTCTTAGAAGGAGATCATTCAAACTTGTGCCATCAACTTTAGCAGCAGCATCTAAAACAAATCTCAATTTTCCTGGTTTGTTTTCATTAACAACTCCGAAATGAGGTAAATACCAAACCCTCTGTGTTTTTCCTTCAATTTCATCCAATTCCAATTTTCTCGCATACCTAACCTTTATCAAGATATTGCTTTATTTTATTCTCGTATGCATCAGAAAAACTCTTATTTTTTGACATGCGTTCATTAATATAGCGTAAACGTTGAATTGCGAGTGGCTTCGAATTAGGAAAATATACTTGTGTTGTTTTCCAAATAAGGCCTGTTTCCCACCTTTCACCACTTCTATGGGAAATTTTTTCGATTAAATTTCGTGCTGCTTCGTCTTCCTCACACAAAATTTCATTTTTGATACTTTTACACCTAGAGATTCAATTGTGAAAAAATCTTTTACCAAATTGTGGAGTTCATCCAAAGGATCCAAATTTTGATGTCTGATATGTAAAATCGCTTCATCTACTCTACCCCTAAATTCTCTCAGGTTTCCATGTAGAATCCAACCCAGTTTAGTTCTGGACAGAGCTGGTGAATTTTTCGGACCTTCTATTATTTCTCTAGTAACAATCAGATCCCAGTTATCTTGACCTATGAGGAGTTGAGGTTTTACATTTAAATAATCAGCAAAATCAATGTTCCTAAGATGTTTCCACTTTTCTCTTAAATTCTTTGCATTCACAGATTGAACAGGAAGATCCATGTCAGGAAGAGTGTAAACATCATTCAATTTATGTACATTCTCATCTGCACCTATAATATCAAACGAAAGCTTTTTACTTAAGATTTCTTTTTTCGATTTCCTATCTGTCCATCTTATTCCTAAAACAGTATTCTCACCTCTGAGATCTAAACGGTCTACAAGAGATTCATCTATAAGTGTTATAGTAGATGCTTCATCAAAAAGTGCATATATCCTAGCAGACTTATTACCATTTTTAATTGTAACAGGTGTTACCCTTAGCAAAATCTCATTACTTGAACGTGAAGTGTGAGCAACGAGCCGATTCTCCAATGCATTGTGAGTATCAGAATATTCTTGCTCTTGATCACGCTCCTGATGAAGTTTTTGATTATGCAGTAAAGCATGATGAAATTTCTGACAAGTATTGATACCACATTGTTTCTTCTTCGAACATTTATTTATTCTGTGAGCAGACTTAATACATGAAAAACATAATTCCTTAGATTTAACAAATTTCCACCGGTCTTCTGGAGATAAATCTTTGAATTTCTGACAGTTTTCCAAACTATGTTCACCATTGCATAATCTACATAATTTCCTATTTTTGGCCATTGAAGTAACTAAAGTTGAATTAATTTTATTTTTGTTTACATAATTAGAAGAATTCGATGATTTGTAAGGAGTTAACGTTCGTACAAAATTAACTGCTTCTGCTTCACTAAAAATCCAACTTTGAAAATTTTCTAAACAATTTGTAGATTGCTTACTGACTAATCTCTTTCCCCAAGATACTTGCATAGCATATGGCAGTTTACACAAAAGATCTTCCAAAAGCTGTGGACACGTCAGATAATTTTTCATATTGAGATTTTTCAAAGTTGACACCAAATTTTGAAGTTTGTCTGAGAATAATGCCAATGCATTGAAATCGTGGGTTTTTATGAATGGCAAAGATTTAACCTCTTAGATTAATACCTTCACGATTAATTCAGGTCTGCCGAATCTATTTTGCAGAATACGCATTATTTCTTCAGTACCCGTGCAAGATACTAGTAATCCCTCTACGGAACGTCTAGCTTCACCAACCAAGCATCTCCTTAAACGACAAATATTCTCGGAATCATTAAAACCTAATAAATCAGTGGTGTTACGAAACTGCATATAAAAATTAATCCATTCTTTTATATCTCCCGAAAACTTAGGTAAATCCTTATCAACACATTGTCGAGCCAAGAATATTTTGAGAGTATCAGCATCCCTATTTACTTCGTTTCCCTGAGGATCACTTTTTTTTTCCGAATGAGAATTCCTATTGAAAACTGCTACAGAATGGACAGAACTCACAGATTTAGATTTTACAGAAGTATTATCATCTAACCATTGCTCTACCTTTGCTTTTCCACCAATAGATTTTTGTAGAACATTCAAATCAATTGTACTCAAATCATTCGATTCATCAACACTCCTTTCCTCGAGATGAAGTTGCTGTAAGGCTAATCTGCTTTCTATTAATTTCTTTTTTAAATCTATCTTCCTTCTAGCGATTTCTTGTTCTTCTATTGCCAGTTGTAACAATTCATTATTGGCCTCTATTTGACTCTCAAGCTCTCTACGTGATGTACATTTAGAGTGTCTAGAGTGGGACTTACCAGTTGAAGCTGCTACCTTGTGCTGCTTCCTCTTTGTTGATCGGCTTGATATTCCTGATTTCTGCTCCGAAATATTCCTCACAACACTGGTCGATGAAAGAGGTGGAACCATCGCTCTGGATATTACTTCAGACCTGTTTTCTGTAGTATTCTGCGCGACCCTGGATTCCAATACTATTCCATCTTCTTTCCCCTCCACACAACAAGGTTGGGTATGAAGAGCTTGTAAAGATTTGCTTTTACTTCTGGTAACTACACCGTACTGCTCCATATTTTAGTTACTTTTATGCCGAAGGACCACTTATGTTTGGGTTTATACAAAAACACCCTTTGTATAAAAATCTTTTATTTATTACCCGTTTTGACTGAAAACTTGTTTCAATCAATATTTATTTCTACTGTCAACTACTCAAAAATTACTTGATTTGAACATTCAAAACAATAAATAATGTAACCAAATTTAATCTTCAACAGATACTATGTCGAATCGTCCACTGAAATATCAATTCCTATCTGAACTATCGAACTGAAATTCAACATGTGCATCTCAATTCGAAAACGGTGTAAAATTTCAAGATTTGGTTCGAATTGATCTAACAGTTTTCGAGGAATTGATATCACACTTTGCCGAATTGACCACTGAAATCTCAATTCCTATCTGAACTATCGAACTGAAATTCAACATGTGCATCTCAATCCGAAAACTATGTACAGTTTCAAGATTTGGTCCGAATTGATCCAACAGTTTTCGAGGAATTGATATCACACTTTGCCGAATTGACCACTGTAATCTCAATTCCTATCTGAGCTATCGAATTGAAATTCAACATGTGCATCTCATTTCGAAAACTATGTGCAGTTTCAAGATTTGGTTCGAATTGATCCAACAGTTTTCAAGGAATCGATATCACACTTTGCCGAATTGACCACTGAAATCTCAATTCCTATCTGAACTATCGAACGGAAATTCAACATGTGCATCTCAATTCGAAAACTATGTGCAGTTTCAAGATTTGGTTCGAATTGATCCAATAGTTCAATTCCAAAACTATGTGCTGTTTCAAGATTTGGTTCGAATTGATCCAACAGTTTTCGAGGAATTGATATCACACGTTGCCGAATTGACCACTGAAATCTCAATTCCTATCTGAGCTATCGAACTGAAATTCAACATGTGCATCTCAATTCGAAAACTATGTGCAGTTTCAGGATTTGGTTCGAATTGATCCAACAGTTTTTGAGGAATTGATATCACACTTTGCCGAATTGATAACTGAAATCTCACTTCCTATCTGAACTATCGAACTGAAATTCAACATGTGCATCTCAATTCGAAAACTGTGTAAAATTTCAAGATTTGGTTCGAATTGATCCAACAGTTTTCGAGGAATTGATATCACACTTTGCCGAATTGACCACTGAAATCTCAATTCCTATCTGAACTATCGAACTGAAATTCAACAAGTGCATCTCAATCCGAAAACTATGTGCACTTTCAAGATTTGGTTCGAATTGATCTAACAGTTTTCAATGAATTGATATCACACTTTGCCGAATTGATCACTGAAATCTCAATTCCTATCAGAACTATCGAACAGAAATTCACCATGTACATCACAATTCGAAAACTATGTGCAGTTTCAAGATTTGGTTCGAATTGATCCAATAGTTCCTTAGGAATTGAAATGATATTTTGTCGAATCGACTACTGAAATCTCCATTCCTATCAGAACTATCGATCTAAAATTCAACATGTGCATCTCATTTCGAAAACTATGTGCAGTTTCAAGATTTGGTTCGAATTGATCCAACAGTTTTTGAGGAATTGATATCACACTTTGCCGAATAGACCACTGAAATCTCAATTCCTATCTGAACTATCGAACTGAAATTCAACATGTGCATCTCAATCCGAAAACTATGTGCAGTTTCAAGATTTGGTCCGAATTGATCCAACAGTTTTCGAGGAATTGATATCACACTTTGCCGAATTGACCACTGAAATCTCAATTCCTATCTGAGCTATCGAACTGAAATTCAACATGTGCATCTCATTTCGAAAACTATGTGCAGTTTCAAGATTTGGTTCGAATTGATCCAACAGTTTTCAAGGAATTGATATCACACTTTGCCGAATTGACCACTGAAATCTCGATTCCTATCTGAACTATCGAACTGAAATTCAACATGTGCATCTCAATTCGAAAACTATGTGCAGTTTCAAGATTTGGTTCGAATTGATCCAATAGTTCCTCAGGAATTGAAATAATACTTTGTCGAATCGACGACTGAAATCTCAATTCCTATCAGAACTATCGAACTGAAATTCAACATGTGCATCTCAATTCGAAAACTATGTGCAGTTTCAAGATTTGGTTCGAATTGATCCAACAGTTTTTGAGGAATTGATATCACACTTTGCCGAATTGATAACTGAAATCTCAATTCCTATCTGAACTATCGAACTGAAATTCAACATGTGCATCTCAATTCGAAAACTGTGTAAAATTTCAAGATTTGGTTCGAATTGATCCAACAGTTTTCGAGGAATTGATATCACACTTTGCCGAATTGACCACTGAAATCTCAATTCCTATCTGAACTATCGAACTGTTATTCAACATGTGCATCTCAATCCGAAAACTATGTGCAGTTTCAAGATTTGGTTCGAATTGATCCAACAGTTTTCAAGGAATCGATATCACACTTTGCCGAATTGACCACTGAAATCTCAATTCCTATCTGAACTATCGAACGGAAATTCAACATGTGCATCTCAATTCGAAAACTATGTGCAGTTTCAAGATTTGGTTCGAATTGATCCAATAGTTCAATTCCAAAACTATGTGCTGTTTCAAGATTTGGTTCGAATTGATCCAACAGTTTTCGAGGAATTGATATCACACTTTGCCGAATTGACCACTGAAATCTCAATTCCTATCTGAACTATCGAACTGAAAGTCAACTTGTGCATCTCAATTCGAAAACTATGTGCAGTTTCAAGATTTGGTTCGAATTGATCCAATAGTTCCTTAGGAATTCCAATGATATTATGTCGAATCGTCCACTGAAATATCAATTCCTATAAGAACTATCGAACTGAAATTCAACATGTGCATCTCAATTCGAAAACGGTGTAAAATTTCAAGATTTGGTTCGAATTGATCCAACAGTTTTCGAGGAATTGATATCACACTTTGCCGAATTGACCACTGAAATCTCAATTCCTATCTGAACTATAGAACTGAAATTCAACATGTGCATCTCAATCCGAAAACTATGTACAGTTTCAAGATTTGGTCCGAATTGATCCAACAGTTTTCGAGGAATTGATATCACACTTTGCCGAATTGATCACTGAAATCTCAATTCCTATCAGAACTATCGAACAGAAATTCACCATGTGCATCACAATTCGAAAACTATGTGCAGTTTCAAGATTTGGTTCGAATTGATCCAATAGTTCCTTAGGAATTGAAATGATATTTTGTCGAATCGACTACTGAAATCTCCATTCCTATCAGAACTATCGATCTAAAATTCAACATGTGCATCTCATTTCGAAAACTATTTGCTGTTTCAAGATTTGGTCCGAATTGATCCAACAGTTTTCGATTAATTGATATCACACTTTGCCGAATTGATCACTGAAATCTCAATTCCTATCAGAACTATCGAACAGAAATTCACCATGTGCATCACAATTCGAAAACTAAGTGCAGTTTCAAGATTTGGTTCGAATTGATCCAATAGTTCCTTAGGAATTGAAATGATATTTTGTCGAATCGACTACTGAAATCTCCATTCCTATCAGAACTATCGATCTAAAATTCAACATGTGCATCTCATTTCGAAAACTATTTGCTGTTACAAGATTTGGTTCGAATTGATCCAACAGTTTTCGAGGAATTGATATCACACTTTGCCGAATTGACCACTGAAATCTCAATTCCTATCTGAACTATCGAACTGAAATTCAACAAGTGCATCTCAATCCGAAAACTATGTGCACTTTCAAGATTTGGTTCGAATTGATCTAACAGTTTTCAATGAATTGATATCACACTTTGCCGAATTGATCACTGAAATCTCAATTCCTATCAGAACTATCGAACAGAAATTCACCATGTGCATCACAATTCGAAAACTATGTGCAGTTTCAAGATTTGGTTCGAATTGATCCAATAGTTCCTTAGGAATTGAAATGATATTTTGTCGAATCGACTACTGAAATCTCCATTCCTGTCAGAACTATCGATTTAAATTCAACATGTGCATCTCATTTCGAAAACTATGTGCAGTTTCAAGATTTGGTTCGAATTGATCCAACAGTTTTTGAGGAATTGATATCACACTTTGCCGAATAGACCACTGAAATCTCAATTCCTATCTGAACTATCGAACTGAAATTCAACAAGTGCTTCTCAATCCGAAAACTATGTGCAGTTTCAAGATTTGGTCCGAATTGATCCAACAGTTTTCGAGGAATTGATATCACACTTTGCCGAATTGACCACTGAAATCTCAATTCCTATCTGAACTATCGAACTGAAATTCAACATGTGCATCTCATTTCGAAAACTATGTGCAGTTTCACGATTTGGTTCGAATTGATCCAACAGTTTTTGAGGAATTGATATCACACTTTGCCGAATAGACCACTGAAATCTCAATTCCTATCTGAACTATCGAACTGAAATTCAACAAGTGCATCTCAATCCGAAAACTATGTGCACTTTCAAGATTTGGTTCGAATTGATCTAACAGTTTTCAATGAATTGATATCACACTTTGCCGAATTGATCACTGAAATCTCAATTCCTATCAGAACTATCGAACAGAAATTCACCATGTGCATCACAATTCGAAAATTATGTGCAGTTTCAAGATTTGGTTCGAATTGATCCAATAGTTCCTTAGGAATTGAAATGATATTTTGTCGAATCGACTACTGAAATCTCCATTCCTATCAGAACTATCGATCTAAAATTCAACATGTGCATCTCATTTCGAAAACTATGTGCAGTTTCAAGATTTGGTTCGAATTGATCCAACAGTTTTTGAGGAATTGATATCACACTTTGCCGAATAGACCACTGAAATCTCAATTCCTATCTGAACTATCGAACTGAAATTCAACAAGTGCTTCTCAATCCGAAAACTATGTGCAGTTTCAAGATTTGGTTCGAATTGGTCCAACAGTTTTCGAGGAATTGATATCACACTTTGCCGAATTGACCACTGAAATCTCAATTCCTATCTGAACTATCGAACTGAAATTCAACATGTGCATCTCAATCCGAAAACTATGTGCAGTTTCAAGATTTGGTCCGAATTGATCCAACAGTTTTCGAGGAATTGATATCACACTTTGCCGAATTGACCACTGAAATCTCAATTCCTATCTGAGCTATCGAACTAAAATTCAACATGTGCATCTCATTACGAAAACTATGTGCAGTTTCAAGATTTGGTTCGAATTGATCCAACAGTATTCAAGGAATTGATATCACACTTTGCCGAATTGACCACTAAAATCTCAATTCCTATCTGAACTATCGAACTGAAATTCAACATGTGCATCTCAATTCGAAAACTATGTGCAGTTTCAAGATTTGGTTCGAATTGATCCAATAGTTCCTTAGGAATTCAAATGATACTATGTCGAATCGTCCACTGAAATCTCAATTCCTATCTGAACTATCGATCTGAAATTCAACATGTGCATCTCAATTCGAAAACTATGTGCAGTTTCAAGATTCGGGTCGAATTGGTCCAACAGTTTTCGAGGAATTGACATCACACTTAGCCGAATTGACCACTGAAATCTCAATTCCTATCTGAACTATCGATTTGAAATTCAACATGTGCATCTCAATTCCAAAACTATGTGCTGTTTCAAGATTTGGTTCGAATTGATCCAACAGTTTTTGAGGAATTGATATCACACTTTGCCGAATTGACCACTGAAATCTCAATTCCTATCTGAACTATCGAACTGAAATTCAACATGTGCATCTCAATTCGAAAACTGTGTACAGTTTCGAGATTTGGGTCGAATTGATCCAATAGTTCCTTAGGAATTGAAATGATATTTTGTCGAATCGACTACTGAAATCTCCATTCCTATCAGAACTATCGATCTAAAATTCAACATGTGCATCTCATTACGAAAACTATGTGCAGTTTCAAGATTTGGTTCGAATTGATCCAACAGTATTCAAGGAATTGATATCACACTTTGCCGAATTGACCACTAAAATCTCAATTCCTATCTGAACTATCGAACTGAAATTCAACATGTGCATCTCAATTCGAAAACTATGTGCAGTTTCAAGATTTGGTTCGAATTGATCCAATAGTTCCTTAGGAATTCAAATGATACTATGTCGAATCGTCCACTGAAATCTCAATTCCTATCTGAACTATCGATCTGAAATTCAACATGTGCATCTCAATTCGAAAACTATGTGCAGTTTCAAGATTCGGGTCGAATTGGTCCAACAGTTTTCGAGGAATTGACATCACACTTTGCCGAATAGACCACTGAAATCTCAATTCCTATCTGAACTATCGAACTGAAATTCAACATGTGCATCTCAATTCGAAAACTATGTGCAAGTTCAAGATTTGGTTCGAATTGATCCAACAGTTTTCGAGGAATTGATATCACACTTTGCCGAATTGACCACTGAAATCTCAATTCCTATCTGAACTATCGAACTGAAATTCAACATGTGCATCTCAATTCGAAAACTGTGTACAGTTTCGAGATTTGGGTCGAATTGATCCAGTAGTTCCTTATGAATTGAAATTATATTTTGTCGAATCGACTACTGAAATCTCCATTCCTATCAGAACTAACGATCTGAAATTCAACATGTGCATCTCATTTCGAAAACTATGTGCAGTTTCAAGATTTGGTTCGAATTGATCCAACAGTTTTTGAGGAATTGATATCACACTTTGCCGAATTGATAACTGAAATCTCAATTCCTATCTGAACTATCGAACTGAAATTCAACATGTGCATCTCAATTCGAAAACTGTGTAAGATTTCAAGATTTGGTTCGAATTGATCCAACAGTTTTCGATGAATTGATATCACACTTTGCCGAATTGACCACTGAAATCTCAATTCCTATCTGAACTATCGAACTGAAATTCAACATGTGCATCTCAATTCGAAAACTGTGTAAAATTTCAAGATTTGGTTCGAATTGATCCAACAGTTTTCGAGGAATTGATATCACACTTTGCCGAATTGACCACTGAAATCTCAATTCCTATCTGAACTATCGAACTGTTATTCAACATGTGCATCTCATTTCGAAAACTATGTGCAGTTTCAAGATTTGGTTCGAATTGATCCAACAGTTTTTGAGGAATTGATATCACACTATGCCGAATAGACCACTGAAATCTCAATTCCTATCTGAACTATCGAACTGAAATTCAACAAGTGCATCTCAATCCGAAAACTATGTGCAGTTTCAAGATTTGGTTCGAATTGATCCAACAGTTTTCAAGGAATCGATATCACACTTTGCCGAATTGACCACTGAAATCTCAATTCCTATCTGAACTATCGAACGGAAATTCAACATGTGCATCTCAATTCGAAAACTATGTGCAGTTTCAAGATTTGGTTCGAATTGATCCAATAGTTCAATTCCAAAACTATGTGCTGTTTCAAGATTTGGTTCGAATTGATCCAACAGTTTTCGAGGAATTGATATCACACTTTGCCGAATTGACAACTGAAATCTCAATTCCTATCTGAACTATCAAACTGAAATTCAACATGTGCATCTCAATTCGAAAACTATGTGCAGTTTCAAGATTTGGTTCGAATTGATCCAATAGTTCCTTAGGAATTCCAATGATACTATGTCGAATCGTCCACTGAAATATCAATTCCTATCTGAACTATCGAACTGAAATTCAACATGTGCATCTCAATTCGAAAACGGTGTAAAACTTCAAGATTTGGTTCGAATTGATCCAACAGTTTTCGAGGAATTGATATCACACTTTGCCGAATTGACCACTGAAATCTCAATTCCTATCTGAACTATCGAACTGAAATTCAACATGTGCATCTCAATCCGAAAACTATGTACAGTTTCAAGATTTGGTCCGAATTGATCCAACAGTTTTCGAGGAATTGATATCACACTTTGCCGAATTGACCACTGTAATCTCAATTCCTATCTGAGCTATCGAATTGAAATTCAACATGTGCATCTCATTTCGAAAACTATATGCAGTTTCAAGATTTGGTTCGAATTGATGCAACAGTTTTCAAGGAATCGATATCACACTTTGCCGAATTGACCACTGAAATCTCAATTCCTATCTGAACTATCGAACGGAAATTCAACGTGTGCATCTCAATTCGAAAACTATGTGCAGTTTCAAGATTTGGTTCGAATTGATCCAATAGTTCAATTCCAAAACTATGTGCTGTTTCAAGATTTGGTTCGAATCGATCCAACAGTTTTCGAGGAATTGATATCACACTTTGCCGAATTGACCACTGAAATCTCAATTCCTATCTGAACTATCGAACTGAAATTCAACATGTGCATCTCAATTCGAAAACTATGTGCAGTTTCAAGATTTGGTTCGAATTGATCCAACAGTTTTTGAGGAATTGATATCACACTTTGCCGACTTGATAACTGAAATCTCAATTCCTATCTGAACTATCGAACTGAAATTCAACATGTGCATCTCAATTCGAAAACTGTGTAAAATTTCAAGATTTGGTTCGAATTGATCCAATAGTTCCTTAGGAATTCCAATGATACTATGTCGAATCGTCCACTGAAATCTCAATTCCTATCTGAACTATCGAACTGAAATTCAACATGTGCATCTCAATTCGAAAACGGTGTGAAATTTCCTCAAAAACTGTTGGACCAAGTCGACCCAAATCTTGAAACTGCACATAATTTTCGAATTGAGATGCACATGTTGAATTTCAGATCGATAGTTCAGATAGGAATGGAGATTTCAGTAGTCGATTCGGCAAAGTGTGATATCAATTCCTCGAAAACTGTTGGATCAATTCGAACCAAATCTCGAAATTTTACACAGTTTTCGAATTGAGATGCACATGTTGAATTTCAGTTCGATAGTTCAGATAGGAATTGAGATTTCAGTTATCAATTCGGCAAAGTGAGATATCAATTCCTCAAAAACTGTTGGATCAATTCGAACCAAATCTTGAAACTGCACAGAGTTTTCAGATTGAGATGCACTTGTTGAATTTCAGTTCGATAGTTCAGATAGGAATTGAGATTTCAGTGGTCTATTCGGCAAAGTGTGATATCAATTCCTCAAAAACTGTTGGACCAATTCGACCCAAATCTTGAAACTGCACATAGTTTTCGAATTGAGATGCACATGTTGAATGTCAGTTCGATAGTTCTGATAGGAATTGAGATTTCAGTCGTCGATTCGACAAAGTATCATTTCAATTCCTGAGGAACTAGTGGATAAATTCGAACCAAATCTTGAAACTGCACATAGTTTTCGAAATGAGATGCACATGTTGAATTTCAGTACGATAGTTCAGATAGGAATTGCGATTTCAGTCGTCGATTCGACAAAGTATCATTTCAATTCCTGAGGAACTAGTGGATAAATTCGAACCAAATCTTGAAACTGCACATAGTTTTCGAAATGAGATGCACATGTTGAATTTCAGTACGATAGTTCAGATAGGAATTGCGATTTCAGTGGTCAATTCGGCAAAGTGTGATATCAATTCATCGAAAACTGTCGAATCAATTCGAACCAAATCTTGAAATTTTACACAGTTTTCGAATTGAGATGCACATGTTGAATTTCATTTCGATAGTTCAGATAGGAATTGAGATTTCAGTTATCAATTCGGCAAAGTGTGATATCAATTCCTCAAAAACTGTAGGATCAATTCGAACCAAATCTTGAAACTGCACATAGTTTTCGAAATGAGATGCACATGTTGAATTTCAGATCGTTAGTTCTGATAGGAATGGAGATTTCAGTAGTCGATTCGACAAAATATAATTTCAATTCATAAGGAACTATTGGATCAATTCGACCCAAATCTCGAAACTGTACACAGTTTCCGAATTGAGATGCACATGTTGAATTTCAGTTCGATAGTTCAGATAGGAATTGAGATTTCAGTGGTCAATTCGGCAAAGTGTGATATCAATTCCTCGAAAACTGTTGGATCAATTCGAACCAAATCTTGAAACTGCACATTGTTTTCGAATTGAGATGCACATTTTGAATTTCAGTTCGATAGTTCTGATAGGAATTGAGATTTCAGTGGTCGATTCGACAAAGTATCATTTTAATTCCTAAGGAACTATTGGATCAATTCGACCCAAATCTCGAAACTGTACACAGTTTTCGAATTGAGATGCACATGTTGAATTTCAGTTCGATAGTTCAGATAGGAATTGAGATTTCAGTGGTCAATTCGGCAAAGTGTGATATCAATTCCTCAAAAACTGTTGGATCAATTCGAACCAAATCTTGAAACAGCACATAGTTTTGGAATTGAGATGCACATGTTGAATTTCAAATCGATAGTTCAGATAGGAATTGAGATTTCAGTGGTCAATTCGGCAAAGTGTGATGTCAATTCCTCAAAAACTGTTGGACCAATTCGACCCGAATCTTGAAACTGCACATAGTTTTCGAAATGAGATGCACATGTTGAATTTCAGATCGATAGTTCTGATAGGAATTGAGATTTCAGTGGACGATTCGGCAAAGTGTGATATCAATTCCTCAAAAACTGTTGGATCAATTCGAACCAAATCTTGAAACAGCACATAGTTTTCGAAATGAGATGCACATGTTGAATTTCAGTTCGATAGCTCAGATAGGAATTGAGATTTCAGTGGTCTATTCGGCAAAGTGTGATATCAATTCCTCAAAAACTGTTGGACCAATTCGACCCAAATCTTGAAACTGCACATAATTTTCGAATTGAGATGCACATGTTGAATTTCAGATCGATAGTTCAGATAGGAATGGAGATTTCAGTAGTCGATTCGGCAAAGTGTGATATCAATTCCTCGAAAACTGTTGGATCAATTCGAACCAAATCTTGAAATTTTACACAGTTTTCGAATTGAGATGCACATGTTGAATTTCAGTTCGATAGTTCAGATGGGAATTGAGATTTCAGTTATCAATTCGGCAAAGTGTGATATCAATTCCTCAAAAACTGTTGGATCAATTCGAACCAAATCTTGAAACTGCACATAGTTTTCGGATTGAGATGCACTTGTTGAATTTCGGTTCGATAGTTCAGATAGGAATTGAGATTTCAGTGGTCTATTCGGCAAAGTGTGATATCAATTCCTCAAAAACTGTTGGACCAATTCGACCCAAATCTTGAAACTGCACATAGTTTTCGAATTGAGATGCACATGTTGAATGTCAGTTCGATAGTTCTGATAGGAATTGAGATTTCAGTCGTCGATTCGACAAAGTATCATTTCAATTCCTGAGGAACTAGTGGATCACTTCGAACCAAATCTTGAAACTGCACATAGTTTTCGAAATGAGATGCACATGTTGAATTTCAGTACGATAGTTCAGATAGGAATTGAGATTTCAGTGGTCAATTCGGCAAAGTGTGATATCAATTCATCGAAAACTGTTGGATCAATTCGACCCAAATCTCGAAACTGTACACAGTTTTCGAATTGAGATGCACATGTTGAATTTCAGTCCGATAGTTCAGATAGGAATTGAGATTTCAGTGGTCAATTCGGCAAAGTGTGATATCAATTCCTCGAAAACTGTTGGATCAATTCGAACCAAATCTTGAAACTGCACATAATTTTCGAATTGATATGCACATTTTGAATTTCAGTTCGATAGTTCTGATAGGAATTGAGATTTCAGTGGTCGATTCGACATAGTGTGATATCAATTCCTCGAAAACTGTTGGATCAATTCGAACCAAATCTTGAAATTTTACACAGTTTTCGAATTGGGATGCACATGTTGAATTTCAAGTCGATAGTTCTGATAGGAATTGAGATTTCAGTGGTCGATTCGACAAAGTATCATTTTAATTCCTAAGGAACTATTGGATCAATTCGACCCAAATCTCGAAACTGTACACAGTTTTCGAATTGAGATGCACATGTTGAATTTCAGTTCGATAGTTCAGATAGGAATTGAGATTTCAGTGGTCAATTCGGCAAAGTGTGATGTCAATTCCTCGAAAACTTTCGGACCAATTCGACCCGAATCTTGAAACTGCACATAGTTTTCGAATTGAGATGCACATGTTGAATTTCAGATCGATAGTTCAGATAGGAATTGAGATTTCAGTGGACGATTCGGCAAAGTGTGATATCAATTCCTCAAAAACTGTTGGATCAATTCGAACCAAATCTTGAAACAGCA
Source organism: Coccinella septempunctata (assembly GCF_907165205.1). Classification (NCBI taxonomy): domain Eukaryota; kingdom Metazoa; phylum Arthropoda; class Insecta; order Coleoptera; family Coccinellidae; genus Coccinella; species Coccinella septempunctata. The sequence continues at coordinate 7,994,644 of NC_058194.1, read as the reverse complement.
CATAGTTTTCGAAATGAGATGCACATGTTGAGTTTCAGTTCGATAGCTCAGATAGGAATTGAGATTTCAGTGGTCTATTCGGCAAAGTGTGATATCAATTCCTCAAAAACTGTTGGACCAATTCGACCCAAATCTTGAAACTGCACATAGTTTTCGAATTGAGATGCACATGTTGAATTTCAGATCGATAGTTCAGATAGGAATGGAGATTTCAGTAGTCGATTCGGCAAAGTGTGATATCAATTCCTCGAAAACTGTTGGATCAATTCGAACCAAATCTTGAAATTTTACACAGTTTTCGAATTGAGATGCACATGTTGAATTTCAGTTCGATAGTTCAGATAGGAATTGAGATTTCAGTGGTCAATTCGGCAAAGTGTGATATCAATTCCTCAAAAACTGTTGGATCAATTCGAACCAAATCTTGAAACTGCACATAGTTTTCGGATTGAGATGCACATGTTGAATTTCAGATCGTTAGTTCTGATAGGAATGGAGATTTCAGTAGTCGATTCGACAAAATATAATTTCAATTCATAAGGAACTATTGGATCAATTCGACCCAAATCTCGAAACTGTACACAGTTTCCGAATTGAGATGCACATGTTGAATTTCAGTTCGATAGTTCAGATAGGAATTGAGATTTCAGTGGTCAATTCGGCAAAGTGTGATATCAATTCCTCGAAAACTGTTGGATCAATTCGAACCAAATCTTGAAACTGCACATTGTTTTCGAATTGAGATGCACATTTTGAATTTCAGTTCGATAGTTCTGATAGGAATTGAGATTTCAGTGGTCGATTCGACAAAGTATCATTTTAATTCCTAAGGAACTATTGGATCAATTCGACCCAAATCTCGAAACTGTACACAGTTTCCGAATTGAGATGCACATGTTGAATTTCAGTTCGATAGTTCAGATAGGAATTGAGATTTCAGTGGTCAATTCGGCAAAGTGTGATATCAATTCCTCAAAAACTGTTGGATCAATTCGAACCAAATCTTGAAACAGCACATAGTTTTGGAATTGAGATGCACATGTTGAATTTCAAATCGATAGTTCAGATAGGAATTGAGATTTCAGTGGTCAATTCGGCAAAGTGTGATGTCAATTCCTCAAAAACTGTTGGACCAATTCGACCCGAATCTTGAAACTGCACATAGTTTTCGAAATGAGATGCACATGTTGAGTTTCAGTTCGATAGCTCAGATAGGAATTGAGATTTCAGTGGACGATTCGGCAAAGTGTGATATCAATTCCTCAAAAACTGTTGGACCAATTCGACCCAAATCTTGAAACTGCACATAGTTTTCGAATTGAGATGCACATGTTGAATTTCAGATCGATAGTTCAGATAGGAATGGAGATTTCAGTAGTCGATTCGGCAAAGTGTGATATCAATTCCTCGAAAACTGTTGGATCAATTCGAACCAAATCTTGAAATTTTACACAGTTTTCGAATTGAGATGCACATGTTGAATTTCAGTTCGATAGTTCAGATAGGAATTGAGATTTCAGTGGTCAATTCGGCAAAGTGTGATATCAATTCCTCAAAAACTGTTGGATCAATTCGAACCAAATCTTGAAACTGCACATAGTTTTCGGATTGAGATGCACATGTTGAATTTCAGATCGTTAGTTCTGATAGGAATGGAGATTTCAGTAGTCGATTCGACAAAATATAATTTCAATTCATAAGGAACTATTGGATCAATTCGACCCAAATCTCGAAACTGTACACAGTTTCCGAATTGAGATGCACATGTTGAATTTCAGTTCGATAGTTCAGATAGGAATTGAGATTTCAGTGGTCAATTCGGCAAAGTGTGATATCAATTCCTCGAAAACTGTTGGATCAATTCGAACCAAATCTTGAAACTGCACATTGTTTTCGAATTGAGATGCACATTTTGAATTTCAGTTCGATAGTTCTGATAGGAATTGAGATTTCAGTGGTCGATTCGACAAAGTATCATTTTAATTCCTAAGGAACTATTGGATCAATTCGACCCAAATCTCGAAACTGTACACAGTTTTCGAATTGAGATGCACATGTTGAATTTCAGTTCGATAGTTCAGATAGGAATTGAGATTTCAGTGGTCAATTCGGCAAAGTGTGATATCAATTCCTCAAAAACTGTTGGATCAATTCGAACCAAATCTTGAAACAGCACATAGTTTTGGAATTGAGATGCACATGTTGAATTTCAAATCGATAGTTCAGATAGGAATTGAGATTTCAGTGGTCAATTCGGCAAAGTGTGATGTCAATTCCTCAAAAACTGTTGGACCAATTCGACCCGAATCTTGAAACTGCACATAGTTTTCGAAATGAGATGCACATGTTGAATTTCAGATCGATAGTTCTGATAGGAATTGAGATTTCAGTGGACGATTCGGCAAAGTGTGATATCAATTCCTCAAAAACTGTTGGATCAATTCGAACCAAATCTTGAAACAGCACATAGTTTTCGAAATGAGATGCACATGTTGAATTTCAGTTCGATAGCTCAGATAGGAATTGAGATTTCAGTGGTCTATTCGGCAAAGTGTGATATCAATTCCTCAAAAACTGTTGGACCAATTCGACCCAAATCTTGAAACTGCACATAATTTTCGAATTGAGATGCACATGTTGAATTTCAGATCGATAGTTCAGATAGGAATGGAGATTTCAGTAGTCGATTCGGCAAAGTGTGATATCAATTCCTCGAAAACTGTTGGATCAATTCGAACCAAATCTTGAAATTTTACACAGTTTTCGAATTGGGATGCACATGTTGAATTTCAAGTCGATAGTTCTGATAGGAATTGAGATTTCAATTCGGCAAAGTGTGATATCAATTCCTCAAAAACTGTTGGATCAATTCGAACCAAATCTTGAAACTGCACATAGTTTTCGGATTGAGATGCACTTGTTGAATTTCAGTTCGATAGTTCAGATAGGAATTGAGATTTCAGTGGTCTATTCGGCAAAGTGTGATATCAATTCCTCAAAAACTGTTGGACCAATTCGACCCAAATCTTGAAACTGCACATAGTTTTCGAATTGAGATGCACATGTTGAATGTCAGTTCGATAGTTCTGATAGGAATTGAGATTTCAGTCGTCGATTCGACAAAGTATCATTTCAATTCCTGAGGAACTAGTGGATCACTTCGAACCAAATCTTGAAACTGCACATAGTTTTCGAAATGAGATGCACATGTTGAATTTCAGTACGATAGTTCAGATAGGAATTGAGATTTCAGTGGTCAATTCGGCAAAGTGTGATATCAATTCATCGAAAACAATTCGAACCAAATCTTGAAATTTTACACAGTTTTCGGATTGAGATGCACTTGTTGAATTTCAGTTCGATAGTTCAGATAGGAATTGAGATTTCAGTGGTCTATTCGGCAAAGTGTGATATCAATTCCTCAAAAACTGTTGGACCAATTCGACCCAAATCTTGAAACTAGTTTTCGAATTGAGATGCACATGTTGAATGTCAGTTCGATAGTTCTGATAGGAATTGAGATTTCAGTCGTCGATTCGACAAAGTATCATTTCAATTCCTGAGGAACTAGTGGATCAATTCGAACCAAATCTTGAAACTGCACATAGTTTTCGAAATGAGATGCACATGTTGAATTTCAGTACGATAGTTCAGATAGGAATTGCGATTTCAGTGGTCAATTCGGCAAAGTGTGATATCAATTCATCGAAAACTGTTGGATCAATTCGAACCAAATCTTGAAATTTTACACAGTTTTCGAATTGAGATGCACATGTTGAATTTCAGTTCGATAGTTCAGATAGGAATTGATATTTCAGTTATCAATTCGGCAAAGTGTGATATCAATTCCTCAAAAACTGTTGGATCAATTCGAACCAAATCTTGAAACTGCACATAGTTTTCGAAATGAGATGCACATGTTGAATTTCAGATCGTTAGTTCTGATAGGAACGGAGATTTCAGTAGTCGATTCGACAAAATATAATTTCAATTCATAAGGAACTATTGGATCAATTCGACCCAAATCTCGAAACTGTACACAGTTTTCGAATTGAGATGCACATGTTGAATTTCAGTCCGATAGTTCAGATAGGAATTGAGATTTCAGTGGTCAATTCGGCAAAGTGTGATATCAATTCCTCGAAAACTGTTGGATCAATTCGAACCAAATCTTGAAACTGCACATAGTTTTCGAATTGATATGCACATTTTGAATTTCAGTTCGATAGTTCTGATAGGAATTGAGATTTCAGTGGTCGATTCGACATAGTGTGATATCAATTCCTCGAAAACTGTTGGATCAATTCGAACCAAATCTTGAAATTTTACACAGTTTTCGAATTGGGATGCACATGTTGAATTTCAAGTCGATAGTTCTGATAGGAATTGAGATTTCAGTGGTCGATTCGACAAAGTATCATTTTAATTCCTAAGGAACTATTGGATCAATTCGACCCAAATCTCGAAACTGTACACAGTTTTCGAATTGAGATGCACATGTTGAATTTCAGTTCGATAGTTCAGATAGGAATTGAGATTTCAGTGGTCAATTCGGCAAAGTGTGATGTCAATTCCTCGAAAACTGTTGGACCAATTCGACCCGAATCTTGAAACTGCACATAGTTTTCGAATTGAGATGCACATGTTGAATTTCAGATCGATAGTTCAGATAGGAATTGAGATTTCAGTGGACGATTCGGCAAAGTGTGATATCAATTCCTCAAAAACTGTTGGATCAATTCGAACCAAATCTTGAAACTGCACATAGTTTTCGGATTGAGATGCACTTGTTGAATTTCAGTTCGATAGTTCAGATAGGAATTGAGATTTCAGTGGTCTATTCGGCAAAGTGTGATATCAATTCCTCAAAAACTGTTGGACCAATTCGACCCAAATCTTGAAACTGCACATAGTTTTCGAATTGAGATGCACATGTTGAATGTCAGTTCGATAGTTCTGATAGGAATTGAGATTTCAGTCGTCGATTCGACAAAGTATCATTTCAATTCCTGAGGAACTAGTGGATCACTTCGAACCAAATCTTGAAACTGCACATAGTTTTCGAAATGAGATGCACATGTTGAATTTCAGTACGATAGTTCAGATAGGAATTGAGATTTCAGTGGACGATTCGGCAAAGTGTGATATCAATTCCTCAAAAACTGTTGGATCAATTCGAACCAAATCTTGAAACAGCACATAGTTTTCGAAATGAGATGCACATGTTGAATTTCAGTTCGATAGCTCAGATAGGAATTGAGATTTCAGTGGTCTATTCGGCAAAGTGTGATATCAATTCCTCAAAAACTGTTGGACCAATTCGACCCAAATCTTGAAACTGCACATAATTTTCGAATTGAGATGCACATGTTGAATTTCAGATCGATAGTTCAGATAGGAATGGAGATTTCAGTAGTCGATTCGGCAAAGTGTGATATCAATTCCTCGAAAACTGTTGGATCAATTCGAACCAAATCTTGAAATTTTACACAGTTTTCGAATTGGGATGCACATGTTGAATTTCAAGTCGATAGTTCTGATAGGAATTGAGATTTCAATTCGGCAAAGTGTGATATCAATTCCTCAAAAACTGTTGGATCAATTCGAACCAAATCTTGAAACTGCACATAGTTTTCGGATTGAGATGCACTTGTTGAATTTCAGTTCGATAGTTCAGATAGGAATTGAGATTTCAGTGGTCTATTCGGCAAAGTGTGATATCAATTCCTCAAAAACTGTTGGACCAATTCGACCCAAATCTTGAAACTGCACATAGTTTTCGAATTGAGATGCACATGTTGAATGTCAGTTCGATAGTTCTGATAGGAATTGAGATTTCAGTCGTCGATTCGACAAAGTATCATTTCAATTCCTGAGGAACTAGTGGATCACTTCGAACCAAATCTTGAAACTGCACATAGTTTTCGAAATGAGATGCACATGTTGAATTTCAGTACGATAGTTCAGATAGGAATTGAGATTTCAGTGGTCAATTCGGCAAAGTGTGATATCAATTCATCGAAAACAATTCGAACCAAATCTTGAAATTTTACACAGTTTTCGGATTGAGATGCACTTGTTGAATTTCAGTTCGATAGTTCAGATAGGAATTGAGATTTCAGTGGTCTATTCGGCAAAGTGTGATATCAATTCCTCAAAAACTGTTGGACCAATTCGACCCAAATCTTGAAACTAGTTTTCGAATTGAGATGCACATGTTGAATGTCAGTTCGATAGTTCTGATAGGAATTGAGATTTCAGTCGTCGATTCGACAAAGTATCATTTCAATTCCTGAGGAACTAGTGGATCAATTCGAACCAAATCTTGAAACTGCACATAGTTTTCGAAATGAGATGCACATGTTGAATTTCAGTACGATAGTTCAGATAGGAATTGCGATTTCAGTGGTCAATTCGGCAAAGTGTGATATCAATTCATCGAAAACTGTTGGATCAATTCGAACCAAATCTTGAAATTTTACACAGTTTTCGAATTGAGATGCACATGTTGAATTTCAGTTCGATAGTTCAGATAGGAATTGATATTTCAGTTATCAATTCGGCAAAGTGTGATATCAATTCCTCAAAAACTGTTGGATCAATTCGAACCAAATCTTGAAACTGCACATAGTTTTCGAAATGAGATGCACATGTTGAATTTCAGATCGTTAGTTCTGATAGGAACGGAGATTTCAGTAGTCGATTCGACAAAATATAATTTCAATTCATAAGGAACTATTGGATCAATTCGACCCAAATCTCGAAACTGTACACAGTTTTCGAATTGAGATGCACATGTTGAATTTCAGTCCGATAGTTCAGATAGGAATTGAGATTTCAGTGGTCAATTCGGCAAAGTGTGATATCAATTCCTCGAAAACTGTTGGATCAATTCGAACCAAATCTTGAAACTGCACATAGTTTTCGAATTGATATGCACATTTTGAATTTCAGTTCGATAGTTCTGATAGGAATTGAGATTTCAGTGGTCGATTCGACATAGTGTGATATCAATTCCTCGAAAACTGTTGGATCAATTCGAACCAAATCTTGAAATTTTACACAGTTTTCGAATTGGGATGCACATGTTGAATTTCAAGTCGATAGTTCTGATAGGAATTGAGATTTCAGTGGTCGATTCGACAAAGTATCATTTTAATTCCTAAGGAACTATTGGATCAATTCGACCCAAATCTCGAAACTGTACACTGTTTTCGAATTGAGATGCACATGTTGAATTTCAGTTCGATAGTTCAGATAGGAATTGAGATTTCAGTGGTCAATTCGGCAAAGTGTGATGTCAATTCCTCGAAAACTGTTGGACCAATTCGACCCGAATCTTGAAACTGCACATAGTTTTCGAATTGAGATGCACATGTTGAATTTCAGATCGATAGTTCAGATAGGAATTGAGATTTCAGTGGACGATTCGGCAAAGTGTGATATCAATTCCTCAAAAACTGTTGGATCAATTCGAACCAAATCTTGAAACTGCACATAGTTTTCGGATTGAGATGCACTTGTTGAATTTCAGTTCGATAGTTCAGATAGGAATTGAGATTTCAGTGGTCTATTCGGCAAAGTGTGATATCAATTCCTCAAAAACTGTTGGACCAATTCGACCCAAATCTTGAAACTGCACATAGTTTTCGAATTGAGATGCACATGTTGAATGTCAGTTCGATAGTTCTGATAGGAATTGAGATTTCAGTCGTCGATTCGACAAAGTATCATTTCAATTCCTGAGGAACTAGTGGATCACTTCGAACCAAATCTTGAAACTGCACATAGTTTTCGAAATGAGATGCACATGTTGAATTTCAGTACGATAGTTCAGATAGGAATTGAGATTTCAGTGGTCAATTCGGCAAAGTGTGATATCAATTCATCGAAAACTGTTGGATCAATTCGAACCAAATCTTGAAATTTTACACAGTTTTCGGATTGAGATGCACTTGTTGAATTTCAGTTCGATAGTTCAGATAGGAATTGAGATTTCAGTGGTCTATTCGGCAAAGTGTGATATCAATTCCTCAAAAACTGTTGGACCAATTCGACCCAAATCTTGAAACTAGTTTTCGAATTGAGATGCACATGTTGAATGTCAGTTCGATAGTTCTGATAGGAATTGAGATTTCAGTCGTCGATTCGACAAAGTATCATTTCAATTCCTGAGGAACTAGTGGATCAATTCGAACCAAATCTTGAAACTGCACATAGTTTTCGAAATGAGATGCACATGTTGAATTTCAGTACGATAGTTCAGATAGGAATTGCGATTTCAGTGGTCAATTCGGCAAAGTGTGATATCAATTCATCGAAAACTGTTGGATCAATTCGAACCAAATCTTGAAATTTTACACAGTTTTCGAATTGAGATGCACATGTTGAATTTCAGTTCGATAGTTCAGATAGGAATTGATATTTCAGTTATCAATTCGGCAAAGTGTGATATCAATTCCTCAAAAACTGTTGGATCAATTCGAACCAAATCTTGAAAATGCACATAGTTTTCGAAATGAGATGCACATGTTGAATTTCAGATCGTTAGTTCTGATAGGAACGGAGATTTCAGTAGTCGATTCGACAAAATATAATTTCAATTCATAAGGAACTATTGGATCAATTCGACCCAAATCTCGAAACTGTACACAGTTTTCGAATTGAGATGCACATGTTGAATTTCAGTCCGATAGTTCAGATAGGAATTGAGATTTCAGTGGTCAATTCGGCAAAGTGTGATATCAATTCCTCGAAAACTGTTGGATCAATTCGAACCAAATCTTGAAACTGCACATAGTTTTCGAATTGATATGCACATTTTGAATTTCAGTTCGATAGTTCTGATAGGAATTGAGATTTCAGTGGTCGATTCGACATAGTGTGATATCAATTCCTCGAAAACTGTTGGATCAATTCGAACCAAATCTTGAAATTTTACACAGTTTTCGAATTGGGATGCACATGTTGAATTTCAAGTCGATAGTTCTGATAGGAATTGAGATTTCAGTGGTCGATTCGACAAAGTATCATTTTAATTCCTAAGGAACTATTGGATCAATTCGACCCATATCTCGAAACTGTACACAGTTTTCGAATTGAGATGCACATGTTGAATTTCAGTTCGATAGTTCAGATAGGAATTGAGATTTCAGTGGTCAATTCGGCAAAGTGTGATGTCAATTCCTCGAAAACTGTTGGACCAATTCGACCCGAATCTTGAAACTGCACATAGTTTTCGAATTGAGATGCACATGTTGAATTTCAGATCGATAGTTCAGATAGGAATTGAGATTTCAGTGGACGATTCGGCAAAGTGTGATATCAATTCCTCAAAAACTGTTGGATCAATTCGAACCAAATCTTGAAACAGCACATAGTTTTCGAAATGAGATGCACATGTTGAGTTTCAGTTCGATAGCTCAGATAGGAATTGAGATTTCAGTGGTCTATTCGGCAAAGTGTGATATCAATTCCTCAAAAACTGTTGGACCAATTCGACCCAAATCTTGAAACTGCACATAGTTTTCGAATTGAGATGCACATGTTGAATTTCAGATCGATAGTTCAGATAGGAATGGAGATTTCAGTAGTCGATTCGGCAAAGTGTGATATCAATTCCTCGAAAACTGTTGGATCAATTCGAACCAAATCTTGAAATTTTACACAGTTTTCGAATTGAGATGCACATGTTGAATTTCAGTTCGATAGTTCAGATAGGAATTGAGATTTCAGTGGTCAATTCGGCAAAGTGTGATATCAATTCCTCAAAAACTGTTGGATCAATTCGAACCAAATCTTGAAACTGCACATAGTTTTCGGATTGAGATGCACATGTTGAATTTCAGTTCGATAGTTCAGATAGGAATTGAGATTTCAGTGGTCTATTCGGCAAAGTGTGATATCAATTCCTCAAAAACTGTTGGACCAATTCGACCCAAATCTTGAAACTGCACATAGTTTTCGAATTGAGATGCACATGTTGAATGTCAGTTCGATAGTTCTGATAGGAATTGAGATTTCAGTCGTCGATTCGACAAAGTATCATTTCAATTCCTGAGGAACTAGTGGATCAATTCGAACCAAATCTTGAAACTGCACATAGTTTTCGAAATGATTTGCACATGTTGAATTTCAGTACGATAGTTCAGATAGGAATTGAGATTTCAGTGGTCAATTCGGCAAAGTGTGATATCAATTCATCGAAAACTGTTGGATCAATTCGAACCAAATCTTGAAATTTCACACAGTTTTCGAATTGAGATGCACATGTTGAATTTCAGTTCGATAGTTCAGATAGGAATTCCTATCTGAACTATCGAACTGAAATTCAACAAGTGCATCTCAATCCGAAAACTATGTGCAGTTTCAAGATTTGGTTCGAATTGATCCAACAGTTTTCGAGGAATTGATATCACATTTTGCCGAATTGACCACTGAAATCTCAATTCCTATCTGAACTATCGAACTGAAATTCAACATGTGCATGTCAATTCGAAAACTGTGTAAAATTGCAAGATTTGGTTCGAATGGATCCAACAGTTTTCGAGGAATTGATATCACACTTAGCCGAATAGACCACTGAAATCTCAATTCCTATCTGAACTATCGATCTAAAATTCAACATGTGCATCTCATTTCGAAAACTATGTGCAGTTTCAAGATCTGGTTCGAATTGATCCAACAGTTTTTGAGGACTTGATATCACACTTTGCCGAAGAGACCACTGAAATCTCAATTCCTATCTGAACTATCGAACTGAAATTCAACATGTGCATCTCAATTCGAAAACTGTGTGCAGTTTCAAGATTTGGTTCGAATTGATCCAATAGTTCCTTAGGAATTGAAATAATATTTTGTCGAATCGACTACTGAAATCTCCATATCCTAACAGAACTATCGATCTGAAATTCAACTTGTGCATCTCATTTCGAAAACTATGTGCAGTTTCAAGACTTGGTTCGAATTGATCCAACAGTTTTTGAGGAATTGTTATCACACTTTGCCGAATAGACCACTGAAATCTCAATTCCTATCTGAACTATCGAACTGAAATTCAACATGTGCATCTCAATTCGGAAACTATGTGCAGTTTCAAGATTTGGTTCGAATTGATCCAACAGTTTTCGAGGAATTGATATCACACTTTGCCGAATTGACCACTGAAATCTCAATTCCTATCTGAACTATCGAACTGAAATTCAACATGTGCATCTCAATTCGAAAACTGTGTAAAATTGCAAGATTTGGTTCGAATGGATCCAACAGTTTTTGAGGAATTGACATCACACTTTGCCGAATTGACCACTGAAATCTCAATTCCTATCTGAACTATCGATTTGAAATTCAACATGTGCATCTCAATTCCAAAACTATGTGCTGTTTCAAGATTTGGTTCGAATTGATCCAACAGTTTTCGAGGAATTGATATCACACTTTGCCGAATTGACCACTGAAATCTCAATTCCTATCTGAACTATCGAACTAAAATTCAACATGTGCATCTCAATTCGAAAACTGTGTAAAATTGCAAGATTTGGTTCGAATGGATCCAATAATTTTCGAGGAATTGATATCACACTTTGCCGAATAGACCACTGAAATCTCAATTCCTATCTGAACTATCGAACTGAAATTCAACATGTGCATCTCAATTCGAAAACTATGTGCAGTTTCAAGATTTGGTTCGAATTGATCCAATAGTTCCTTAGGAATTGAAATGAAATTTTGTCGAATCGACTACTGAAATCTCCATTCCTATCAGAACTATCGATCTGAAATTCATCTTGTGCATCTCATTTCGAAAACTATGTGCAGTTTCAAGACTTGGTTCGAATTGATCCAACAGTTTTTGAGGAATTGTTATCACACTTTGCCTAATAGACCACTGAAATCTCAATTCCTATCTGAACTATCGAACTGAAATTCAACATGTCCAACTCAATCCGAAAACTATGTGCAGATTCAAGATTTCAACAGTTTTCGAGGAATTGATATGACACTTTGCCGAATTGACCACTGAAATCTCAATTCCTATCTGAACTATCGAACTGAAATTCAACATGTGCATCTCAATTCGAAAACTGTGTAAAATTTCAAGATTTGGTTCGACTTGATCCAACAGTTTTCGAGGAATTGAATCACACTTTGCCGAATTGACCACTGAAATCTCAATTCCTATCTGAACTATCGAACTGAAATTCAACATGTGCATCTCAATCCGAAAGCTATGTGCAGTTTCAAGATTTGTTTCGAATTGATCCAACAGTTGTTGAGGAATTGATATCACACTTTGCCGAATTGACCACTGAAATCTCAATTCCTATCTGAACTATCGAACTGAAATTCAACATGTGCATTTCAATTCGGAAACTGTGTAATATTTCAAGGTTTGGTTCGAATTGATCCAACAGTTTTCGAGGAATTGATATCACACTTTGCCGAATTGACCACTGAAATCTCAATTCCTATCTGAACTATCGAACTGAAATTCAACATGTGCATCTCAATTCGGAAACTGTGTAATATTTCTAGATTTAGTTCGAATAGATCCAACAGTTTTCGAGGAATTGATATCACACTTTGCCGATTTGACCACTGAAATCTCAATTCCTATCTGAACTATCGAACTGAAATTCAACATGTTCATCTCAATTCGAAAACTGTGTACAGTTTCGAGATTTGGGTGGAATTGATCCAATAGTTCCTTAGGAATTCAGATGATAATATGTCGAATCGTCCACTGAAATCCCAATTCCTATCTGAACTATCGAACTGAAATTCAACATGTGCATCTCAATTCGAAAACTATGTGCAGTTTCAAGATTTGGTTCGAATTGATCCAACAGTTTTCAAGGAATTGATATCACACTTTGCCCAATCGACCAATGAAATCTCAATTCCTATCTGAACTATCGAACTGAAATTCAACATGTGCATCTCATGTCGAAAACTATGTGCAGTTTCAGGATTTGGTTCGAATTAATCCAACAGTTTTCAAGGAATTGATATCACACATTGCCGAATTGACCACTGAAATCTCAATTCCTATCTGAACTATCGAACTGAAGTTCACCATGTGCATCTCAATTCGACAACTATGTGCAGTTTCAAGATTTGGTTCGAATTGATCCAATAGTTCCTTAGGAATTGAAATGATATTTTGTCGAATCGACTACTGAAATCTCCATTCCTATCGGAACTATCGATCTAAAATTCAACATGTGCATCTCATTTCGAAAACTATGTGCAGTTTCAAGATTTGGTTCGAATTGATCCAACAGTTGTCGAGGAATTGATATCACACTTTGCCGAATTGACCACTGAAATCTCAATTCCTATCTGAACTATCGAACTGAAATTCAACATGTGCATCTCAATTCGAAAACTGTGTAAAATTTCAAGATTTGGTTCGAATTGATCCAACAGTTTTCGAGGAATTGATATCACACTTTGCCGAATTGACCACTGAAATCTCAATTCCTATCTGAACTATCGAACTGAAATTCATCATGTACATCTCGATTCGGAAACTGTGTAATATTTCAAGATTTGGTTCGAATTGAACCAACAGTTTTCGATGAATTGATATCACTCTTTGCCGAATTGACCACTGAAATCTCAATTCCTATCTGAACTATCGAACTGAAATTCAACATGTGCATCTAAATTCGAAAACTGTGTACAGTTTCGAGATTTGGTTCGAATTGATCCAATAGTTCCTTAGGAATTCAAATTATAATATGTCGAATCGTCCACTGAAATCTCAATTCCTATCTGAACTATCGAACTGAAATTCAACATGTGCATCTCAATCCGAAAACTATGTGCAGTTTCAAGGTTTGGTCCGAATTGATCCAACAGTTTTCGAGGAATTGATATCACACTTTGCCCAATCGACCACTGAAATCTCAATTCCTATCTGAACTATCGAACTGAAATTCAACATGTGCATCTCATGTCGAAAACTATGTGCAGTTTCAGGATTTGGTTCGAATTAATCCAACAGTTTTCAAGGAATTGATATCACACATTGCCGAATTGACCACTGAAATCTCAATTCCTATCTGAACTATCGAACTGAAATTCAACATGTGCATCTCAATTCGAAAACTATGTGCAGTTTCAAGATTTGGTTCGAATTGATCCAATAGTTCCTTAGGAATTGAAATGATATTTTGTCGAATCGACTACTGAAATCTCCATTCCTATCAGAACTATCGATCTGAAATTCAACTTGTGCGAAAACTATGTGCAGTTTCAAGACTTGGTTCGAATTGATCCAACAGTTTTTGAGGAATTGTTATCACACTTTGCCGAATAGACCACTGAAAGCTCAATTCCTATCTGAACTATCGAACTGAAATTCAACATGTGCAACTCAATCCGAAAACTATGTGCAGTTTCAAGATTTGGTTCGAATTGATCCAACAGTTTTCGAGGAATTGAATCACACTTTGCCGAATTGACCACTGAAATCTCAATTCCTATCTGAACTATCGAACTGAAATTCAACATGTGCATCTCAATCCGAAAGCTATGTGCAGTTTCAAGATTTGTTTCGAATTGATCCAACAGTTGTTGAGGAATTGATATCACACTTTGCCGAATTGACCACTGAAATCTCAATTCCTATCTGAACTATCGAACTGAAATTCAACATGTGCATTTCAATTCGGAAACTGTGTAATATTTCAAGGTTTGGTTCGAATTGATCCAACAGTTTTCGAGGAATTGATATCACACTTTGCCGAATTGACCACTGAAATCTCAATTCCTATCTGAACTATCGAACTGAAATTCAACATGTGCATCTCAATTCGGAAACTGTGTAATATTTCTAGATTTAGTTCGAATAGATCCAACAGTTTTCGAGGAATTGATATCACACTTTGCCGATTTGACCACTGAAATCTCAATTCCTATCTGAACTATCGAACTGAAATTCAACATGTTCATCTCAATTCGAAAACTGTGTACAGTTTCGAGATTTGGGTGGAATTGATCCAATAGTTCCTTAGGATTTCAAATGATAATATGTCGAATCGTCCACTGAAATCCCAATTCCTATCTGAACTATCGAACTGAAATTCAACATGTGCATCTCAATTCGAAAACTATGTGCAGTTTCAAGATTTGGTTCGAATTGATCCAACAGTTTTCAAGGAATTGATATCACACTTTGCCCAATCGACCACTGAAATCTCAATTCCTATCTGAACTATCGAACTGAAATTCAACATGTGCATCTCATGTCGAAAACTATGTGCAGTTTCAGGATTTGGTTCGAATTAATCCAACAGTTTTCAAGGAATTGATATCACACATTGCCGAATTGACCACTGAAATCTCAATTCCTATCTGAACTATCGAACTGAAGTTCACCATGTGCATCTCAATTCGACAACTATGTGCAGTTTCAAGATTTGGTTCGAATTGATCCAATAGTTCCTTAGGAATTGAAATGATATTTTGTCGAATCGACTACTGAAATCTCCATTCCTATCGGAACTATCGATCTAAAATTCAACATGTGCATCTCATTTCGAAAACTATGTGCAGTTTCAAGATTTGGTTCGAATTGATCCAACAGTTGTCGAGGAATTGATATCACACTTTGCCGAATTGACCACTGAAATCTCAATTCCTATCTGAACTATCGAACTGAAATTCAACATGTGCATCTCAATTCGAAAACTGTGTAAAATTTCAAGATTTGGTTCGAATTGATCCAACAGTTTTCGAGGAATTGATATCACACTTTGCCGAATTGACCACTGAAATCTCAATTCCTATCTGAACTATCGAACTGAAATTCAACATGTACATCTCGATTCGGAAACTGTGTAATATTTCAAGATTTGGTTCGAATTGAACCAACAGTTTTCGATGAATTGATATCACACTTTGCCGAATTGACCACTGAAATCTCAATTCCTATCTGAACTATCGAACTGAAATTCAACATGTGCATCTAAATTCGAAAACTGTGTACAGTTTCGAGATTTGGTTCGAATTGATCCAATAGTTCCTTAGGAATTCAAATTATAATATGTCGAATCGTCCACTGAAATCTCAATTCCTATCTGAACTATCGAACTGAAATTCAACATGTGCATCTCAATCCGAAAACTATGTGCAGTTTCAAGATTTGGTCCGAATTGATCCAACAGTTTTCGAGGAATTGATATCACACTTTGCCCAATCGACCACTGAAATCTCAATTCCTATCTGAACTATCGAACTGAAATTCAACATGTGCATCTCATGTCGAAAACTATGTGCAGTTTCAGGATTTGGTTCGAATTAATCCAACAGTTTTCAAGGAATTGATATCACACATTGCCGAATTGACCACTGAAATCTCAATTCCTATCTGAACTATCGAACTGAAATTCAACATGTGCATCTCAATTCGAAAACTATGTGCAGTTTCAAGATTTGGTTCGAATTGATCCAATAGTTCCTTAGGAATTGAAATGATATTTTGTCGAATCGACTACTGAAATCTCCATTCCTATCAGAACTATCGATCTGAAATTCAACTTGTGCGAAAACTATGTGCAGTTTCAAGACTTGGTTCGAATCGATCCAACAGTTTTTGAGGAATTGTTATCACACTTTGCCGAATAGACCACTGAAAGCTCAATTCCTATCTGAACTATCGAACTGAAATTCAACATGTGCAACTCAATCCGAAAACTATGTGCAGTTTCAAGATTTGGTTCGAATTGATCCAACAGTTTTCGAGGAATTGATATGACACTTTGCCGAATTGACCACTGAAATCTCAATTCCTATCTGAACTATCGAACTGAAATTCAACATGTGCATCTCAATTCGAAAACTGTGAAGAATTTCAAGATTTGGTTCGAATTGATCCAACAGTTTTCGAGGAATTGAATCACACTTTGCCGAATTGACCACTGAAATCTCAATTCCTATCTGAACTATCGAACTGAAATTCAACTATGTGCAGTTTCAAGATTTGGTTCGAATTGATCCAACAATTTTTGGAGGAATTGATATCACACTTTGCCGAATTGACCACTGAAATCTCAATTCCTATCTGAACTATCGAACTGAAATTCAACATGTACATCTCAATTCGGAAACTGTGTAATATTTCAAGATTTGGTTCGAATTGATCCAACAGTTTTCGATGAATTGATATCACACTTTGCCGAATTGACCACTGAAATCTCAATTCATATCTGAACTATCGAACTGAAATTCAACATGTGCATCTAAATTCGAAAACTGTGTACAGTTTCGAGATTTGGTTCGAATTGATCCAATAGTTCCTTAGGAATTCAAATGATAATATGTCGAATAGTCCACTGAAATCTCAATTCCTATCTGAACTATCGAACTGAAATTCAACATGTGCATCTCAATTCGAAAACTATGTGCAGTTTCAAGATTTGGTTCGAATTGATCCAACAGTTTTCAAGGAATTGATATCACACTTTGCCGAATTGATCACTGAAATCTCAATTCCTATCTGAACTATCGAACTGAAATTCACCATGTGCATATCTATTCGAAAACTATGTGCAGTTTCAAGATTTGGTTCGAATTGATCCAATAGTTCCTTAGGAATTGAAATGATATTTTGTCGAATCGACTACTGAAATCTCCATTCCTATCAGATCTATCGATCTAAAATTCAACATGTGCATCTCATTTCGAAAACTATGCGCAGTTTCAAGATTTGGTTCGAATTGATCCAACAGTTTTTGAGGAATTGATATCACACATTGCCGAATTGACCACTGAAATCTCAATTCCTATCTGAACTATCGAACTGAAATTCAACATGTGCATCTCAATTCGAAAACTATGTGCAGTTTCAAGATTTGGTTCGAATTGATCCAATAGTTCCTTAGGAATTGAAATGATATTTTGTCGAATCGACTACTGAAATCTCCATTCCTATCAGAACTATCGATCTGAAATTCAACTTGTGCGAAAACTATGTGCAGTTTCAAGACTTGGTTCGAATTGATCCAACAGTTTTTGAGGAATTGTTATCACACTTTGCCGAATAGACCACTGAAAGCTCAATTCCTATCTGAACTATCGAACTGAAATTCAACACGTGCAACTCAATCCGAAAACTATGTGCAGTTTCAAGATTTGGTTCGAATTGATCCAACAGTTTTCGAGGAATTGATATGACACTTTGCCGAATTGACCACTGAAATCTCAATTCCTATCTGAACTATCGAAATGAAATTCAACATGTGCATCTCAATTCGAAAACTGTGAAAAATTTCAAGATTTGGTTCGAATTGATCCAACAGTTTTCGAGGAATTGAATCACACTTTGCCGAATTGACCACTGAAATCTCAATTCCTATCTGAACTATCGAACTGAAATTCAACTATGTGCAGTTTCAAGATTTGGTTCGAATTGATCCAACAATTTTTGGAGGAATTGATATCACACTTTGCCGAATTGACCACTGAAATCTCAATTCCTATCTGAACTATCGAACTGAAATTCAACATGTACATCTCAATTCGGAAACTGTGTAATAATTCAAGATTTGGTTCGAATTGATCCAACAGTTTTCGATGAATTGATATCACACTTTGCCGAATTGACCACTGAAATCTCAATTCCTATCTGAACTATCGAACTGAAATTCAACATGTGCATCTAAATTCGAAAACTGTGTACAGTTTCGAGATTTGGTTCGAATTGATCCAATAGTTCCTTAGGAATTCAAATGATAATATGTCGAATAGTCCACTGAAATCTCAATTCCTATCTGAACTATCGAACTGAAATTCAACATGTGCATCTCAATTCGAAAACTATGTGCAGTTTCAAGATTTGGTTCGAATTGATCCAACAGTTTTCAAGGAATTGATATCACACTTTGCCGAATTGATCACTGAAATCTCAATTCCTATCTGAACTATCGAACTGAAATTCACCATGTGCATATCTATTCGAAAACTATGTGCAGTTTCAAGATTTGGTTCGAATTGATCCAATAGTTCCTTAGGAATTGAAATGATATTTTGTCGAATCGATTACTGAAATCTCCATTCCTATCAGAACTATCGATCTGAAATTCAACATGTGCATCTCATTTCGAAAACTATGCGCAGTTTCAAGATTTGGTTCGAATTGATCCAACAGTTTTTGAGGAATTGATATCACACTTTGCCGAATAGACCACTGAAATCTCAATTCCTATCTGAACTATCGAACTGAAATTCAACAAGTGCATCTCAATCCGAAAACTATGTGCAGTTTCAAGATTTGGTTCGAATTGATTCAACAGTTTTCGAGGAATTGATATCACACTTTGCCGAATTGACCACTGAAATCTCAATTCCTATCTGAACTATCGAACTGAAATTCAACGTGTGCATCTCAATTCGAAAACTGTGTAAAATGGCAAGATTTGGTTCGAATGGATCCAACAGTTTTCGAGGAATTGATATCACACTTTGCCGAATAGACCACTGAAATCTCAATTCCTATCTGAACTATCGATCTAAAATTCAACATGTGCATCTCATTTCGAAAACTATGTGCAGTTTCAAGATTTGGTTCGAATTGATCCAACAGTTTTTGAGGAATTGATATCACACTTTGCCGAAGAGACCACTGAAATCTCAATTCCTATCTGAACTATCGAACTGAAAATCAACAAGTGCATCTCAATCCGAAAACTATGTGCAGTTTCAAGATTTGTTTCGAATTGATCCTACAGTTTTCGAGGAATTGATATCACACTTTGCCGAATTTACCACTGAAATCTCAATTCCTATCTGAACTATCGAACTGAAATTCAACATGTGCATCTCATGTCGAAAACTATGTGCAGTTTCAAGATTTGGTTAAAATTGATCCAACAGTTTTCAAGGAATTGATATCACACTTTGCCGAATTGACCACTGAAATCTCAATTCCTATCTGAATTATCGAACTGAAATTCAAGATGTGCATCTCAATTCGAAAACTGTGTGCAGTTTCAAGATTTGGTTCGAATTGATCCAATAGTTCCTTAGGAATTGAAATAATATTTTGTCGAATCGACTACTGAAATCTCCATTCCTATAAGAACTATCGATCTGAAATTCAACTTGTGCATCTCATTTCGAAAACTATGTGCAGTTTCAAGACTTGGTTCGAATTGATCCAACAGTTTTTGAGGAATTGTTATCACACTTTGCCGAATAGACCACTGAAATCTCAATTCCTATCTGAACTATCGAACTGAAATTCAACATGTGCATCTCAATCCGAAAACTATGTGCAGTTTCAAGATTTGGTTCGAATTGATCCAACAGTTTCCGAGGAATTGATATGACACTTTGCCGAATTGACCACTGAAATCTCAATTCCTATCTGAACTATCGAACTGAAATTCAACATGTGCATCTCAATTCGAAAACTGTGAAAAATTTCAAGATTTGGTTCGAATTGATCCAACAGTTTTCGAGGAATTGAATCACACTTTGCCGAATTGACCACTGAAATCTCAATTCCTATCTGAACTATCGAACTGAAATTCAAAATGTGCATCTCAATCCGAAAACTATGTGCAGTTTCAAGATTTGGTTCGAATTGATCTAACAGTTTTCGAGGAATTGATATCACACTTTGCCGAATTGACCACTGAAATCTCAATTCCTATCTGAACTATCGGACTGAAATTCAACATGTGCATCTCAATTCGGAAACTATGTGCAGTTTCAAGATTTGGTTCGAATTGATCCAACAGTTTTCGAGGAATTGATATCACACTTTGTCGAATTGACCACTGAAATCTCAATTCCTATCTGAACTATCGAACTGAAATTCAACATGTGCATCTCAATTCGAAAACTGTGTAAAATTGCAAGATTTGGTTCGAATGGATCCAACAGTTTTCGAGGAATTGATATCACACTTTGCCGAATAGACCACTGAAATCTCAATTCCTATCTGAACTATCGATCTAAAATTCAACATGTGCATCTCATTTCGAAAACTATGTGCAGTTTCAAGATTTGGTTCGAATTGATCCAACAGTTTTTGAGGAATTGATATCACACTTTGCCGAAGAGACCACTGAAATCTCAATTCCTATCTGAACTATCGAACTGAAATTCAACAAGTGCATCTCAATCCGAAAACTATGTGCAGTTTCAAGATTTGGTTCGAATTGATTCAACAGTTTTCGAGGAATTGATATCACACTTTGCCGAATTGACCACTGAAATCTCAATTCCTATCTGAACTATCGAACTGAAATTCAACATGTGTATCTCAATTCGAAAACTGTGTAAAATTGCAAGATTTGGTTCGAATGGATCCAATAGTTTTCGAGGAATTGATATCACACTTTGCCGAATAGACCACTGAAATCTCAATTCCTATCTGAACTATCGATCTAAAATTCAACATGTGCATCTCATTTCGAAAACTATGTGCAGTTTCAAGATTTGGTTCGAATTGATCCAACAGTTTTCGAGGAATTGATATCACACTTTGCCGAATAGACCACTGAAATCTCAATTCCTATCTGAACTATCGAACTGAAATTCAACATGTGCATCTCAATCCGAAAACTATGTGCAGTTTCAAGATTTGTTCCGAATTGATACAACAGTTTTCGAGGAATTGATATCACACTTTGCCGAATTGACCACTGAAATCTCAATTCCTATCTGAACTATCGAACTGAAATTCAACATGTGCATCTCATGTCGAAAACTATGTGCAGTTTCAAGATTTGGTTCGAATTGATCCAACAGTTTTCAAGGAATTGATATCACACTTTGCCGAATTGACCACTGAAATCTCAATTCCTATCTGAACTATCGAACTGAAATTCAACATGTGCATCTCAATCCGAAAACTATGTGCAGTTTCAAGATTTGGTCCGAATTGATCCAACAGTTTTCGAGGAATTTATATCACACTTTGCCGAATTGACCACTGAAATCTCAATTCCTATCTGAACTATCGAACTGAAATTCAACATGTGCATCTCATGTCGAAAACTATGTGCAGTTTCAAGATTTGGTTCGAATTGATCCAATAGTTCCTTAGGAATTGAAATAATATTTTGTCGAATCGACTACTGAAATCTCCATTCCTATAAGAACTATCGATCTGAAATTCAACTTGTGCATCTCATTTCGAAAACTATGTGCAGTTTGAAGACTTGGTTCGAATTGATCCAACAGTTTTTGAGGAATTGTTATCACACTTTGCCGAATAGACCACTGAAATCTCAATTCCTATCTGAACTATCGAACTGAAATTCAACATGTGCATCTCAATCCGAAAACTATGTGCAGTTTCAAGATTTGGCTCGAATTGATCCAACAGTTTCCGAGGAATTGATATGACACTTTGCCGAATTGACCACTGAAATCTCAATTCCTATCTGAACTATCGAACTGAAATTCATCATGTGCATCTCAATTCGAAAACTGTGAAAAATTTCAAGATTTGGTTCGAATTGATCCAACAGTTTTCGAGGAATTGAATCACACTTTGCCGAATTGACCACTGAAATCTCAATTCCTATCTGAACTATCGAACTGAAATTCAACATGTGCATCTCAATCCGAAAACTATGTGCAGTTTCAAGATTTGGTTCGAATTGATCTAACAGTTTTCGAGGAATTGATATCACACTTTGCCGAATTGACCACTGAAATCTCAATTCCTATCTGAACTATCGAACTGAAATTCAACATGTGCATCTCAATTCGGAAACTATGTGCAGTTTCAAGATTTGGTTCGAATTGATACAACAGTTTTCGAGGAATTGATATCACACTTTGCCGAATTGACCACTGAAATCTCAATTCCTATCTGAACTATCGAACTGAAATTCAACATGTGCATCTCAATTCGAAAACTGTGTAAAATTGCAAAATTTGGTTCGAATGGATCCAACAGTTTTCGAGGAATTGATATCACACTTTGCCGAATAGACCACTGAAATCTCAATTCCTATCTGAACTATCGATCTAAAATTCAACATGTGCTTCTCATTTCGAAAACTATGTGCAGTTTCAAGATTTGGTTCGAATTGATCCAACAGTTTTTGAGGAATTGATATCACACTTTGCCGAAGAGACCACTGAAATCTCAATTCCTATCTGAACTATCGAACTGAAATTCAACAAGTGCATCTCAATCCGAAAACTATGTGCAGTTTCAAGATTTGGTTCGTATTGATCCAACAGTTTTCGAGGAATTGATATCACACTTTGCCGAATTGACCACTGAAATCTCAATTCCTATCTGAACTATCGAACTGAAATTCAACATGTGCATCTCAATTCGAAAACTGTGTAAAATTGCAAGATTAGGTTCGAATGGATCCAATAGTTTTCGAGGAATTGATATCACACTTTGCCGAATAGACCACTGAAATCTCAATTCCTATCTGAACTATCGATCTAAAATTCAACATGTGCATCTCCTTTCGAAAACTATGTGCAGTTTCAAGATTTGGTTCGAATTGATCCAACAGTTTTTGAGGAATTGATATCACACTTTGCCGAATAGACCACTGAAATCTCAATTCCTATCTGAACTATCGAACTGAAATTCAACATTTGCATCTCAATCCGAAAACTATGTGCAGTTTCAAGATTTGTTCCGAATTGATCCAACAGTTTTCAAGGAATTGATATCACACTTTGCCGAATTGACCACTGAAATCTCAATTCCTATCTGAACTATCGAACTGAAATTCAACATGTGCATGTCAATTCGAAAACTGTGTGCAGTTTCAAGATTTGGTTCGAATTGATCCAATAGTTCCTTAGGAATTGAAATAATATTTTGTCGAATCGACTACTGAAATCTCCATTCCTATCAGAACTATCGATATCGATCTGAAATTCAACTTGTGCATCTCATTTCGAAAACTATGTGCAGTTTCAAGACTTGGTTCGAATTGATCCAACAGTTTTTGAGGAATTGTTATCACACTTTGCCGAATAGACCACTGAAATCTCAATTCCTATCTGAACTATCGAACTGAAATTCAACATGTGCATCTCAATCCGAAAACTATGTGCAGTTTCAAGATTTGGTTCGAATTGATCCAACAGTTTTCGAGGAATTGATATGACACTTTGCCGAATTGACCACTGAAATCTCAATTCCTATCTGAACTATCGAACTGAAATTCAACATGTGCATCTCAATTCGAAAACTGTGTAAAATTTTAAGATTTGTTTCGAATTGATCCAACAGTTTTCGAGGAATTGAATCACACTTTGCCTAATTGACCACTGAAATCTCAATTCCTATCTGAACTATCGAACTGAAATTCAACATGTGCATCTCAATCCGAGAACTATGTGCAGTTTCAAGATTTGGTTCGGATTGATCTAACAGTTTTCGAGGAATTGATATCACACTTTGCCGAATTGACCACTGAAATCTCAATTCCTATCTGAACTATCGAACTGAAATTCAACATGTGCATCTCAATTCGGAAACTATGTGCAGTTTCAAGATTTGGTTCGAATTGATATAACAGTTTTCGAGGAATTGATATCACACTTTGCCGAATTGACCACTGAAATCTCAATTCCTATCTGAACTATCGAACTGAAATTCAACATGTGCATCTCAATTCGAAAACTGTGTAAAATTGCAAGATTTGGATCGAATGGATCCAACAGTTTTCGAGGAATTGATATCACACTTTGCCGAATAGACCACTGAAATCTCAATTCCTATCTGAACTATCGAACTGAAATTCAACATGTGCATCTCAATCCGAGAACTATGTGCAGTTTCAAGATTTGGTTCGGATTGATCTAACAGTTTTCGAGGAATTGATATCACACTTTGCCGAATTGACCACTGAAATCTCAATTCCTATCTGAACTATCGAACTGAAATTCAACATGTGCATCTCAATTCGGAAACTATGTGCAGTTTCAAGATTTGGTTCGAATTGATATAACAGTTTTCGAGGAATTGATATCACACTTTGCCGAATTGACCACTGAAATCTCAATTCCTATCTGAACTATCGAACTGAAATTCAACCGTGCATCTCAATTCGAAAACTGTGTAAAATTGCAAGATTTGGATCGAATGGATCCAACAGTTTTCGAGGAATTGATATCACACTTTGCCGAATAGACCACTGAAATCTCAATTCCTATCTGAACTATCGAACTGAAATTCAACCGTGCATCTCAATTCGAAAACTGTGTAAAATTGCAAGATTTGGATCGAATGGATCCAACAGATTTCGAGGAATTGATATGACACTTTGCCGAATTGACCACTGAAATCTCAATTCCTATCTGAACTATCGAACTGAAATTCAACATGTGCATCTCAATTCGAAAACTGTGTGCAGTTTCAAGATTTGGTTCGAATTGATCCAATAGTTCCTTAGGAATTGAAATAATATTTTGTCGAATTGACCACTGAAATCTCAATTCCTATCTGAACTATCGAACTGAAATTCAACATGTGCATCTCAATCCGAAAACTATGTGCAGTTTCAAGATTTGGTTCGAATTGATCTAACAGTTTTCGAGGAATTGATATCACACTTTGCCGAATTGACCACTGAAATCTCAATTCCTATCTGAACTATCGAACTGAAATTCAACATGTGCATCTCAATCCGAAAACTATGTGCAGTTTCAAGATTTGGTTCGAATTGATCCAACAGTTTTCGAGGAATTGATATGACACTTCGCCGAATTGACCACTGAAATCTCAATTCCTATCTGAACTATCGAACTGATATTCAACAATTGCATCTCAATTCGAAAACTGTGTAAAATTTCAAGATTTGTTTCGAATTGATCTAACAGTTTTCGAGGAATTGATATCACACATTCCTATCTGAACTATCGATCTAAAATTCAACATGTGCGTCTCATTTCGAAAACTATGTGCAGTTTTAAGATTTGGTTCGAATTGATCCAACAGTTTTCGAGGAATTGATATCACACTTTGCCGAATAGACCACTGAAATCTCAATTCCTATCTGAACTATCGAACTGAAATTCAACATGTGCATCTCAATCCGAAAACTATGTGCAGTTTCAAGATTTGGTTCGAATTGATCCAACAGTTTTCGAGGAATTGATATCACACTTTGCCGAATTACCCACTGAAATCTCAATTCCTATCTGAACTATCGAACTGAAATTCAACATGTGCATCTCAATTCGAAAACTGTGTAAAATTGCAAGATTTGGTTCGAATGGATCCAACAGTTTTCGAGGAATTGATATCACACTTTGCCGAATAGACCACTGAAATCTCAATTCCTATCTGAACTATCGATCTAAAATTCAACATGTGCATCTCATTTCGAAAACTATGTGCAGTTTCAAGATTTGGTTCGAATTGATCCAACAGTTTTTGAGGAATTGATATCACACTTTGCCGAAGAGACCACTGAAATCTCAATTCCTATCTGAACTATCGAACTGAAATTCAACAAGTGCATCTCAATCCGAAAACTATGTGCAGTTTCAAGATTTGGTTCGAATTGATCCAACAGTTTTCGAGGAATTGATATCACACTTTGCCGAATTGACCACTGAAATCTCAATTCCTATCTGAACTATCGAACTGAAATTCAACATGTGTATCTCAATTCGAAAACTGTGTAAAATTGCAAGATTTGGTTCGAATGGATCCAATAGTTTTCGAGGAATTGATATCACACTTTGCCGAATAGACCACTGAAATCTCAATTCCTATCTGAACTATCGATCTAAAATTCAACATGTGCATATCATTTCGAAAACCATGTGCAGTTTCAAGATTTGGTTCGAATTGATCCAACAGTTTTCGAGGAATTGATATCACACTTTGCCGAATAGACCACTGAAATCTCAATTCCTATCTGAACTATCGAACTGAAATTCAACATGTGCATCTCAATCCGAAAACTATGTGCAGTTTCAAGATTTGTTCCGAATTGATACAACAGTTTTCGAGGAATTGATATCACACTTTGCCGAATTGACCACTGAAATCTCAATTCCTATCTGAACTATCGAACTGAAATTCAACATGTGCATCTCATGTCGAAAACTATGTGCAGTTTCAAGATTTGGTCCGAATTGATCCAACAGTTTTCGAGGAATTTATATCACACTTTGCCGAATTGACCACTGAAATCTCAATTCCTATCTGAACTATCGAACTGAAATTCAACATGTGCATCTCATGTCGAAAACTATGTGCAGTTTCAAGATTTGGTTCGAATTGATCCAATAGTTCCTTAGGAATTGAAATAATATTTTGTCGAATCGACTACTGAAATCTCCATTCCTATAAGAACTATCGATCTGAAATTCAACTTGTGCATCTCATTTCGAAAACTATGTGCAGTTTGAAGACTTGGTTCGAATTGATCCAACAGTTTTTGAGGAATTGTTATCACACTTTGCCGAATAGACCACTGAAATCTCAATTCCTATCTGAACTATCGAACTGAAATTCATCATGTGCATCTCAATTCGAAAACTGTGAAAAATTTCAAGATTTGGTTCGAATTGATCCAACAGTTTTCGAGGAATTGAATCACACTTTGCCGAATTGACCACTGAAATCTCAATTCCTATCTGAACTATCGAACTGAAATTCAACATGTGCATCTCAATCCGAAAACTATGTGCAGTTTCAAGATTTGGTTCGAATTGATCTAACAGTTTTCGAGGAATTGATATCACACTTTGCCGAATTGACCACTGAAATCTCAAGTCCTATCTGAACTATCGAACTGAAATTCAACATGTGCATCTCAATTCGGAAACTATGTGCAGTTTCAAGATTTGGTTCGAATTGATACAACAGTTTTCGAGGAATTGATATCACACTTTGCCGAATTGACCACTGAAATCTCAATTCCTATCTGAACTATCGAACTGAAATTCAACATGTGCATCTCAATTCGAAAACTGTGTAAAATTGCAAAATTTGGTTCGAATGGATCCAACAGTTTTCGAGGAATTGATATCACACTTTGCCGAATAGACCACTGAAATCTCAATTCCTATCTGAACTATCGATCTAAAATTCAACATGTGCTTCTCATTTCGAAAACTATGTGCAGTTTCAAGATTTGGTTCGAATTGATCCAACAGTTTTTGAGGAATTGATATCACACTTTGCCGAAGAGACCACTGAAATCTCAATTCCTATCTGAACTATCGAACTGAAATTCAACAAGTGCATCTCAATCCGAAAACTATGTGCAGTTTCAAGATTTGGTTCGTATTGATCCAACAGTTTTCGAGGAATTGATATCACACTTTGCCGAATTGACCACTGAAATCTCAATTCCTATCTGAACTATCGAACTGAAATTCAACATGTGCATCTCAATTCGAAAACTGTGTAAAATTGCAAGATTAGGTTCGAATGGATCCAATAGTTTTCGAGGAATTGATATCACACTTTGCCGAATAGACCACTGAAATCTCAATTCCTATCTGAACTATCGATCTAAAATTCAACATGTGCATCTCCTTTCGAAAACTATGTGCAGTTTCAAGATTTGGTTCGAATTGATCCAACAGTTTTTGGGGAATTGATATCACACTTTGCCGAAGAGACCACTGAAATCTCAATTCCTATCTGAACTATCGAACTGAAATTCAACAAGTGCATCTCAATCCGAAAACTATGTGCAGTTTCAAGATTTGGTTCAAATTGATTCAACAGTTTTCGAGGAATTGATATCACACTTTGCCGAATAGACCACTGAAATCTCAATTCCTATCTGAACTATCGAACTGAAATTCAACATTTGCATCTCAATCCGAAAACTATGTGCAGTTTCAAGATTTGTTCCGAATTGATCCAACAGTTTTCAAGGAATTGATATCACACTTTGCCGAATTGACCACTGAAATCTCAATTCCTATCTGAACTATCGAACTGAAATTCAACATGTGCATGTCAATTCGAAAACTGTGTGCAGTTTCAAGATTTGGTTCGAATTGATCCAATAGTTCCTTAGGAATTGAAATAATATTTTGTCGAATCGACTACTGAAATCTCCATTCCTATCAGAACTATCGATATCGATCTGAAATTCAACTTGTGCATCTCATTTCGAAAACTATGTGCAGTTTCAAGACTTGGTTCGAATTGATCCAACAGTTTTTGAGGAATTGTTATCACACTTTGCCGAATAGACCACTGAAATCTCAATTCCTATCTGAACTATCGAACTGAAATTCAACATGTGCATCTCAATCCGAAAACTATGTGCAGTTTCAAGATTTGGTTCGAATTGATCCAACAGTTTTCGAGGAATTGATATGACACTTTGCCGAATTGACCACTGAAATCTCAATTCCTATCTGAACTATCGAACTGAAATTCAACATGTGCATCTCAATTCGAAAACTGTGTAAAATTTTAAGATTTGTTTCGAATTGATCCAACAGTTTTCGAGGAATTGAATCACACTTTGCCTAATTGACCACTGAAATCTCAATTCCTATCTGAACTATCGAACTGAAATTCAACATGTGCATCTCAATCCGAGAACTATGTGCAGTTTCAAGATTTGGTTCGAATTGATATAACAGTTTTCGAGGAATTGATATCACACTTTGCCGAATTGACCACTGAAATCTCAATTCCTATCTGAACTATCGAACTGAAATTCAACATGTGCATCTCAATTCGAAAACTGTGTAAAATTGCAAGATTTGGATCGAATGGATCCAACAGTTTTCGAGGAATTGATATCACACTTTGCCGAATAGACCACTGAAATCTCAATTCCTATCTGAACTATCGAACTGAAATTCAACATGTGCATCTCAATCCGAGAACTATGTGCAGTTTCAAGATTTGGTTCGGATTGATCTAACAGTTTTCGAGGAATTGATATCACACTTTGCCGAATTGACCACTGAAATCTCAATTCCTATCTGAACTATCGAACTGAAATTCAACATGTGCATCTCAATTCGGAAACTATGTGCAGTTTCAAGATTTGGTTCGAATTGATATAACAGTTTTCGAGGAATTGATATCACACTTTGCCGAATTGACCACTGAAATCTCAATTCCTATCTGAACTATCGAACTGAAATTCAACCGTGCATCTCAATTCGAAAACTGTGTGAAATTGCAAGATTTGGATCGAATGGATCCAACAGTTTTCGAGGAATTGATATCACACTTTGCCGAATAGACCACTGAAATCTCAATTCCTATCTGAACTATCGAACTGAAATTCAACCGTGCATCTCAATTCGAAAACTGTGTAAAATTGCAAGATTTGGATCGAATGGATCCAACAGATTTCGAGGAATTGATATGACACTTTGCCGAATTGACCACTGAAATCTCAATTCCTATCTGAACTATCGAACTGAAATTCAACATGTGCATCTCAATTCGAAAACTGTGTGCAGTTTCAAGATTTGGTTCGAATTGATCCAATAGTTCCTTAGGAATTGAAATAATATTTTGTCGAATTGACCACTGAAATCTCAATTCCTATCTGAACTATCGAACTGAAATTCAACATGTGCATCTCAATCCGAAAACTATGTGCAGTTTCAAGATTTGGTTCGAATTGATCTAACAGTTTTCGAGGAATTGATATCACACTTTGCCGAATTGACCACTGAAATCTCAATTCCTATCTGAACTATCGAACTGAAATTCAACATGTGCATCTCAATCCGAAAACTATGTGCAGTTTCAAGATTTGGTTCGAATTGATCCAACAGTTTTCGAGGAATTGATATGACACTTCGCCGAATTGACCACTGAAATCTCAATTCCTATCTGAACTATCGAACTGATATTCAACAATTGCATCTCAATTCGAAAACTGTGTAAAATTTCAAGATTTGTTTCGAATTGATCTAACAGTTTTCGAGGAATTGATATCACACATTCCTATCTGAACTATCGATCTAAAATTCAACATGTGCGTCTCATTTCGAAAACTATGTGCAGTTTTAAGATTTGGTTCGAATTGATCCAACAGTTTTCGAGGAATTGATATCACACTTTGCCGAATAGACCACTGAAATCTCAATTCCTATCTGAACTATCGAACTGAAATTCAACATGTGCATCTCAATCCGAAAACTATGTGCAGTTTCAAGATTTGGTTCGAATTGATCCAACAGTTTTCGAGGAATTGATATCACACTTTGCCGAATTACCCACTGAAATCTCAATTCCTATCTGAACTATCGAACTGAAATTCAACATGTGCATCTCAATTCGAAAACTGTGTAAAATTGCAAGATTTGGTTCGAATGGATCCAACAGTTTTCGAGGAATTGATATCACACTTTGCCGAATAGACCACAGAAATCTCAATTCCTATCTGAACTATCGATCTAAAATTCAACATGTGCATCTCATTTCGAAAACTATGTGCAGTTTCAAGATTTGGTTCGAATTGATCCAACAGTTTTTGAGGAATTGATATCACACTTTGCCGAAGAGACCACTGAAATCTCAATTCCTATCTGAACTATCGAACTGAAATTCAACAAGTGCATCTCAATCCGAAAACTATGTGCAGTTTCAAGATTTGGTTCGAATTGATCCAACAGTTTTCGAGGAATTGATATCACACTTTGCCGAATTGACCACTGAAATCTCAATTCCTATCTGAACTATCGAACTGAAATTCAACATGTGTATCTCAATTCGAAAACTGTGTAAAATTGCAAGATTTGGTTCGAATGGATCCAATAGTTTTCGAGGAATTGATATCACACTTTGCCGAATAGACCACTGAAATCTCAATTCCTATCTGAACTATCGATCTAAAATTCAACATGTGCATTTCATTT